>NC_136659.1:36629955-37087900 GCF_903797595.1 Erithacus rubecula
GGGTAACGCTCTGTAGGGTCACGCTCTCTAGGATCAGTCTGTAGGATCAGGCTCTGTAGGATCAGGCTCTGTATGGTCACGCTCTCTAGGATCAGTCTCTGTGGGATCAGTCTCTGTGGGATCAGGCTCTGTAGGGTCGGGCTCTGTGGGGTCACGCTCTCTAGGATCAGTCTCTGTAGGATCAGGCTCTGTAGGGTCATGCTCTCTAGGATCAGTCTGTAGGATCAGGCTCTGTAGGATCAGGCTCTGTAGGGTCACGCTCTCTAGGATCAGTCTCTGTGGGGTCACGCTCTCTAGGATCAGTCTCTGTAGGATCAGTCTCTGTAGGGTCACACTCTGTAGGATCAGTCTCTGTAGGATCAGTCTCTGTGGGATCAGGCTCTGTAGGGCCGGGCTCTGTAGGGTCACGCTCTCTAGGATCAGTCTCTCTAGGATCAGTCTCTGTGGGATCAGTCTCTGTAGGGTCACGCTCTCTAGGATCAGTCTCTGTGGGATCAGGCTCTGCAGGGCCGGGCTCTGTGGGGTCACGCTCTCTAGGATCAGTCTCTGTAGGATCAGTCTTGTAGGGTCACGCTCTCTAGGATCAGTCTCTGTAGGATCAGTCTCTGTAGGGTCAGGCTCTGCAGGGCCGGGCTGTGGGGTCACGCTCTAGGATCAGTCTCTGTAGGATCAGTCTCTGTGGGATCAGTCTCTGTGGGATCAGTCTCGTGGGGTCACGCTCTCTAGGATCAGTCTCTGTGGGATCAGGCTCTGTGGGGTCACGCTCTCTAGGATCAGTCTCTGTAGGATCAGTCTCTGTGGGATCAGTCTCTGGGATCAGTCTCTGTGGGGTCACGCTCTGTAGGATCAGTCTCTGTAGGATCAGGCTCTGTAGGGCCGGGCTCTGTAGGATCAGGCTCTGTAGGGTCACACTCTGTAGGATCAGTCTGTAGGGTCAGGCTCTGCAGGGCCGGGCTCTGTAGGTTCGGGCTCTGTAGGATCAGTCTCTGTAGGATCAGTCTCTGTAGGATCAAGCTCTGTAGGGTCACACTCTGGGATCAGTCTCTGTAGGGTCAGGCTCTGCAGGGCCGGGCTCTGTAGGGTCACGCTCTCTAGGATCAGTCTCTGTAGGGTCACGCTCTATAGGATCGTCTCTGTAGGATCAGGCTCTGCAGGGCCGGGCTCTGTGGGGTCACGCTCTCTAGGATCAGTCTCTGTGGGATCAGTCTCTGTGGGGTCACGCTCTCTAGGATCAGTCTCTGTGGGATCAGTCTCTGTAGGGTCACGCTCTCTAGGATCAGTCTCTGTAGGATCAGTCTCTGTGGGGTCACGCTCTAGGATCAGTCTCTCTAGGATCAGTCTCTGTGGGATCAGGCTCTGCAGGGCCGGGCTCTGTGGGGTCACGCTCTCTAGGATCAGTCTCTGTGGGATCAGGCTCTGCAGGGCCGGGCTCTGTGGGGTCACGCTCTCTAGGATCAGTCTCTCTAGGATCAGTCTCTGTGGGATCAGGCTCTGCAGGGCCGGGCTCGCTCGCTCTCCCGCCGCCGCAGGGCGCAGCAGCCGCTCGCGTTCCCGGCCGCGGGAGGCACCGGCGGCGCTCCGGGCGCCGAACCTGCGCCTCGCCGGGGCAGCGGGCACGAAACTCTTTAAAGTCCTTTTGGATTCGGTGCTCCTCCGCAAGCCCCTTCCCTGAGAGAAACACGGTCAGGCTCCCCTTCTTCTCACCACAGAATTCCCGAATGGTTTAGGGGAAAGGGGCCTTAAAGCTCAGCTTATTCCATCCCTGCCATGGGCTGGGACACCTTTCATAGGGCACGTCCAGCCCGGCCTGGAAATTTTCTGCCTCCCTTAATTGTGTGAACAGTATTGATCAGAACTGGGATCCCAGCAGGTTCGGTGCGTGTAACATTCTCTCCCCCTTCCTATGAATTTATGTCTAAATCTGCATTTTGTTCTGTTTCCCAGCTCGTTAACGAGGCCCTGGCAGGGTGCATCGCTGTGGAAGGCACCACCCTGGCTTTTGAGGAGTGCGATGTGAACAACACGGTAAGGACAGCCTGCACACACCCGCCTGTGTCACACTGCCCGTGGGGCTGGGAGCTCCTGTGCCTGCCCGCGGGGACCTGTCCCTCCCCTGTCCCCTCCCCTGTCCCCTCCCGGCCCCAACTCAGCGCTTCCCACCGGGACACGGGCAGGCAGTGCCTGGGAGCAGCGAGGGGCAGGGATTGCCCGCTGGCACAGTGTCAGAAACTGCAAATTCAGCTGCTCCTGAAAGCTGGATAAAGCTGTGAGCTTGCACATGAAAACAGAAATACTGAAATACCAACCTGAGGTTTGTGTGCGGGCTCTGAGCACCCAGCTGTACCTTAGAGGGGACCCAGAGTGACGGGACACGGGAAGGGCTCCCAGTGCCCGGGGCAGGGCTGGATGGGATTTTGGGAAGGGAAATTCCCGGGAGGGTGGTGAAGCGAAGCCTGACGGGGCCGTGTCCCTTCCTGCTCTGTCCCCACAGCAGCAGCAGTTCAACTAACCTGGCTGGGGCTGGTGCAGCACGGGGAGCTGTGCCTGGCCCCGGCGGGAGTGCTGGGCGCCGTGGGGCTGCGCCGCTGCCGGGGCCGGAGCCGCAGCCTGGCCTGGCTGCACCGGGCGCCGGCCGCTGGCCAGCCCGGGCTGGTGAGTGATGCTGCAGCCCTGCCCTGGGGGCCACAGTGCTGGGCCACTGATGGGCCACTGATGGGGCACCCCACCCTCCGCTTTGAGGGTTCCTGTCCCCACATTCCCCTCTGTGTCCATCCCAGTGCTGAGCGTCCTTCAGGGGACACTGGGGGACATGCCAGCCGCTGCAGCAGCAGCAAACAAAACAGCCTGGTTTTACACAGAAACCATCATAACACTTAGAGGGAGATGAGTCACGATCGACTGGCTCTCGGCTCACAGGGGTTTTTAAAGACAGCGTTTATGGGAAGGAAAAGAATGGATACTTACACTAATTGCCTGCTCTGCACAAAGAGTCATGGCTGTGCCTCTGTCAGCCTCATGGAAGTAGTTGCCCAAAATGCTCTGAAATGGCACGGTCTATTGTTGAGGGAAAAACACCCTTCACTTAAGAAAGAAAAAGTGTAGTTGAATTGCACATTCAATATACATTTCCTGTTGCCCTTTGATTTTTTCAGCCTGAAGTGTTAAGTGCCAGAATGCCACAGGCTCACCTTGGGTGTTTAGGGAAAAATACAGGAAAATTTTTATCCCCTTACTGAAAATTGTAAAATTGTCATTTCACTTTGTGAAAAATATGCAGAAATGCCCAGGAGCTGTATGGGGCACGGGCAGGTCTTGTCTCCTGTGCCTGCCTGATTTGTCAGCTGAGGGTGAGATGGGTTGATGGGTTTGATGAGATGGGTTCACTGTTGGCAGCAGCAGGAGTCTGAGCAGAGCTCAGTGGCTGCTGCCTGAAGGAGTTGCAGTGCTTTGCTCTCCTGCCACCAGGCGTTGTGCTGTCCAGTGATGGGAGTGCAGTTCCTGTCTGCACAAAGATGCAGCTTCTGGGAGTCACTGAGGGCAGGGAGGGGCACAGGAATGTCCCTTGCCTGTGGCAGCCTCGCCTGGCTGGCCGCAGGGCTAGGGGGTTAATCCAAGCAGATGGAAGGCAGAAGGATGGAGGTCACTGAGACTCTTTGTTCTCTCACTGCCCAGTGTGCTGCTCGGGGGCTGAGCTGTTCACCACCTGCTCAGTGCAGTTACTGGGCTGAGTTCATCAGCCAGTCTAAACCCAGCACTCAGTCTGCTGCTGTGCAAACCCCATCCCAGTGACTCCCTCCTCTTGGCCATTGCCCCACACAGAGAGCTCGCTCCTCTCTGCTCCAGTGGGACAATCAGGAGGCACAGCAGGCGTGGGCTGAGCCTGGCTCAGCAGCAGCTGCAGGCTTGGATCCCGTGCCAGACTCCTGCAAGCCAGCAGGGATACCTCAGGGGGGAGGGACGAGCAAAAAGGGGCAGGTCAGGAGCTGGGCTTTCCCAGAGGGGCAGAGCTGCTGCTGCTGCTGCTGCTGCTACCACCCTATTCCTCCTGCTGCTCCTGTTCTGCTGCTGCTTCTGCGGCTTTTGCTGCTCCTGTTCCTGCTCCTGTTACTGCTGCCCCTGTTCCTGCTGCTGCTCTGTTCCTGCTGCTGCTGCCCCTATTCCTGCTGCTGCCTCTATTCCTGCTCCTGCTACCCCTGTTCCTGCTGCTGCTTCTGCTGCTCCTGCTGCTGCAGAGGCTCTACAGACTGGGCACCCCTAAACCCAAACCCCCCAAAGCCCAAGCCCCCCAAAGCCCAGCCCCCTGAGCCGAGCCCCCCGAGCCCAAACCCCCCAAAGCCAGCCCCTTAAGCCCGGACCCCCCAAATCCCAGCCCCTAAAGCCCAGCCCCTGAGTCCCCTGAGCCCAAGCCCCCCAAAGCCCAGCCCCCTAAACCCACTCCCTAAGCCTGAGCCCCCAAAGCCCAGCCCCTGAGCCCCCGAGCCCACCCCCGAGCCGAGCCCACTCCCCGAGCCTAGCCCCAAAGCCCAGCCCCCGAGCCCTACCCAGCCCCCGAGCCCGAGCCCCCAAAGCCCAGTCCCCGAGCCCACCCCGAGCCCAGCCCTGAGCCCAGCCCCCTGAGCCCAAGCCCCCCCGAGCCCCCCGAGCCCACCCCCCAGCGTGTCTCCGCAGAGGCAGCACCTGGTCTCGGAGCAGCCGCTCTTCCCGCAGCCGGCGTGCCTGGCGGTGCACCCCTCGTACAGAGCCCTGCGGGTGGCAGCCTGTGACCCGCCAGCCCCCACCAGAAGTGGAGATTCGGCTCTTACCACACGGACTGAGGGCAGCCCAGCTGCCAGCACAGCTGGGGCCGTCCGGGGCTCAGCGGGACAGTCTGTGGCTGACACAGCTCCCAGATGAGAGCTGCAACCTGTGACTTGATGCCAGAGCACACCTGTGCTGTGACACTGCCTGAACAGCTGACCATCTCCCTCGCCACAGGAGACTTTGGGGAAAACTCGCTTTCTGTATTATTAAATGGAAATATTTTTGAAGTCCCCATCCTGCTGTAAGAATGTAAATATCCATCAGTTCCCCCGACAGCAGCATAAGCTACAGCAATGCTTCCAAGTAAGTCTGTAAACAGCAAATTGGCTGCACATTCCTCCACAGAAGCTGGAAGTTTGTTGACCAATGCATCAAAAAATCCAGCACCGTGTCCAGCTGGATCTGGCACAGGATCCCTCCCTGTGGGAGCTGTGTGTGACAGGTGGGGGTCAGGGTTCTGTGAGGAATCAGCTGCACACCAATAAAGCCACATTTATACTGGGAGTGGGTGGGGGTCAGCCCCAGCCAGGGGCTGAGGGAGAGGCCTGGGCAGGGACACAGAGGTGATCCTGTTTTGCCAGGGCCAGCCTGGCAGCTGCTCATCCCAGGGCAGCCAGGCTGTCCCACCCTGGGGCTGCCAGGAGTTCAGCCATGTCCTCATCCCCTCTGCCTTTCTGGGGCTGCCCAGGAGCACTGCTGCTCCCTCAGCCAGGCTCTGCACACTCAGCTCCCTCTGGACTCACTGCCAAGTGCTGCACTGTGGAGTTCTTCACCTCCAAAATCCACACCCCAGTCAGTGCTGGGATGGATTTGAGAGGATGAATTCTGTGTGCCAGGGTTGTGTAGGTAACACCAGGCAGGTGTTCCCACTGGAATTCCTGCTGTGGGTGCTGCCTGTACCCTGAGAGGCTGCAGTGGGAGCAGTGCTTCTCCTCCTGCCCCACTGCCCTGTGCTGGGCTCAGGGGCTGCTCAGCAGCCCTTGGGTCTGGGCTGAGCATGGCACTGCTCTTGGCACTGCTGGGCACGGCCCTGCTCACACCCCCTGCTCTCCTGGGCTTGCAGAAGAGTCAGCACTGCCTGTGACGTGCGGATCAGCGCTGACAGCATCTGACAGGCTCAGTCTGCCAAAATATGACTGGCCCAAGAGGTTTCCCCAGTTGATCCCCTTCCATCTGTCTTCCTGATTTTCTGTGCCTCCCTCAGCGCAGCTAGCCCGCAGTCACCATCAGAAAAATGGCACAGCTGTGCTTTGGGCAGTCAGCTCCTGTCAGGAGCACGGCTCTCAGCAGGTTCTGATTGCTGACATTCAATCACTTGTCACCGGGCGGGCAGCAGGCACTCGCATGTCACGGTCACATCCCATCAGAGCCCTGTCACTCCCCGCTCCTGGGAATGCTCACTTCCCTGCTGGATCCCTGCTCAGGGACTGCAGCCTGCCTGGGGCTGCTGGCAGTGAGCTGCGGCTCGGCCCGGGAGCGTTCCCAGGGCGCAGGCAGCCCAGTCTTCCAGAAACGAGAGCATTTTCCAGCAGCTCCTGCCCACGGACACTCGGGCTGGGCTCTGCACCCCGGGCTGCAGCCAGCAGCAGGCACCACGGGTGGAAAGACACAGAAAGGCCGTGCCTGGGATGGGGGCAGGAGTCCTTGATGTTCCGGTGTGAAATTATTAGGAAAAAAAAAAAAAAAAAAAAAAAAAAGGAATAAATGCTAATAGATGAAGCTGCTTCCTCTTGAGCACAGTGTGTTAAATCTGACCAGCTTGGACCCTCCGAACCCAAAAGCATCACCCCAGGAAGAACCTTCCAGCACCAGTTCCCCTGATTTCTGCCCGTGCTGGCTCCTCGTTCGCTGCTGAGCTGTTGCTGCAGGTGTGTGATGCTGTCACAAGCTGTGATTTGGGTTTCAGCTCTTTCCAGGCATCCCCAGCACTCTCCAAGGCTCTGCCTTTCCCTCGCCTGCGGTCAGCCCGCAGCCGGCACGGCAGGAGCGGAGAAAGGGATTTTCGGGCTGTGCTTGCCGTGCCCAGGTCAGCACCTGCCTGGAAGAGCGAGGTCCCAGCTCTCGGCGTGTCCCCTTCCCCTCCTTGCCTGTGCCCCCCTCGCTGTCACCCCGCAGCCACCCGAGGGTCAGGAAGGTGGGAAGGGCTCTCAGCTCCCCCGAGCATCCCCGCACTTTGATTTTTCCTTTTTTTACCCAGAGAGCAGGAGAGGGCGCTGCGGTTCTCAGCTGAACCCGCCGCTTTGCCAGGAAGGTAAAAAGCAAATCCAAGGTTCTGAAAGCCTTGGGGAGCATCTCCCACCCAAAGCTCGCAGAGGTGATGGAACCAGAGTGGTTTGGGGTGGAAAGGACCTTAAAGCTCATCTCGTCCCACCCTGTGCCATGGCAGGGACACTCCCGCTGTCCCGGCTGCTCGCAGCCCTGCCCGGGACCACCACAGCCCCCAGGAGGGACGAGTCACCCCGGAGCAGCTGGGCAGGAACAGACCCACTGTTGGTACAAGCGCAGCTCAGAACTTCCCGGGGCCAAGGAGCAAACAAACAAGTGTGAATGGCACAATGAGGGCTCTGTCTGCTGCCACAATGCAGAATTGCCCTGTATTATTTTCACGTTGCCAATAAATAAGTTGCCATTATGTAGAACAAGAAAAGTCAAAGCGATATTCAGTGCTGCTGGAGATACAAAACTAATCCTTAAAAAGGCACTTATGGCTGCAGGAGGCCCTGTGTAACTCCATTCTTGCCTCCTCTCCCTGGCCAGCTGTTCTCTGCTTTCTGGGACAAGTGGAAAGCCAAGTCCCAACTCCAGGCAAATCTGGCTGTAAACAGTTTTAAAAGATTGCCACCACTGCATGGTGCTTACACAAAGGTCTTTTAAAACGTAGAAGAGTAATATCCAAATATAATGGACTAAAACTCACCTGGTTTTGACAAAATAATCTTTAAAATTCCGTATTTTAATTAGGATGAAAATCGAGAAGACACCCAGAAGAGTCTGAGCTGGTGGCATTGTGACAAGAGGTGTCCGTGGTAGCGCCAGGACAGACAGACAGACAGACAGCAGACTGGCCAGCAGCCCTCCCTGTTCACTGCCCCTGCCCTGGCAGTGTCACCCCTGCCACACTGACAGCTCCTTGCAGTGTCACCACTGCCACACTGCCAGCTCCTTGCACCCTGCCACAGCTCCAGCCTTCCTGGGGTCAGCACGGTTACAAAGGGAGAGAGAAAACAAGAGGATAACCTCAAATCCAGCGGGTGTGCATTTAGCAAACTGATTATTTATTTTCCTGCTCTATGGGTGCCTCTGCCCTGTCAAAGCCAAGATGTTAAATTTTCACCGTGTATTACAAATCATGTACAAAAGAAGAAAAGCAGTGACCTCGTGCGTGGTGAAGAGAACAGGTTTTGGGGGAGCCCGAGGGGACCAAGCCCGAGCAGAGGGTGGCGCCCCCCGCCAGTTCATAGGTGCATCATGGACTCGAACTCGTCGATGCGCTGTTGGTGTTTCCTTTGCGGATCCTGCGGTAGGAGATTGTGTTGTACCTGGAGTAGCTGTGCCGGGAGATGTCGTTCTTTTCCCCAGGCTGAGCTGCTCCCCCGGTTTCTCCAGCGGGGAGTTGCAGCCGGGCTGCCCGGGGGCGATGGCTCCTGTCCGGCTGCGGCGGGCGGGACCCCTCGCTGTTCTCCTTCTTCATCTCGATCACCTGCATCCTCCTCCGTGTCCTGCTCCTCCTCTCCTCCTCTGCCTCCTCCGCATTCCCTCGGAGCTCGGCGCTGCCCGCCGGGGTCTCCGTGCGCGTCCCCGCGGTGCCACCCGCCCTGCGACACCGGGGACACCGGGGGTGAGAGAGAGCAGAGCTCCTGTCCCCAAATTATACACTGGGGACACACGGGGGTGAGGGACAGCAGAGCTCCTGTCCCCAAATTATACACTGGGACACACGGGGGGTGAGGGACAGCAGAGCTCCTGTCCCCAAATTATACACGGGACACACGGGGGTGAGGGACAGTAGAGCTCCTGTCCCCCAATTATACACGGGACACAGGGGGGTGAGGGACAGCAGAGCTCCTGTCCCCAAATTATACACGGGACACCAGGTGGGTGAGGGACGCAGAGCTCCTGTCCCCAAATTATACACGGGACACACGGGGGGTGAGGGACAGCAGAGCTCCTGTCCCCAAATTATACACGGGACACACGGGGGTGAGGGACAGCAGAGCTCCTGTCCCCAAATTATAACTGGGGACACACGGGGGGTGAGGGACAGAGCTCCTGTCCCAAACTCGCCCTCCCCTGCATGACTCGGGGAGCCTCAAACTGCCGGACCCCAGCACGGGGGCAGCCTGGGGACAATCTGGGACACTTCCTGGGTTCCTAAAATCATTCCTTGTGCTTTTTAATGCCTCCTCTGTGGGAAAAGGAAAGGGAAAGGGAAAAGGAAAAGGAAAGGGAAAGGAAAGGGAAGGAAGGGAAAGGGAAAGGGAAAGGAAGAAAGGGAAAGGGAAAGGGAAAGGGAAAGGAGAAAAGGAAAGGGAAAGGGAAAGGGAAAGGGAAGGAAAGGGAAGGGAAAGGGAAGGGGAAAGGGAAGGGGAAAGGGAAAAAAGGGAAAGGGAAAGGAAAGGGAAAGGGAAAGGAAAGTGAAAGGGAAGGGAAAGGGAAAGGGGAAAGGGAAAGGGAAAGGGAAAAGGGATAAGGAAAGGGAAAGGGGAAGGAAGGGAAAAGGGAAAGGAAAGGGAAAGGGAAAGGGAAAAGGGATAAGGAAAGGGAAGGGGAAAGGGGAAAGGGAAAAGGGAAAGGGGAAAGGGGAAAGGAAAAGGAAAGGGAAAGGGGAAAGGAAAGGAAGGGGAAGAGCCGTCCTGCGTGCAGTGCAGCTGTGCCCCGTGGGACGTGTCCCTCGCCCAGCAGTGGCCACCCTGGCTGCCGTGGCCATCTCCCATTTGCCCTGTTTGGCACGTCTCTGCGGTTAATGATGCCTCAGTGTCGCAACAAATGGTCTATTCAAGGTTTTGCCTGTGGGGTCCAGAGTATTAATTAGACTAAATTGGTTGGGTACTAAAAAGCTGCCTGCAGTTTCGAGATAAAGTGCTGTGGTTGCAGGGCTGGTGCGGGGGGCCCATGAGAGATCCTTTAATAGGTTATTGTGTGCTCCTAAAGCAGCAGCTGGAATATGGATGTCAGCTCTAAGTGGGAAAGCCTCCACTGCTATTCACCTCCTCACAGCCTTGGAAGTTGCTATGAAATATTAATTTGCCCATGACAAATGTTCGGATATTTTTCCTTTTGTTAATGGAAGAGGCTTTGCTTGCAGGGCACAGCCCATGGCTCGTGCAGAGCCCAGTTCAAAGCTCAGGGCATCACCAGCAGCTCCTGGTCCAGCCACCCTGGTCCCACCACTGCCAAAGCCAACGGGACAGGAGGAGCCCGTGGTAGGAGATGAGGAAAGGAAGAAAGCCCAGAGCTCTCTCGGAGAGACACGGCTGTTCTGTTCTAACACACCAAAAAATATTCCTCCTTTTGGAGAAGTCATCTCCTTTTGGCTGCAGTTTGCACGTGAATTAAATATCTTCATTTCTGTATATACTCAGTACATTTTTAAGCATGACGCCCCCTGCAGCCCCACTCAGCACAGGGGGTGGCTGAGGCTCCAGCCTTGGCTCCTGCTCATTTCCACCATTTTCACCCAGAAACGAGCAGAGCAAGACCCAGGAGTGGGAGCTCAGGAGAGCAATTTTATGTGGATATTTGGGCATTGGGGGATTCAACCACTGGTGGGTGAATCCGGCAGGAAATAATTTTTGTTTGAGCAGCCTCACGAGGGTCTCCTCTGAGCATGGAGCAGCAGATAGAGTATCCCCAACCTCATGAGGATGTTGGGGCTCCTGGCTGAAGACCCCACAATGCTTGAATGGTCAATGAGCTGTAAAAGCTCTGGAAGGAAGATGCCAGCTGTGGTTTTATGGTGCAGCAACTCACAGGTGAGAAATGAGTCACTGCTCTCTGGAACAGAAGAGTCTGACCCAATTGAAAATTAATAACCACCTGCATCCATTGTCTCCTCGCTCCGCAGCAGGGAAACCCCACATCAGATGGCATTTTTGCATTACCTTCCCCTGGTCCCTGGCCATTGGTCCCTGTGTCCCGCGTGTCCGCTGCTCCTGCTGTAGTGTCCCAACGTTCTCCTCTCGCTTTTCTTTGGGAAACACAAAGCACAAGACATGGGCTGATGGAGCAATTAGTGATGGCAATCACGTTTTAATGGTTGCAGGTCAGCAGATTTTCAGAGCGGATTTGGAATTGCTCATTTCTTTAGTTATGAGCTTTTGATTGCATCCCTCAAATGTGTCCCAGATTCTGAAATACTCCACGCCGCTGCTACAGCGAGCTCAGATTGGAAATTTTGGCTAACACACAGCACATCCCGTTATTCACCAGGCTACAGAAACCCGAATTCTTCTCTCCCAACACTCAGACAGGCAGCCCAGTACGATACCTTGGCATCCAGCAAAATTCTCAGGAGTGGCGTCCTCTGCCAACGAGTTTCTGGTTTCCTCCAGGCTTTCCTTTGCAGGCGAAGTGTCGGGGCTCGTGTCCTCATTTGCATACGGGACCGTCCCGAGGGATTTGGGGATTTCTTGGCCGCCCCCGGGGAGCTGGAGCGGGGGAAGGCTCCCGTTGCAGGCCGGCAGGGCGGCGCGGCGCTGGCTGTGCCATGCTGAGGGTGCCGTGCCCCCGCCGGGGCTGGAGGGGGCTCCGGGCCCTGCTGCCGGGGGTGGGCAGCGCTGCTCAGCCCCGCGCCCCGGGGCTGTGCCCTGCGCGAGTGGCGCTGGCGCGTCCCCTGCGCCCAGCCCGCAGCCCCCGCTGTGCCCGGCGCTGCCAGCCCCGCCGGCACCTCCCCTGGCCCGGGCTCTGCCCCTTGCATAATTAAACGCGCCATTATGATTTACATAAACAAACAATCTGAAGCAAGGAAGCTTTTGTGCCGCCCGGAGAGCGGGGCCGCGGCATGTCAGCGCCGCGGGATAAACAGGAGTTTGTGCTCCGGGCACAATGGCTCTTTGTGTCCCCGCCGGTCACAGGCACTGCCATTGTTCTGAGCCCTAATCCCCGGAGGGTGACCACCTTCCCCAGCGCTGCCACCTAACCCGCTTAACATTCCCCATCGGGATTGCCGGGAGCCTCGCGGGGAACCTCGCTGCGGGGGAACCTGGCCAGGGATGAACCTGGCCAGGGATCAATCTCAGGTAAACCTCACTGCGGGGGAACCTGGCCAGGGATGAACCTGGCCAGGGATGAACCTGGCCAGGGATCAATCTCAGGTAAACCTCACTGCGGGGGAACCTGGCCAGGGATGAACCTGGCCAGGGATCAATCTCAGGTAAACCTCACTGCGGGGGAACCTGGCCAGGGATGAACCTGGCCAGGGACCAAATCTCAAGGTAAAACCTCACTGCGGGGGAACCTGGCCAGGGATGAACCTGGCCAGGGATGAACCTGGCCAGGGATCAATCTGGCCAGGGATAAACTCAGACAGGGATCAATCTCAGGTAAACCTCACTGCGGGGGAGCCTGGCCAGGGATGAACCTGGCCAGGGATAAATCTCAGGTAAACCTCACTGCGGGGGAACCTGGCCAGGGATGAACCTGGCCAGGGACCAATCTCAGGTAAACCTCACTGCGGGGGAACCTGGCCAGGGATGAACCTGGCCAGGGATGAACCTGGCCAGGGATCAATCTCAGGTAAACCTTGCTGGGGGGAACCTGACCGGGATAAATCTGGCCAGGGATAAATCTGGCCAGGGATAAACTCGGCCAGGGATCAATCTCAGGTAAACCTCACTCGGGGGAACCTGGCCAGGGATGAACCTGGTCAGGGATCAATCTCAGGTAAACCTCGCTGCAGGTGAACTGGTCATGGATGAACCCGGCCAGGGATCGATCTCAGTGTGGGTAAACCTCACTGTGGGATAAACCTGGCCATGGATAAATCTCACCATGAATTAACCTCACCATGGATGAGCTTGGCATGGATAAACCTCACTGTGGATAAACATCACCATGGATAATCTCACTGAGGATGAGCCTTGCCATGGATGAACCTCACTGTGGGTAAACCTGGCCAGGGTTGAATCTCATTGTGGATAAACCTCACCATGAATAAACCTCACTGTGGATAAACTGGCCATAGATAAACCTGGCCATGGATAAACCTCAACCATGGATGAGCATTGTAATGGATAAACCTGGCCATGGATGAATCTCACCATGGATAAACCTGGCTGGGAATGAGCCTCACCATGGATAAACCTGGCCATGGATTAACCTAGCCATGGATTACCTGGCCCATGGATGAACCTCACATAGATAAACTTCGCTGTAGATGAACCTCACCTGGGGCACAATGGGTGCATTTGCCCTCAGAGGAGCAGCCCAGTGGTGGGGACAGGCACAGGCCCTACATGAGGTGTGATGTCCCACTGTCCCTGCTGTCCATAGCTGCCCACAACTCACGCCCGGACCACACGCCCTGGACATGCAGCAGTGCCCAGAGCAGCTGTGGCTGCCCCTGGATCCCTGGCAGTGCCCAAGGCTGGACACTGGGGCTTGCACCCGGGACACAGGAAGGTGTCCCTGCCCTGGCAGGGGTGGAAACAGGGGAGAGCTTTAAGGTCCCTCCCACCCAAGATATTCCATGATTCTCTCAGACCCAAGGCTGGCAGGATCAACACTGGAGCGTTTGCAGAGGGAAACTGGAGAATCACCTGAGCAGCACTGGGGCATTTCTTACCACAACTGAACTGGGCTCAAACCCTGGTGCCCAAAGCCAGGCTTATGTAACAGGGTATCTCCTGCTGTGAATGACATTCTCTGTTTGTACAAACATTTCTGGTATCTTTGGGCTTTAGGGTTTGGAAATCCTCTTGTCGAGATTCAGCCCCTGATTAGAAATGGACCCCAAAGACTTTCCAATGCTTCTTCTATCTCTTGAGTTTGTGTCTCTAAACCAACAAGTTGCATTATTGTTTTAAAACGAGATTGGTGTGATTGATTTATAAATCCATCCTTTGCTGGAAGCTTTGTCCAAGTGAACAAGAAGTTTGAACGTGATCTGACAACGTGCAGAGTTGGTGGCCTCAGGAGCGGAAGGCGGGAGTGAGGGTTCCTTTCTGCACCAGCGGGTCTGGTGGCTGGGGAGAGGGGTTCCTTCTGCACCCCGCAGGTCTGGGTGGCTGGGGGAGAGGGGTTTCCTTTCTGTGCCCGCAGGGGTCTGTGGCTGGGGAGAGGGTTCCTTTCGTGTGCCCAGCAGGGTCTTGGTGACTGGGGAGGAGGGGTTCCTTTCTGTGCCCAGCAGGGGTCCTGGTGGCTGGGGGAGAGGGTTTCCTTTCTGTACCCAGCAGGGTCTGGTGACTGGGAGAGGGTTCCTTTCTGTACCCAGCAGGGTCTGTGGCTGGGGAGGGAGCAGTTTCCTTTCTGTCACAGAGTCACAGAACCATTTGTGCTGCCCCAGCACCCCGCAGGACTGCAGAAGGAAAAGGCAGCTCTCCCACTGCAGGCAGCTGTTTGCAAACAGCTGGGCAAAAAAACCACCTCTCAGGGCAGGGAAACTTTCCTTCTAACCCCAGGGGATGGATTTCTGCCTCTTAAGCTTTAAAAATGAGAAAGCTTTAATTCTGTCCAGCCTGGCATGGCACAGCCCAGCTGGAGTTGACACCACTGACGGCAGCTGGCCACGCCAGGGGCACCGGACTCACTCCTGGCTCTGTCTGTGGCTAAAGTGCCAGTCCCCTTGGCTGCAGGGCAGGCTGGGCTGTCCTGGATACCGGGGTGTGAGCAGAGCCCGGGGAGCCGGGGAGTGACCGTCTCAAAACCCCCCTGGAGAGGGTCTCAAAAACTCTGAGTGAGACCCTGATGTCTCAGGTGCTGAATTCTAACCCCTGGGGGAAGTTGGTCAGCACAAGGAGAATGTAAACAAGCTGCCAAAATTAGTGAAGTGTGAATTAGATTGTTAGAATGTAGATAAATAGGGTTTTTTTAATGTTTATGAAAAGGGACACGTGGCCAAGATGGAGAATTTGGGGGGTGACACCTTTTCCCTCCTTCTTCTCCCTGTCATCCATGCTGGGTGACACGTTGGCACTCTTGGATTGGATGGGGTCAGGGGCTGGACCATTTAATAAAATTGTATTGTATTGGGAAAACTTTTTAAACATGTAATACGTAGTACAAACTATCTAAGCTCAGCCTGCCCTCAGCAGGCAGATCCCACCATGGGTGGCCAGCTGAGCAGACCCTGCTGCCCAGGGCAGAAAGTCCCTGAGAAAAGAAACAATAAACAATCCTTGGGAAAAGAGAAAATCATCTCTGGCAATCTCTCCTTGGCTGCTTCAGAGAAAACCAGGGTTTGAACCACCTCATGTCCCTCTGGGGTGATCTGGGGGCAAAGGAGAAACCCCAGAGTGGGACACTGGCCCAGCAGAGCAGAGCTCTGTGCTCTGTGGCACCAGCCCTGGCTCCTGCTCTGAGCTCTTAGCTCTTACTAAGGTCATCTTCTCAAAAAGCAAAGCAGCTAATAGTTAAAAAGGTTATTTATTACAAAGCACATCTTATTGCAAAGCACATCAGTCTCAACAGGCAATGGCAAACAGCAATGGCAAAACAATGGCAAGAGCAAGAGGCTAAAAGAGGCTAAAAGCCACAATGGCTAAAAGCACCAACTCTCCCAATACAAACTCTTATATGGGATTTTTCCAACAAGCTCAGACACAAACCCAGACCAGCACTCCTTAACCTGTTAGAATTCCAGTTTCTCAGCACACCAGGTTACCTATAGAACTGCACATACAACCTGTCTTGTTCTATCTGAAAAATGTCAGCAATATTCTCACTACAGCTCTGTATGTCCAAGCACTGTCTGAGCTGTGGGCCTGCAGCCTCTATTGAAGATGTCACAATGTTTGCAACCTTCACTAGAACTCACCCTGCTACTGTGCAATCTAAACCTTTCACTTACTAAAAGCATCAAAGCTCACCCTAAAACTTACCAAATTACTCACTTCAATGTCTACTTTATGTGTGAGTGGCTTAATGCACTCCAACCCAGCCAAAGGCTTTGATTCAATCCTGCACTCTGGTTTGTCTCTGAAAATTCAGAGCCCCCTGACCCACTGACTGCAGCGAGGAGGGAGCAGCAGCAGCATCCCTGAGAGGGCAGGACCAGCATCCCTGAGAGGGGCAACACCAGCATCCCTGAGAGGGGCAGGACCAGCATCCCTGAGAGGGGCAGCAGCAGCATCCCTGAGAGGGGCAGGACCAGCATCCCTGAGAGGAGCAGGACCAGCATCCCTGCCTGAGTGAGGGGCAGGACAAGCATCCCTGAGAGGGGGAGGACCAGCATCCCTGAGAGGGGCAGCAGCAGCATCCCTGAGAGGGGCAGCAGCAGCATCCCTGCCTGAGTGAGGGGCAGCACCAGCATCCCTGCCTGAGCGAGGGGACAGTGATGGCAGGACACTGGAGGCAGGGTCTGGGTACCTGGGCAGCACTCAGCCTGCCATGGTAAGTCCCCTTTTGAAGGTCAGGCTCTGCAGCATTCATCAATTATTGAAATGTTTCAATTTAAACTGCAATTGCATTATCAAGGACCAGCTGCACTTTCCTCTGCAGTAAACCTGTGTTTATTAAACTCCTGAAAAATCCCAAATTGCAATCTTGTTTCTCGCAATCCTCAACCCCGGGGATAAGCAAATTTCCATTGGCTGTTGGGAGCTCTTCCAGCCCTCTGTGATCAGTAGAGCACCTCTGCTGTTGGAGCCCAGCACGAGGGAGCCAGCCCAGCCCTGTGGTCACTGTCCCTGCTTGTCCCCACCTGCTCCTGCCCCTCTCCGGAGGCACGGCAGCACCCACCCTCTGCAAGGAGAAATGCCATTTGAAAAGCTGTTGCGGTTGCTTTTCTTTGTGAGCCCTTCGGCTGTCTGTGAGCTCCTTCCTGCCCCGGGCTGGGGCGCGGCGGGGCTCGGTGCTTGTCACCACATCCTGTTTGTGACGGTGGCTGAGAACGTGTCCTGCTGTCCCCCTGCGGCACCAGAGCTGCTCTCACCCTGCGGGGAGAGCATCACTCCTTCACCCTGGGCTGGTGGGGTGTTCAGGCTCCTCCAGCCTTTCCACACGCACAGGAAGTGCCTCTACCCCAAACTCTGCCAAATTAACCTTTCATGCCAGAAGGAATCACACCTGCAATAATTCAGGGTCCCTTTCTCAGTGCTGGGGCTGCGCATTCCCTCGGGGCACTACAACAACTCTCACCAGATGTCCAGGTTTTTCTGCCCCCAGTTGCTTTTGGACACTCCATCTGCCTTGGACTCAACATTTTGGCCAAAATAGAACCAATCTCTGATTATTTTTTTTTTTCTCCTTGAAGCTGGTGCTACTGGCAATAAAAAGCAGAACTCTATTTTGAGACACCAAATCATGGGCAAAAATATTGATGCCTAGTGACAAGCTCCAGAGCCCAGAGCAGCACCTGGAATGCCCCAGCCTGGGCTGGGGATGGGCTTGGACTCCACGTGGGTGTTGGACTTCCCCTGACTGTGGGACACACAGAGCTGCCCACAGACTCCTCTGGCTCCCCCAGCACTGGCTCTGCAGAGTCTGGGGCCATGTGCTCGCTCAGGAGAGTCCTTTCCACTCCAAATCCTCTGGAATGACACAGCCTGGCAGGACATGGAATGCCAGCCCCTGGCAGAGGCTGCAGCTGCTCAGATCGAGCCAGTGCTGGGTTATCACTCTGTACAACAGCTGCCAGGACCCAAAGCTGCCATTCCCCACTGCCCGGGGCTCTGTGCCACACTCCAGGCTCTGGCCTCTTCCCAGTGGGACTCTGCAACCGGTTTTAGTGGAAGCACTCACTTTATCAAGACCTTTGGAAGACACTGACTCCGGCAGCAGGAATAAATAGCTACCAATTTTCGTGTTCAATTAAAAACTAGCTATTAACAGTGAAGTTCTCTGAGGAAGTTCTGCAAAGGTTCTTCACGTTTTTGGAGTCACTCGTTTTTCACGTTAATGAAGAGGTCCGCAGCGTGTCTGATTAAAGCCGGCAGTAATTACCCCCCGGGCCGTGTGGGTCTCATCAGAGCTGCTGTCCGGGGGCTGCTGTGCCCGTGGTGTGCCCCGGAGAGAGCAGGGTGACCCCCGTGACTCACACCCGGCTTTCCTCCTCCTCCACCGCCCGGTGGAAGCCCGGGATGAACCTCAGGAGGTGTTTCCGAACGCTGCCTCGGCGGCTCTTGCGCGGGAGGGTCCCGAAGCTGCTGGAGAAGCTGCCGGAGCCGCTGCCGGCCCAGAGCGGGGACAGGGAGCCGCTGCTGGCCAGGCTGATGCTGCGGTTCCTGCGCAGGAGCTGCGGGCGGCTCCGTCCCCATCCCTGGGGAACACGCAGTCATCGTCCAGGCTGGACTGGCGGCTCAGGCTGTCCGCAGCCCAGTCCTCCGGGGCGCCGCTGTCCTCGCTGCCCAGGGTCATGGAGGCTGAGTGCGGCCCTGCGGAGCTGCTCCGCTGGAGAAGCGGGGCTCGGCCGGCAGGAAGGGTCCCGGGGGGCTGCAGGCCCCGCCGTCGGGCTCTGCCGGCTCCAGCGTGGCCAGCAGGGCGTTGTCATTCACCTGCCCTGGAGCAGGAGCCGGAGAAGAGCAGCGTTAACCAGCGCAGGGCAGTGCCCAGCCCCGTGCCCAGCCCCGTGCCCAGCCCCGGCACAGGCAGCAGCCCCTTCCCACGGACACTGCTCATGCACCCTGATCCCTAAAAAACCCAGCCCAGCCTCTTCCCCTTTTGCCGAGACCAAAACAAGAACGGAGAACATTTTACCACCCGCACCCAGGAGAGATGCACAGAGCCCCCGGTGCGCGCTGGCCCGGCAGCAGCCAAGAGCATCCCACGGGACAACAGCGCTGCCAGGCAGCCCCTCGCCCGGGAGGGAGGGATGGGGAGGGGAGGGGAGGGCAGGGAGATGCAGCAGCGCTTCCCACGTACCGTGCAGCAGCAGCCGCTCCCGGGCCAGCAGCGCCCGCAGCTCCCCCCACCGCTGGTGCAGCGCCTGCTGTGGGACGGGACAGGACAGGGACAGGGACAGGGACAGGGACAGGGACAGGGACAGGGACAGGGACAGGGACAGGGACAAGGACAGCTCTGTCACCCCGCAGCACAGAGCTCTCGACAGAGAACGGTCTGTGAAAGCGCAGGTCACTTGTACTCAACTTTCCCAGAGTTTGGGAAATTTCTTGCAGGAGCACGAGTCTGCTCACGCCTGAGGATGCTCCGGCCGCGCCAGATTTGGGAAGGATCACGAACCCCAGCCCAGCTGGGGCAGTGCCAGCGCCCCTCGCAGCCCTGCCCTGCTCTGGGCCACCCACCAGGACACCCACTCTGGGCACCCACTCCTCCTCCCCGGGTCTCGGGGCTGGAGAGGAACTGGCACAGCCCTGCCTGTGCTGAATCCTGACACACCCCAGTGCTGCAGCCAGTGACATCCCCACACCAGGCTCCTTTCCCCCGCTGCAGAGCAGCTCCTGGGGTGAAATAAATCCCTGCAGAGCTGATTAAAAGTACAACCAGGTGAGGCTGTGCCTGGGGACAGCCACAGGAGGCATTGCCACCAGTCCAAGGAGCTCAGTGCAGCTGGACATTCCTGCACCCAAACTGACCAGCCTGAGCTCACCCGGGGCACTTCTGGGACTGTCACCACATTTTTTCTCTATTCCTGGTTTCCAAAAAATAACATCAGAGGGCCAGGGCTGGGGGTGCTGGCAGTAGGGAACCCACATGTGTCCCCTGTCCCAGGGACAGCCCCCTGCCCCCAGCAGCAGTGAACCCTCAGCAGCAGCTCCATTTGGCAGTGGAACAGATAATTAACCATACTACCTTGAGAGCCTGCAGTTTGGTCTCCAGCTCCATTTTCCTCAGGAACAGGGCCCCATTGACAGTCTCTAACCTGTGGGAATGGGTGATGCTGGCCCTGGGGCTCCCCCAAACCAGCCCCTGGGGTTTCTGCCTCTCAGGCAGTGCAGCACGGTTCAGTGGGAGAGGATTTGGGGCCAAACCCCATCTGAAGGAGACACCCACCTCAGATAGTTCCCTGAAGACTTTATCAAGTCCACGATCTGCTTGTGGCTGAAGCCCTGGATGCTGAGGCCGTTGATGCTGGTGAGGATGTGCCCTGTGACAGACCCAGGGTGAGCCCAGCAGCCTCCACACCTGCACCTGCCCCCAGCCCAGCAGAGAGGGGGGACAGCCTGCCCAGCCAGGAAAACCCTCGGGGAGTTACCAGCCTGCAGGCCAGAGAGATGGGCAGGGCTCTCCTCCTGGATCCTGCAGACACAGGTGCACACCTCCAGGGAGAAATCGTTCTGCTGTGGAAACCTGATAGTCTGCCAACACCAAAGGGACACAGTCACCAACCCTTCAGCCAGGTAAAACTCAGCCTGTTCCAATGAGAAAACAGAGTACACTACACACAAGTGAGACCAAAATGCTATAACCCAACAATTTAAAATGCATTTGTACAGCAAAAAACAACAGACACCTCACAGGTGCCTGTACATTGGGAAACAAACAAACAAACCAACCTAATTTTAGAGCAAGTTGGTTATTCTGTATTAAAAACTGTGTAACTTCAACCAAGAATATGTCAGCAAGGGTGGGAATGGCTTTCTGGAAAGATGTTCCCAGGGGAACAGGATGGGACTGGGGCTTTTCAAGGGACTGAGCCCTGGTCACTGGGAATGCTGTGTGGAGTCAGCTGCTGCTGCCAGACTGCTCAGTTTGCACTGGACTGAAAAGACACAAGATTTAAACTTTTCCTCTTCAGGCCTCTGAAACTCGTCATCCACACACATCACCACGCTCCTCAAAGTGCTTTTTATTCTTGACCTGCACGTTTAACTAAGCATTAAGTGACTCCAATTACTCAAACCCCCCGTGTGGTTATGGGTGCTGACAGAATTTAGAAAAATGCAAAATGTGGTGCCGCAGCCTGTGCGGGTCTGTGACAGCAGGAAACGTTTTCTGGTGACATGCAAACCTCACAGCTGCTTCCTGGAAACTGCATCTGCCCCTTCTGACCCACAGACAGCTCAGCTGGATCCCCAAATTCCTCAGTGTGGAGCAAAGGGATGGAGGCTGGGGAAGTTCAGAGCTGGCCAAATCCCCCAGTGATTGCTAGCCCTTGGATTCACTGCAAAATTCCTGCTGGAACCCAGAGTGACGAGTGAAGCACGAGCTCCCTGCAGATGTAAACCCACAGTTTCACATCATCTTATTCTGCTCTACCTAAATTTATCTGCTGGTGGTGAAACTGCAGCTCTAAACATCTCAGTGGCTGACAGATGCTGCCTTTCTGCAGCCTGGACTTTCTATGAAGTGCTCAATGCGTGTTCAGGAAGAAAACGTGCCAAGAACAATTATTTTTAATCAGAATGCCACACATAATGAAAATCTGCCCTGACAATTTCCACAAAAGCCCAATAATTGACTCAATTATCCTCCCTTCTGAAAGCTCTCCTCTGTTCACGAGCTGAGTGCTGACCTGCTCATTAGTCACAGACCCAAATTGGGCAAAGTTAAGCTCTTCCTAATACACTAATTTCACAGAAAATACTTTTCCCCTTTGTGTGCAGAGAGAAGAAAGCATTTTGCAAGTGCCCTGCTGCTGGCAGGCAGATCCCTCTGCTCCCAAAGCACATCCCTTCATTCCTGGGATCATTTTTAACTCCAGCCAGGATTTTAGCAGGCCTGCTGGTCAGGAGTTGCCTTTCTCACAAAAACCCACAAACATAAAATCCCCCACTAGCAGACTCCTGGTAACAACCTGGGTCTCCTACTTGATGACTTCTACACCAAACAGAATCTCTTCTATATGATTTAGCTCCTTTCCCAAAAGTCATTCCTAGCAGGTATTTGTGGAAAAATATAACACCATTGTACACCTTCTTCAAAAGTACAAATCTCTCTGTGCATATTAAAGGCACTAGCAAAAAGGCAGTATAAGGTAATTTTTAATAGAGTTTTGGATCTGTCTCGTTTGAAAATATTCTCATATACAATTCTCCTAGAGACATTCACTTATGGAGGTAAGAAGGCACTGCCATTGCCTCTCACCTGGATTTGGATGGGATTTCTCCTGCATTCAACACTCTGAGTTATGAGAAGGCCAGAAATTCTCACCTGTGACCTTCACTATGAAGAACCCTCAGAGAAACACCCCTGTCTTGTGTGAGCGCTGTAAGCTCTCCAAATTTCACAGGCTCTGACAGACACCTTCCCCTGCTCTGGCCTGCCTTGACTGATTTTGGGGATATGACACTCCAGACTCTGCTCCATGTTTGGTTTTTGATGATCCAGCTTGTCATTTCCTCTTACCTGGATTTCAAACCCGAAGGTCTCCCTGTCTTCCTTCAGTATAGACACGAGGAGCCTGCAGGAGGAGCACACAGGGTTCCCTGGGCTGTGCCTGCTGATTCAGGGCATCTCCACCCTCAGCCCTGGTGGGGCCCCAGCGCCCCTCCCTGTGCCCCTGGGGTGTCACCACACCCTGGGGTGTCACCTTGCCATGGGTGTCACCCTGCCACTGGTGTCACCCTGCCATGGGTGTCACCCTGCCATTGGTGTCACCATGCCATGGGTGTCACCTTGCGATGGGTGTCACCCTGCCATGGGTGTCACCCTGCCACGGGTGTCACCCTGCCATGGGGTGTCACCTTGCCATGGGTGTCACCCTGCCATGGGTGTCACCACGCCGTCCCTCCCACAGTGGCCCTGCCTCTCCCCATGCTCAAGCCAAAGGTCACAAGAGAACCTGCACACCCCCAATGCTGGGTACCCCTCTCTGCCCCACGCCCTAATCCCACTTGAGCTGGAACAATTCCCAGGATGCACATTTCATGTAGAATAAGGCAGGAAGAGTGGCTCTAGAATCCTGGAATCACAGAATCACAGAATCACGGAATCACAGAATCACAGAATCATATAATTATAGAATCACAGAATCACAGAATCATAGTATCATAGAATCATAGAATGATAGAATCACAGAATCACAGAATCATAGAAGCACAGAATCATGGAATCACAGAATAATAGAATGATAGAATCACAGAATCACAGAATCATAGAATCATAGAATCGTAGAATTACAGAAGCACAGAATCATAGAAGCACAGAATCACAGAATCACAGAATCATAGAATCACAAAATCACAGAATCATAGAATCACAGAATCACAGAATCTCAGAATCATAGAAACACAGAATCACAGAATCACAGAATCACAGAATAATAGAATCATACCTTTGGGGCTTGGAAGAGTCACCTGAAGAGCTGGATCTGGCCAAGGCGAGCTGTGAGCATAAACAGGAGAGGAAAGGCTTTTTTCTGTAGGTTTGTGGTTCTTCTAAACCAGCAGTTCACAGAAAAACTAAAAACAGCTGCTGGCATCCCAGCAGCACCTTGCACCAACACAGCTCTGCCTTGGGCAAAAGAGAGCTTGAGCTTTCTGACCAGGAAAAGCATCTGCAGGTCAAATCCCCCTGTCAGATGCTGGTGGCCATAGAATCACATCTCTGGTGTGCTTTGAGCTCATCTCACTTTTGTTCCTTTCCTCTGAAACTCTCTGGGCATTTCTAAACAGAACACCTGCCAGGAGAGGCACCAAGCAGCCCCAGAGCAGGAGAGTGCAGGCAGTGAGCCCTGCAGGGTCTGCACAGCATCTCCAGGGCCCCAGCCCCAGGCTGGGGACACTTGGAGGGGTCTCTGGGAGGGGCCAGGTCAGTGTGAAACAAAACACAAAAGTGAGCCATGAATAAGGAATTCCATTATCAGCGAGATGTTTGCAGTCAATACAGCTGATGTCTCAGCAGGATGAGCGGTGCCACAGCGTGACCTCCTACAGAAACAGCGACTTCAAGGGCGTGTGGGCTTGTGCAGGGACAGGGGGAGGAGAGAGACCGTGGATAATCCATCTGGGGGGACATGAGAGGGCTGAGACCTGCGAGAGGGACCCTGCTCTGGGCACGGTCCCTGCAGTGTGACCTTGGCCCTGAGGGAGCTCAGCTTTACCAGCCACAGCCACATCTCAGCTGTCACAGCCCTACCCTGCCAGCGGCCACCGCCACCCCGGGCAGCTCCCGGCCAGGGGCCGGAGCCACCTGCAGCACCCTCAGGTGAGGGTTCCACCCCAGCCCACCCTGCAGCACCCTCAGGTAAGGGTTCCACCCCAGCCCACCCTGCAGCACCCTCAGGTGAGGGTTCCACCCCAGCCCACCCTGCAGCACCCTCAGCGCTCCCACCGCTGTCTCTGGGCTCTCCCTTATCCCCTGGCACACGAACCAAGGAAAGGTTCAGGAGCTCCTGCAGCCGAACAAAGCAAAGCCCTAAGCGCACAGAGGTTGCAGGCGATTTTCCCGGCTGTACTTTCAGATTATAACGACTCACAGACGCTTTTTGCCCATGTCAGACAAATAGTGCAGAGCTGGAACTGCTCAGCCGTGGATTTACGGGCACAGCGGCAGTTCTGCGGGAATCCCGCGGTGCTGCCCTGTGCTGCTCTGGGGGAAAGCCCGGCCACAGACACAGCCCCAGCAGCCCCAGAGCTGCACAGAAGCGCTGCACAAGCCACGGAAAAGGCGAGTGTGGGCGCTTTGTGCCAGCCCAGCAGGCAGAGGGCGGCCAGGCCACCCGCCCGAGGTAAACGCACATTTGGGGGAGCACCCAGACAGAGCAAACCCTCCCTGGCTGCCAGCACGGCTGGGAATGGAGAGGAGCTGCACTCACCCTCCACAGCCCGAGCATCACCCGCACTGCCAGCCCTGCCAACATTTCCTCTGCCACTCCCAAAAGCGGCGCGGCTGAGGTTGGTCACCTCACCATCACCCCGGGTCACCCTTTCCATCACCCCGGGTCACCCTTTCCATCCCCCGGCAGGATCGGCGGCACCAGCCCAGCCCAGCCCAGCCCGTACCTGCCTGCGGCCGCGGGGCAGCGTGCCCACCGTGTTGGCCAGGTTCTGCATCCTCCCGCCGTCCATGGGCAGGGTCCCCACCGCGCTGCCCCGGTTCTGCATGGCGCTGCCGCCCGGGCCGGGCTGCAGGAGCCGCCGCAGGGCCATGGCCAGCCCGGGCCGGGGCTCAGGGCGAGCGCGGTGCCATCCCTGCCCCGCTGCGAGCAGGGCGAGAGCGGAAGGGGCTCCACGTGATGTGTGGTTTAGGTGCGAGTTACACAAACCCCTCCTAGCAGAGCCCCAGGCTCTCGGTGTGCCCTGTGCTCACACAGCAGTTAAGAATCAGGCTTGGCACTTAGAGAAATCTGCTTAATTTTTCCGTTCCTGCGCACGGTTCTCAGCAGCAGCTGCTGCTCTGCCAGGGTTTGTCCTTACAGCCCTGCCTGCCTGGGGCGCTCACCTGAACTCAGCCTGCTCGTACTCTGACTTGCTCGGCATCCCCGGCATCCCTCAGCTCACCTTTTGGCAAAGTCGGGAAAATAACTCTGCCTTTGGCTGCAGGGAGGGAAATGAGCTGGAGGCCACGGCAGAGGCTGGAAATGTGGCAGAGCGAGGGCAGGACGGTGCCCTTGGCACTGAGATCGCCGTGGGGAGCAGGGGGCTCCCTGGCACAGCAGGGCTGGGCACACACAGCAAAACCCGCAGAGTGCCCAGGACAGGGCTCAGGGGCTGACCTGGCACAGAGACAGCCCTGGCCAGATGTCACCCCTGCACCTTTCCTGCATGCCCAGAGCTCCAGGAAGATTCATGACTCTCAGCTTCCGGCTGGGTCGGTTTTTCTCTCGTTATTACCTGACCTGTTGTTATTTCAGAGTGGCTTTGAGCAGCCTCCGATTCGCTGGTGCTGGATGTGCTGGAGAAGCACAGGAGCAGCCGGTGCCACTGCAGGGGACCCTTCCCCTCTTTGCCTGGGTGGCTCCAGTTCAGTCCTTCCCCATCCTGAGCGTTCATCCCTCAAAGGCCCGGCTCCTCCGAGACAGAAACAGCCTGTTAGGAGACACCTGGAGGAGGCTGGGGGCGGATGTGCGGCCAGTGCCCGCGGCCCCCTGTGCCTCTCCTGGGGACAGACAGCGACAGGGAAGCGCCGCGCTCCGCAGCAACACCCCAAAACCGCATTTACACCCGTCCTTCACCTCCGAGCTCCTTGGGGGAACCCCTCCGGGTTCAGGGGAAAAAAAAAAGGTGTTAAAAAAAGCACAGCAGGCAAGGAGAAAGCTCTCTCCCTTTTCCTGAGAAAACTCTCTGGTGTCATCTCCTCACTTGCATGCACAGAGCGCGGGGTGCCTCAAAGCCGCTTCCCCTTTTCCTGCCCGCGGCCACCCTGCGATGTGATGAAAACACAGCGCCCTCGGGTTCCTGCGGCATCCGTCTGACGTTCCTGAAACCCAGTGACTCATCTGCAAACGAGCTGGGGGCAGCAACGAGCGGCACCGCTCAGCAGGGCGCAGAGCATCCCCTCGGTGCAGCCCCTTGGTGCAGCCCCTCGGTGCAGCCCCTTGGTGCAGCCCCTTGGTGCAGCCCCGACACCCTGCGCTGCCCCGCACCGGCACACACCCCACACCCCACAGCCCAGCAGGCACCCCACACACCCCACTGCCCCGGCACACACCCCACACACCCCACAACCCAGCACGCACCCCTCATCCCTGGCAGGCACCCCACAGCCCCGACACAGGACAAAAAAATAATCCCACAATGTCCTTCAAAAGCCACTAGAGTTTCTTGGGTCACAGCACGACAGATTTCATTCCGACACACCTTAATTTAAAATAAAGCCTGGCTTCAATTCTCAGATTTTACCAGGGGGATTTTCAAGCATAGACACTCTGACACTGAGGTGCTCAGGGTGTGCAGGTCCCACTCAGATTTACAGCACTGAAAATCTCCAGAGCTGGAAGAACAAGGTCAGGGAGTTGTGTGAAAGGGAGCTCAGTGAGAGCTCACACTGCTGCGGGTGCAAGAGCCACCAGTGAGGTTTCCACAGGTGCACACAGGCTCTGCCCTTCTCCCCCACACCATGAACATAAGAACAGTGTCAGGCCGCGGGCACACAAGGGCAGAGTATGCTGAATTTATTAAAATTGCCACGTCTTCCCCAGATTCGCATACAAAATACAACAGCTAAACCATTATTTACATCCAGGCAGCTGCAATATCAAGCAATAACTTGAGCAATAGTTTTAAAAATAACTCTGCAGTGTACACAGATCAGATATTTCACAAGACCAGGGCTGAAGTTAGCACTGCACTGTTATACTTAGTTCAGAAATATTACAATTTCCAGATAAAATACTAATGCTTCTTTTAAAAACAGACAACTCAGGAAGTGGTTTGTGGATTGACAGAACACGACACGTTTGTCTTAGGGACTGAGAATCACAGCAGGCTTAGACACAATGTCATAGCTACATTCAAAATACATCTGGTCCATTTATGCCAAAAATACATTCAGTGTAAGTTACAGTTTATTGCACATTTCTTATATTCTGTAGAAATATATTGTACCTCAACACTTATTCCCTGTACATTCATAAATACTGTTCTGCCCATTAGAGCAGGACATGGATGTTTTTCCCTAGAAGCTTTGGGAGGATTGGGGTCCCTCAGCCTGGGGGTGATCCCTGGGATCACAGCTCAGCGTGCACAGCTGGGCAGAGGAGGGGACGTGTTTGCAGTGCTGCTGGGGACACCCAGGTGTGGCCCAGGACACATCACAGACCCCACTGAGCCACAGCAGGGGGCTGAGCCCCCTCCATCGACACAAACATGGGCTTGTGCCTGTCCCCTGAGCACCCAAAAGAGGGCAGAGCCCCCAGTGCCACCCCGTCCCTGTCCTGTGGCACTGTGGCACTGTGGCACTGTGACACTGACACTGACACTGTGACACTGTGACACTGACACTGTGACACTGAGACACTGTGACACTGACACTGTGGCACTGTGACACTGACACTGTGACACTGTGACACTGTGACACTGACACTGTGACACTGACACAGACACTGTGGCACTGTGACACTGACACTGTGACACTGACACTGTGACACTGTCCCCAGGCAGACCCCAGCACCTCCTCCCCGTGTGCCAGGGGAGCTGGGACAGCCCTGAGCCCACCCTTGGCACAGCAGCTCCAGCTGACACGGACAGAAGAACTTGCCCTGATCAAAGCCCAGACCCCTTGTAGGGACTGGGAATATTTCTAAACTAATTTATTTATAATTCCTGAATTTAGCAAGCAAACAAGTGACACAGCAATGGCTAAAACATTGTAGGGTTCTTTATACTGTCAGGTGAGGGAATGAGCTTGATTAAGTGCAAATTATAAAAGTAGGGAAGTGCAGAGGAGATTACAGCCTGAACTTCTAAAGGAGTGTCTGGGGGAAGCAGTTCAAGTAACACACACACACAAAAAAAAAAAATTAGGTGTACAGGCAACATGAATTAACTTTCCCTTTCAGTGCATAATCCCTACATTAAGCTTTAGATTGTAATTAGAAGTAATTAATAAATAACTGCCTCCAGTTAGAAGCATCAATTCAGAGAGGCTGAATGTGGTGACAGGTTTTGAGCATCCTTGACCTCGAAAATTCTCATGAGCTTAAGAACTTGTGCTGTAAGTGAAGATTACCAGGAACATTGCAACCTCTGAGGAAACCTAAGCCTCCCTGAACTGCACAGAAGTGCTTTGGCATAACCTCTGTGCTTGAATTAAACAGGACAAACCCACACGGAGGGGAAAGGCCACTGAAACAAGAGTTCTTTGGACTTCTTCTAAAGGAGTGCAGAGTTTACAAACATTTCAGAGCTCAACACAACAACATCAGCCCCTTGGCTCAGTTAACTCTGGCTGATCACAATGTACATTCACCTCTCAACAACAAAGAGAAAAGAAAACCAGTGCAGAAACACAGTTAGGTGAAAAGCCAGGGCAAACAGACCATAATGTCTGATGCCAAGGGGATGTCCAGGGAAAAGGTTAAAGCTTCAGGGCTGGGGCTGTGCCAGTGTGAGGAGGGGCTGAGCCTGAGCATCCTCCCCACACCTCCCAGCCAGGCACCACAAGGGTCTTGCTCAAATTACCAGGCTGGTCAACATTTTTCAGAGACTCCAGGGGGGGAATTGGAAACTGAAACTCTTTTCTCACATAAAAAAAATAAAGTTTTGGTTCTTCCTTTTTAAGTTAAGGATTTTTTTAAGGTAAGACCATAAGACTACAAAATGCATAATTTTGCCTATTAAAAATATTCCAACACTATATTCAAATACGTGAGCCACAGAGTGGGGCAAAATTCACAATCTGCCAGAACATTGCTGAATGTTCATTTTAACACAACATCTCACTTTCCTGGCTTGTGATATAATGGAAACCTGGTCAGAAACGTTAATATTCATCATCAGCCTGGTGCTGTTGTAAAATTCTGTAAAATCTTGTTAAATCTTCCCCCTAATACATCAAAAGGCACTAAAAAATGTTGCCAATGATTGGAAAAACATTGCTAAAAATAAATATTTTCTTAGTTTAGGCAGAATTCCTCCTGTTCCATTCCTTACAGCTAACAGAAAAGTATTGGCCCTGTTGTTTTTCCTACTAACTGTTGAAAAGTTGTCCCTTAATTGATCTGTTCGATGAACAAAAGAGAGAGTAAAACAACTCAAATTTTAACCATGATATTGTACATGAAACTGGACAATAAAAATAAATGTCAATAGGGAACTGACTCAATGGTTTTGTTCACAGTGTACACACTTAGAGGATTTTCCATCTTTTCTAAACTCTTGGTTAATTATAAATATAGTAGTTCAAAATACATTTACTGACAACCCTTTTTCAGATCCCTGCAAAAAAATACCGGTAAAAAGCTGGGTTAGTTTGGTCTTTTGTTTGGTTTGAGGACAGAACACGAGATTTGTCTCACAAACAGCCTTTGACCAACACCAGACACTTCCAGGACGTTTGGCACCTGACAAGGATGAAAAGCACAACAGCAAAAAAGTATTTCTACACTGTCACGATGCTTTAAGCTCCTCCCCGCCATTCACCGGTGTCTGATTTACTGAAAAAACCCAAAGCGAGTGCCGGACTCGCTGTGCCAAACGCGAGCTGCGAGTGCCGAGCTGCGAGAGCCGAGCTGCGGACCCGGCGGGCTGAGGTAGAGCAGAACAAAAGCGCGATGGACACGGGAATGACGGACACGGGAACGACGGACACGGGTACGAACGACGGACACGGGAACGAACGACGGACACAGGAGTGATGGGCACGGGAATGATGGACACGGGAACGACGGACACGGGAACGACGGACACGGGAACGAACGACGGACACGGGAACGAACGACGGACACGGGTACGAACGATGGACACAGGAGTGATGGGCACGGGAATGATGGACACGGGAACGACGGACACGGGAACGAACGATGGACACAGGAGTGATGGGCACGGGAATGGTGGACACGGGAACGACGGACACGGGAGTGATAGGCACGGGAACGATGAGCACGGGAATGATGAGCACGGGAACGACGTATACGGGAACGACGGACACGGGAACGACAGACACGGGAACGATGGACACGGGAGTGATGGGTACGGGAACGACGGACACGGGAACGACGGACACGGCTCGGCTTCCCCCGGAGCTTCAGGCCTTGCAGCCCTCGGGCACGCAGAGCTGCGACAGCGTTTTCTTGACGCGCAGCGCGGTGAGACGGGCGGCGCCGCTGGAGCGCCAGCACTCGCGCATCAGCCGGCCCAGCACCCGCAGCGCCTGGAACGGGACAGAAACGGGATACAGACAGGGCTGCAGGGGGTAAAACAGCACCCCGGGGACAGAGAGGGGACAGAGAGGGGACAGAGAGGGTCTGGGGACAGGAACGGGGCACTCGCGCATCAGCCGGCCCAGCACCCGCAGCGCCTGGAACGGGACAGAGAGGGGGTAAAACAGCACCCAGGGGACAGACAGGGGACAGACAGGGGGTAAAACAGCACCCAGGGGATAGACAGGGGACAGAGAGGGGGTAAAACAGCACCCAGGGGACAGACAGGGGACAGACAAGGGGTAAAACAGCACCCAGGGGATAGACAGGGTCTGGGGACAGAAATCGGGCACAAACAGGGTCTGGGGGAAGAAATGGGGTACAAACAGGACCTTCAGGGAGATAAAACCTGCCAGGGTACAACCACAGAGTCTGTGGTGGGACAAGGGCAGTACCCATGGTGATACCAGCATCTGCAGGGGGACAGACAGTAGCCAGGGACACAACCACCACCCCCTGATTTCTGGTTTTCATACAGGGAGATAAAGTGCAGCTCTCTGCACCATGACACAAGAGCAGCAGCATCAATTAAGACCTGCCTTTGACAGCTTTGAGCACTTGGTGCAGAGTTTTCTCTGTATTGATCAGAAGGAGAATTAGACATCTGAAGCTTCTAAATTCAGGAGAAGCTGGGCACTGAGTGTCCTATCTCTCACTAGAAAATTCTGCCTTAAATTAAACTTGAAAATACAAATAACAAAATAAAACTAGAAAAAAAACCCTACAAAATAAATTTAGAATAAACTAGAAAACTGCTTTTACCTCACAGCTTTGCCACTGGTTTGGAATACTTGGTCTGAGCTTCTGTTCACAGACAACCCTTCTCATATCTTCTATGGAAGGATCAGAAGGCACGAGGTCGTAGTAAGGCAGCTGGTACTCCTCAGTGATCCCTGGGGAAGGTTTATTGTGCAGGTGCCCAGGGCAGGGGGTGGAACAGGAGGGCTCTGCTGCCCCTTCCAGCCCCAGCCATTGTGGGGCTGGGTGAGAAGGGCAAAGGCTCACCTCCAGCAGAGCACCTGCGGGCTATCTCCCAGTACACCAGCCCCAGCGAGTACATGTCTGCGCGCTTGAAGGACTCGAAGATGCTGACGTTCATGGCGTCCTCCAGGATCTCGGGGGCCATGTACCTGGGGGCACACAGGGTCACTTTGCTGGGGCAGCTCCTGCAGAAGGCTGTGCTGCCACCTGCCAGGGCCCTGTGACCCCTCGTGGGGCTGGCAGCTGTGCCCTGTCCATCCAGGGATCCAGGGGTGAGCAGCACACAGTGCCCATGGGGCACAGAGCTCCATCCCACAGCAGAGTCTGTGACCCCCTCCCCACCCGCCCCAGGGGCTGTGCCATCCCAGGGCACAGGGATGTGGTTGGGGCAGGGAAGGGCTGTCAGGAGCTGTGTTGGGTTGATGTGGCCAGCAATGTGAATTCTGACACCATCTGCTGACCCGGGTGTGGCAGTGCCCCTGATCTCCTGGCACACATTATCTGCTAATGGCATCTTTAAACCAGTTGGGCAATCATCTTTATCTTTCTCATGACCCACCCTTCATCCAGGAGGTGTCACCTGTTAATGGGCCATTGTTAAAAACTGGGTGTGGCAGCGATTCTTATCCCTGTGGGAGATATCTCCTGTTAATGGGCCATTGTTACAAACTGGGTGTGGCAGTGCCCCTGATCTCCTGGCACACATTATCTGCTCATGGCCATCTTTAAACCAGCTGGGCAATCATCTTTATCTTCCCACAGCCCATCCTCCCTCCAGGAGATATCTCCTGTTCATGGCCACTGAGTCCCAGGGCATGGCTGATAAAATTCCATCATCCCACTGGGAGATGCTCCAGCCAGGGCAGGAGCCAAGCCTTTCATATCCAGAGAAAAACTGAGATTTGGAACACCAGAGCACCTTTCCCACTGGATCCCAGAGGAAAACCAGACCCTCCCACATCATCCCTGGAGCTTCAGAGGAAACTGCACCTTCTCCAGGAGCACTGCTCCAGCTGAGCCACATCTGCCCCTGCAGGAGGATGCAGCACCATGGAATGGGACTGTGCCACCACCCTGACTGACTGACTGTGCCAGCTTGGATTCTGACTCTGGCAGGGTTGGGATTGTTCTGTGTAATACTGCATTGCTATTTTAATTTTCTTAGTAAAGAACTGTTATTCCTATTCCCATATCTTTGCCTGAAAGCCCCGTAATTTCAAAATGCTAATAATTTGGAGGGGGGTGTTTACATTCTCCGTTTCAAAGAGAAGCTCCTGCCTTTGGTGGCAGACAGCTGTCCCTCACAGCAGGACAGGACAGTCCCAGCGCTGCTGTCCCACCTGCGGGTGCCCACGCGGGGGTTCTGGGGGATGTCGATGGTGTTCAGCACCGAGTCGTGCTTCACCGCCAGCCCCAGGTCGGCGATGGCGCAGCTCTCGTTCCTCTTCACCAGGATGTTCTTGGATTTCAGGTCCCGGTGGGCGATCGCCGGCTTCCCTGCTCACAGCAAGAGAAATATAACAACAGCCACGATTTTGATGTAATGACCAAGGATGTGAAAACAGTTTTATTCACTTTTGTCACTACACCCTACAGAAATGTTGAAGCCTATTTTGAATCAAGTAAAGCTCTGCTAAATGTTGTCAACTTCAAAAGAAAACTTTGAGGCTGTTTTTGTTTCAATATCTTAATATTTCAGTAATATTTAAATATTTCAGGAATTAAATACAAACAAGAGAAACTGGAAGTTCACCCTCCGAATTAATTTAGAAAATTCTGGAATCACTGACTGGGTTGGGTCAGAAAACCCCTCTAAGCCCACCGAACCCCACCATTCCTCAGCTCTGACAAGGCCACCACTGCCTGTGTCCCCAAGTGCCACATCCACACAGCTTTTAAGAGATGGTGACCCCACCACTGCCCAGGGCAACCTGTGCCAGGGCTGGACAAACCTTCCCAAGAATAAATTTTTCCTAATTTTTCCTTCACTGGCACTCACTCCCCTTCAGCAGAGCTGCTTCCATAAAGGTGTTTTAAAGTGCAGCCAATGGAAGTGGGAAGGGAACAGACCTTTCCCAGCCTGTACTGCACCACTCACATGTTCCCCTGCTGCTAACAGTTTGGAAAACACAGTTCCAGGTCACCCATAAACGTTTCTGAGAACACTGACGCTCCTTAAAGCCCTTGAAGGAAAGTGTGAGGGAAGCACTTGCCTTGTGTGCCAACGATCTCCATGTGCAGGTGGGCCAGGCCACTGGCCACTGACAGTGCCAGCCTGACCATGCCCTCCACGGTCACCGTGCCCCTGTTCAGGTAGTCAAACAGGGAGCCCTGCTCGTGGTACTCGGACACGAGCCAGAGCTGGGTCCACGTCCCATTATCTAGACAGAGAAGAAGGAGAATTAAAGATACGAGCCAGGGAAAGCCTTCCTTGTAAGAGCCTAAAATGAGGGATGTGGAACTGCAGGCAGGCTCTTTAAAATGCTGTTTATTGTAGACAAATGATGCAGCAATTCACTGGTTGTGAGTGACAGAGCCCAGCCCCCAGCTGTGGGTTCATCTGAAAGCTTCTTCTAGTTCTGGTTCCAATGCATTATTTACTTTTCATTACAGAGCATCTCAAAACATGCCAACCAATCAATACCTTTACTATTACCTACAGCCTATCATAACTACTGACATTTCCATATTCATGTTACTATATTCCAGTCACAAAAGGTTAGTGTGTTACAGTTTAAGCTAGAAGTTATTTTTCAGTTTTCTTGCAGTGGAAAATTCTGAGATCTTTTCTCAACTTGCAACATTGACATTTTTGTTTGCTCATGAAAAACTTTTTGCTTGGTAAAAACATCTTTTGTTTGAGGTGGACTTATCCTTTGCTCAGAGTCATAAAAGCCCCTTCCAACTCACTTGCTCTTTGCCTTCTCAGTTATTCAGTAAAACTGTCTCAGCAATTCTTTTCTTCTACACCAAAACTTGCTATCATTTTTATTCCTTCTTCAGATTCTACATGCAAAGATCTTTCTGTTATACACACACATCGTGAGACCTTCCTGTCAAATCCTCATCCTTCCCATTCCTTTTTGGGGAACGCATGGAGTGTTCCAGCTGTGGCACTGGGAAGGAGCCCAGGGCAGCTCGGGTCTGGCTGAGGGGAGTGGGGCAGCCAAGCTGTGCTGAGACAGGCTCAGCACCCAGTGAGTGCCATCGTTTGGGCATTGAGCCCAACCATCATCCCAGCTCTGCCACGGCCACCAGGCAGAGCCAGGGAAGGATGTGGGCTGGAAAGTCTGGATGATACAGCTGTCCCTGAAAAGGGATCCCTGAAAGGGACCTCATACCCTGAGATAATGAAACTTTTCATGAGAAATGTTCCTCCCTTACTGAAACCCCTGTTATCATTTAGGATTTCTACTGCTCTTTAACTTTACTAGATGATTGGTCTTTTCTCACCTGGAATCTCAAAGTAATTGGATAGTTCTCAACTTCTAATTTTACTGGTTAGAATCCCAATCCCCCCAAACCCCATAAAAACCCCTTGCTGTGCTATGTGACTGGATTTCGCAGGTAGAACCCTTTGAAGGAATAAAGCTCCCTTTGGAATCTCTCAGAGACTCCCAGGATCTCATTCCTGGCTGCTGAGAAGCTGAATTCTGCCTCGGGGCCCCTGGAGCCATGCAGACCCTCAGCAGCCCAGCCCGGGCAGCTGCAGGAAGGCTCCTGGGAGGCTGGAGCCCCAGCACGCTGCTCACCCTTGTTGTCAGCAGCAATGAAGCCCAGGATGTTGTCGTGCCTCAGCATCACCGTCTGGTAAATCTCTGCCTCCCGGAACCAGGAGCGCTCGTCTCTGGAGGAGAAGATTTTCACAGCCACGTCCTCCCCGCACCACTTCCCACGCCAGACTTCTCCAAAGCGCCCTTTGCCCACGATCTCCTGCAGGACAATGGTCCTGGCAATGGTTCTCTGCACCAGCAGAGGCAGCCCTAGTGGAAAGCAGAGAGTTCCTGTGAAACAGCTCAGCCAGGAGCTCCCAGCCCCAGCACTGGGCCTGCCCAGAGAGCTGCACTCATGGCTTTGCTCTCCAAGAATAACAAGGGAAAACCCTCTCCCAGACAAAAACCTCCTCAAATCATGTTCTGGATGCTACTTCCCAGTGGCTGTACAGAGAAAAACCTTTTTAAAACACCAGTAGAAATTTTAAAATTTGGCCCAAACTACTCCATTTGGTTTGATACAGACTGCAGCTGTCCTGCAGTTAATTAGTTGCTCCACTCTGGCTGAAATCTTTGAAAAGTAAAATAAATTATTATAGCAGCTCCACTCTGCTTTGCCAGCCACAAACCCTGCCTGGTTTGATTTGATCCTGTGTTTGTTGGGGACTTAAAACAAGGAAATATTAATTCTTTTTTTTTTTTTTTTTTTTTTTTTAATAACTGCAATCTTGATTTTGGCTGAAGTCAGAACAAGTCACCCTGGTGCATGGGGCTCTGCCTCTGCTCAAGTCCAGCCTTGTTCCTGGCTCAGGGGTGGCTGGGAATAGTTGAAACCTTCAGCATAAATAAAGCCAAAGTCTGCTCATTAGAGCTGTGAAAAAGCATTAGGGAAGAACAACAATTTAATCCTCAGAGGTATGCAGCTCATGGAAATAAATTAAATTAGGCACCACTTGTGCATTTTCCATTTACAAATGAAAGCAAGCATAGCTTACCTAGTTTTCAATAAAATTTCTCGTTAGGGGAAGTTGGGCTACACATCCCAGATAAGCCACTGGTCAAATGAGCTGGAATTTGTGATTCTCACCTCATTTTTAGGTTTCTTTGATTTAATAAGTTCTCAATAGCAATGGAGGCATCACAGTAGACAAGATATCAAAAATGGGGAAAATGTTAAGAACATTGATGTTCTGCTCAAAACTAGAATTTGAAGGAACTAGGAGGAACATTGCTCTGAAATTTCAGAAGCAGCATCCTGGCCCACTCGGGTGAGTTTAGCACCGTTCTTTATCAGCCGTGTCCCATCAGCAGTGGGTTTCACGCTGGATTCTGATTCCCGAGCTCCAGTTTTACCTCCCCCATTGCAACAAGGGACCGACCCTTTGCAGTTTGAGGAGGAAGAGCGCCCAAAGCAGCCGCAGCAGCACGTACCGGAGCCGGAGCCCGAGGTGGTCATGTCGTAGATGAGATCCCGCAGCGTCTTCCCCGAGCCCAGCAGGCTGCCCTCGCACAGCGGCTCCTCCACGCTGGGCACCTTGGCCCGGCGGCACCGCCAGCCCCGCGCCGCGCCGGCCGCCAGCAGCGCCAGCAGCACCGCGGCCACCGGCACGGCCACCGTCAGCAGCGGCAGCGCCCAGCGCCGCGCCGGGCGGGCAGCGGGCTCCGCGGCTGTGGGACACACAGACAGTGACACTGGGGACAAGGGACACCGGCACGGCCACCGTCAGCAGCGGCAGCGCCCAGCGCCGCGCCGGGCGGGCAGCGGGCTCCGCGGCTGTGGGACACACACAGAGTGACACTGGGGACAATGGGACACCGGCACGGCCACCGTCAGCAGCGGCAGCGCCCAGCGCCGCGCCGGGCGGGCAGCGGGCTCCGCGGCTGTGGGACACAGAGACAGTGACACTGGGGACAATGGGACACCGGCACGGCCACCGTCAGCAGCGGCAGCGCCCAGCGCCGCGCCGGGCGGGCAGCGGGCTCTGCGGCTGTGGGACACAGAGACAGTGACACTGGGGACAATGGGACACACAGAGAGTGACACTGGGGATTGGGACACACAGAGTGACACTGGGGACAGCTGTGAGACACACAGGGCCAGCTGTGACACTGGAGGGACTGGGACAAGAACAGGCTGAAGGGCTGCAGGGCAATCACAGAGTGACGGTCACACAATTACACAATCACAGAATTTTGGGTTGGGAGAGACCTCCAAGACCATCGAGTCCAGCCCAGCCCAACACCTCAGCTAACCCACAGCACCCAGTGCCACCTGCAGTCTTTTTTAAGCACACCCAGGGACAGTGACTCCATCCCCTCCCTGGCCAGACCATCCCAGTACTCGATCACTCTTTCAGTAAAAGGCTTTTTCCTAACATCCAACCTAAATTTCCCTTGGCATAGCTCAGGCTGTCCTCTCATTTTGTCAATGCTGTCTGGACAGAGACCAACCCCCGGACCACAGCCACCTTTCAGGGAGGTGCAGGCAGTGGTAAGGTCACCCCTGAACCTCCTTTTCTCCTCTCAGGATAATTCCCACAATTGTCCTGGCCAGAGAACACAGAAAATTCACGTTCTCTGGAAGTGACAGAGCCTTTCCCCCCACACCTTTTGTGCAGGAGCCTTGGTCTCAGGTCAGCATCCTGATCACCACCCAAGGAGCTCTGTGTCAGGAAACTCCAGGAAGACATTGCTAAGGGACTCACTTGCACATGAATGCATGCATATTCCCTTTAATTTGAAATAATTCCTAAAATTTGAAATAAGTTTAAAAAAATCAACCAGCACTTTCCCCTCAAATAAAACAAACCTGAAATATGACCCATAAAAAGCCCTCAACACTCAGAACTGTGAGTACAAATGAGATCTCAGGGCTGCAGAAGATGTAAGAATCAAGAACTCCACCCCATGCCAGGTTCACCCCTTCCCTTCAGGGAGAAGCTGGGCCACAATCACACCATAACCTGGAGCTGGAGAGTGACCAAAGTCACTGCTGCCTTCCTCCAGTCAATAGCACCTGTCTGCTCACCAGTACAGCTCCAACTCTCCTGAACACAAAGCTGGTACATTTTGTACACAGGTTTTTCCTTTAATGACTCCAGGGGTGACCCAGGAGGTTTGTAAGAGGATTTATGAGCAGGATTCCTCCTTGGAACTGCTGCTTGTTAACTGCCAGGATCTCCTAAACATTTTTCATTCTCTTTCCACAGGGCTGAGTTTTCCCTGAAACAGGGATGGAGAACAGTACAGAGAGATCCCCTGCCCCAGGAGCTCTGGTGCCTCACTGAACCAGCCCTGCCACCCCAGACTGTGCAGGACTGGCTCTAGACAGGGCAGGACTGGCTCTAGACAGGGCAGGACTGGCTCTAGACAGGACAGGACTGGCTCTGGGCAGGGCAGGACTGGCTCTAGACAGGACAGGACTGGCTCTGGGCAGGACAGGACTGGCTCTGGGCAGGACAGGACTGGCTCTGGGCAGGACAGGACAGAACAGGACTGGCTCTAGACAGGACAGGACTGGCTCTGGGCAGGACAGGACTGGCTCTGGGCAGGACAGGACAGAACAGGACTGGCTCTAGACAGGGCAGGACTGGCTCTAGACAGGGCAGGACTGGCTCTGGGCAGGGCAGGACTGGCTCTAGACAGGGCAGGACTGGCTCTAGACAGGGCAGGACTGGCTCTGGGCAGGGCAGGACTGGCTCTGGGCAGGACAGGACTGGCTCTAGACAGGGCAGGACTGGCTCTGGGCAGGGCAGGACTGGCTCTGGGCAGGACAGGACTGGCTCTAGACAGGGCAGGACTGGCTCTGGGCAGGGCAGGACTGGCTCTAGACAGGGCAGGACTGGCTCTGGGCAGGGCAGGACTGGCTCTGGGCAGGACAGGACTGGCTCTAGACAGGGCAGGACTGGCTCTGGGCAGGACAGGACAGGCTCTGGGCAGGGCAGGACTGGACTGGCTCTGGCAGGGAGCAGGGACAAGCTCACAGCAGGCACAGAGCACAGGACATGAGCTGATCCCTGGCTGCTCAGCACTTCCCCTGGGGCACCCAAAGCAGCATCCTCCCTGCAGAGCTTGCCAGACTCATTCAGGGTAGGAATGAGGTTCATTCATCCCCAGCAGGGGCTGGTGAAGACAAGCACACAGGAGACACTGGCCACACCACATCAGCTCATCCTTACTGCCTGGAAAACAACATGACATGAAGGAACAGAATAGAACATCACTGTTCTTAGGCCACCACAAACAGCAACAAAAGGAAACTCATCAGGAGGCTTGGACCAGCAAGAAGTGACCTGTTGGGAAGGGCCTGGGCAGGGTGTGCTCACAGACTGGCCCAGGATCAATGCCCAGGATGGAGCAGTGCTGATCCCTGTGCCAGCAGGGACTTATTTTATTGCATTCCCAATAGACCTGCCCTGGCAGCATGGCCAGCAGCTCCAGCAGGGACTGTGAGCCCAGCAGCAGCACCAGTGCACTATTGTACAATGCTGCACACCAGCACTGAGTGTTCTGTTCATCAGAAATAACCACAAACAGAAGCTGAGACGTTGCCATGTGAGAACCAAAAGCAGCACATCTGGCAGTACTCTGCAGTTGCACAGTGCAGTTGTGGTCCAGATTCTGTAAACAAGGTGGTTTGCAGGCAGCAAAAAGAAGAAATTATTTTTCCCTCCAATGGAAAAGCCATTCTCACACACCATTTGCCATTGACACTGTAAAGCTTCCACTGCAAGGCTCCCAGAAGCCCTGAACTGTGTGTGCTCCCAGGCTACTCTGGGGGCAAAATTACATATTCTTTCCAATGTAGTAAAAAAATCTATTGCATCCTATCAATGGGGAGGCTCTAGTCAGCTCTACACAATACTTAAAAACCATTTCAAAAATGCAGTTTGGGCTAGAGTCCAAAAATTAAGTTTCTCCAGCTTCCACTGCAACTGCAAACTCCAGTCACCATTGGGGGGGTGAGGCAGAAATCACAAACTCTTATCTCCTAAATCTCAAAAATGGCTCAAAAATCCTGTGAGACACAAATCTATAGCTGGAAAAATCTAGGTCTGATTAGCAACTACTCAAGCCAGCCTGTTCCATGCTGTGGGCACGGTGGTGAGTTCTGCAGAAAGAACAAGAATGAGGATGTACAAGGGGTGATTTATCACAGGGAGGTGCCTCGAGGCAGCAGCACTCAAGGTGTTTTCTGCAGCCCTGCTGGCACTGGAGAAGCTCCTCTCATGTCACCTACTGGGGCAGAAAGCATCCCAGTTAAACCAGCAGAAACCTGGAAAGGAACCCAGGGTGGCACAGAAAAAAAACCCAAATACTGCAAACTCATCCTGCACTTTGACATTTTCACCTGCTATTGCAATATGCCACAGCGAAATCCCTGCCCACAAGAAGGATATAAAAGGAGAGATCCAGGTTTAATCCATCTTTAAAGCTTTTCAGACACTCTAAGAAAAAAAAATAAAAAATGAAAAGCCTGAAAGGAAAAGTCAGTTGCTGTCACCCAGGTCACCTGGCTGGGGCAGGCATCACCATCTGCAGCTGTGCCAGGGGAATTCAGGCACCACACACACTGCTCTGCCCTGAGACCCTCACCCTGCACTGCTCTGCCCTGAGACCCTCACCCTGCACTGCTCTCTGCTCTCCAGGCCCTCCTGTGCCACACAAACTTTATCCAGGACACTCAGACTCACATGCTTCGGGCTGGGAGGGCCCTTAAAGCTCAGCTGGATCCAAGTCTCTGCCATGGCAGGGACACTTTGCATCAGCCCCCTCCAGCCTTTGAGGCACAGCAGAGCAGCTCCCTGGAGAGCAGCTGAAGGGTGGGGTTGTGTCCCAGGGTGGGGTTGTGTCCCAGAAGGACACATATAAAGGTGTGCGTATATATATATATATATATATATATATATATATATATATATAAAGGTATATATATGCAAAGATATAGATATAGATATATAGATATATATAGATAGAAATACACAAATATATATATATATATATATATGGTGATTGATATAGAAAATAGAGATAGAGAAATAGAGAGACATAGAAATAGAGAAACAGAGATAGTTATAGTTAGAGATAAATAGAGATAGGTAGATAGATAGATAGATAGATAGATAGATAGATAGATAGATAGATAGATAGATAGATGATAGATAGATAGATAGATAGATAGATAGATAGATAGATAGATAGATAGATAGATAGATATAGATAGAGATAGTAGATAGATAGATAGATAGATAGATAGATAGATAGATAGATAGATAGATAGATAGATAGATAGATAGATAGCGATAGATAGATAGATAGATAGATATAGATAGATAGATAGATAGATAGATAGATAGATAGATAGATAGATAGATAGATAGATAGATAGATAGATAGATAGATAGATAGATAGATAGATAGATAGATAGATAGATAGATAGATAGATAGATAGATAGATAGATAGATAGATAGATAGATAGATAGATAGATGATAGATAGATAGATAGATAGATAGATAGATAGATAGATAGATAGATAGATAGATAGATAGATAGATAGATAGATGATAGATAGATAGATAGATAGATAGATAGATAGATAGATAGATAGATAGATAGATAGATAGATAGATAGATAGATAGATAGATAGATTAGATAGATAGATAGATAGATAGATAGATAGATAGATAGATAGATAGATAGATAGATAGATAGATAGATAGATAGATAGATAGATAGATAGATAGATAGATAGATGATAGATAGATAGATAGATAGATAGATAGATGATAGATAGATAGATAGATAGATAGATAGATAGATAGATAGATAGATAGATAGATAGATAGATAGATAGATAGATAGATAGATAGATAGATAGATAGATAGATAGATAGATAGATAGATAGATAGATAGATAGATAGATAGATAGATAGATAGATAGATAGATAGATATGATACAGGTAACACACAACTGTTCCTCCCTACCCAGGTGTCTGTACCCTGTCAGGTGTCTGACACAAGGGACCGACCCCAGGGCTGTCCCCAGTTCCTGACAGCATGAGCTGAGTGAGGAGGGGCTGTCAGGAAAAGCCAGCACAGAAACCTCACTGGCACTGCTGCAGCTCCAGCTGACACCAGCTACCCGAATCTGTAGAGCAAAGGGCTCGGGGTAAGAATTCAGGCTTTTTTTTTTTTTTTTTTTTTGGGTACTGAAATATGAAACTAGAGGTTTTGCAAGTCCCAGTTCAAGTGCTGGAACAGCAGATGTGCCTCCAGCACTCCTCTAGAAATAGCAGCTTTCTCCCCAACTTGGAAAAACCACCACGGCACCTCACAGTCCTAGGGCAGGACCACAATGAGTGTGGCCCTTCTGTGGTCAGCTGAAAAAAAACCAATGTCCTGGGGTGACTGGATGACGTTTGTGTCCCCAATTGTCTGTGGGGACACAAGCATCACATAAACTATCCTCAGCACCAATTAAATAATCCTTATTCCTGCCCCACAGCACTGGTGAGGTTGGGTAGCAGGGTTCACCAGGAGGTGACAGTGCCCAAGGCAGCTCCCCATGGTCTGCCCAGCAACAGCCCTTCAAATTCCATTAAGAACTGCATGATAGCATCTTCAATTCAAGTTAGAATTTTAAATTGTGTATTAATTTGCATCTTTCTTACCTGTAACATATCTCACTGTTGTAAGGTATTATCTAATAGTATATATTACACCTTTTTTAAAAAAAGCCTGGAATAAACACAGATCTTGGAAAGAAGAACATAAAAACTAAACTAATATTATGCTAAAAATAGTATAAATATTTATTTTTAGAAAGCACCAAATCAACTTCATGACACAGCCATGAGCCTGGCAGACACACACTGCACCAGCTGGGCAGCACACAGAGCTCCTGGGAGTGCCAGCCCTTCTCCTCCCAGGGCTCACACTGCTGCAGCTGCATCAGCCCTGGCAGGGCCTGGGGTCCCTCCTGCCCCCAGAAGAGCCAGTGCTTGTAAAGGGCATGGAATTGGGATAATATTGAATTGGGATAACATTGAATTGGGATAATATTGAATTGGGATAATATTGAATTGGGATAACATTGAATTGGGACACCTTTAGCAGCACAAGAAATTGCCTGTCCTGCACGCAGAGCTGCAGTTTGTGTTTTGCAGTGTGGAACAAGTTGGTTTAAAGCACGCTGTGTTTGCAGCCAGGCTCTAAAGCCCCGTGGCCAGGAGCCCTGCCTTGCTCTGCCATAATCTGCCCTGCCCTGCCCGGTCCCTGTCCTTCCCATGCCCTATCCCTGCCTAGTGTCCGGTCCCTGCCCGGTGTCCGATCCGTGTCCGTGCCCATTCCCTGCCCATTCCCTGCCCGGTCCCTGCCCTGCCCATTCCCTGCCCGGTCCATTCCCTGCCGTGCCCGTTCTCTGCCCATTCCCTGCCCATTCCCTGCCGTGCCCATTCCCTGCCCATTCCCTGCCCATTCCTTGCCGTGCCCATTCCCTGCCGTGCCCGGTCCCAGCCGTGCCCATTCCCTGCCCATTCCCTGCCCGGTCCCTGCCCGTTCCCTGCCGTGCCCGTTCCCCGCCCCGCCGGCACTCACCGAGCGGCAGGCGCAGTGTGATGTTGTTGCAGAAGTCGGTGTAGCAGCACTCGGTCTTGGTGACGTTCTTGGAGCTGTGGCAGAAGACCTGAGCGTGCAGCTCGGGCAGGGACACGCAGGACTTGACCACCTCCTGGCGCCCGTTGGTCAGCATCACCGAGGCCCAGCAGGCGCCCTCCGTGTGGCACGTGAAGTTGGTGTGCTCGCACAGCTGGCACACGCACTGCAGACCTGCGGGGGGACAGCGTGGGGCACGGCCCGGCACAGCTGGCACAGCTGGCACACGCACTGCAGACCTGCGGGGGGACAGCGTGGGGCACGGCACGGCACAGCTGGCACAGCTGGCACAGCTGGCACACGCACTGCAGACCTGCGGGGGGACAGCGTGGGGCACGGCACGGCATGGCATGGCACAGCTGGCACAGCTGGCACACGCACTGCAGACCTGCGGGGGGACAGCGTGGGGCACGGCACGGCACGGCACAGCTGGCACAGCTGGCACACGCACTGCAGACCTGCGGGGGGACAGCGTGGGGCACGGCCCGGCACAGCTGGCACAGCTGGCACACGCACTGCAGACCTGCGGGGGGACAGCGTGGGGCACGGCCCGGCACAGCTGGCACAGCTGGCACACGCACTGCAGACCTGCGGGGGGACAGCGTGGGGCACGGCACGGTATGGCACGGCACAGCCTGGCACAGCTGGCACAGCTGGCACACGCACTGCAGATCTGCGGGGGGACAGCGTGGGGCACGGCACGGCACAGCTGGCACAGCTGGCACAGCTGGCACACGCACTGCAGACCTGCGGGGGGGACAGCGTGGGGCACGGCACGGCACAGCTGGCACAGCTGGCACACGCACTGCAGACCTGCGGGGGGACAGCGTGGGGCACGGCACGGCATGGCACAGCTGGCACAGCTGGCACACGCACTGCAGACCTGCGGGGGGACAGCGTGGGGCACGGCCCGGCACAGCTGGCACAGCTGGCACACGCACTGCAGACCTGCGGGGGGACAGCGTGGGGCACGGCACGGTATGGCACGGCACAGCCTGGCACAGCTGGCACAGCTGGCACACGCACTGCAGATCTGCGGGGGGACAGCGTGGGGCACGGCACGGCACAGCTGGCACAGCTGGCACACGCACTGCAGACCTGCGGGGGGACAGCGTGGGGCACGGCACGGCACGGCATGGCACAGCTGGCACAGCTGGCACACGCACTGCAGACCTGCGGGGGGACAGCGTGGGGCACGGCCCGGCACAGCTGGCACAGCTGGCACAGCTGGCACACGCACTGCAGACCTGCGGGGGGACAGCGTGGGGCACGGCCCGGCACAGCTGGCACAGCTGGCACAGCTGGCACACGCACTGCAGACCTGCGGGGGGACAGCGTGGGGCATGGCACGGCACAGCTGGCACAGCTGGCACAGCTGGCACACGCACTGCAGACCTGCGGGGGGACAGTGTGGGGCACGGCCCGGCACAGCTGGCACAGCTGGCACAGCTGGCACACGCACTGCAGACCTGCGGGGGGACAGTGTGGGGCATGGCACGGCCCGGCACAGCTGGCACAGCTGGCACAGCTGGCACACGCACTGCAGACCTGCGGGGGGACAGCGTGGGGCACGGCACGGCATGGCACAGCTGGCACAGCTGGCACAGCACGGCCTGGCACAGCCCAGCCCAGCACGGCCCCTGGGCACCCGGTTGAGCCCGGGCTCAGGGCCAGTGGCTCCTGGGCTGCAGGAGAACACTGGGCACCCCCAGCACTGGTCCCCAGCATTCACACCAGTAACATTTCAAATCTTGGTCCCACCAAGATCCATTCCATAGACGTCATGTGTCTTTTGCGGTGGAGAAGAGCGGCCACCACAAAAAGCAGCTCCCAAAAGTTCCCAAAACCACAGCGCCCCTTGCCAGACCCTGCCCCCAGCTGTGCCACAGCTAGCAGAGTGCCAGCACCAGGACAGGCACGGGCAGGAGGACAGAAGGACAGGCACGGGCAGGAGGACAGAAGGACAGGCGCGGGCAGAAGGACAGAAGGACAGGCACGGGCAGGAGGACAGAAGGACAGAAGGACAGAAGGACAGGCGCAGGCAGGAGGACAGACAGACGCCCCCTCCCCATCTCCCGACCCCCCCTGTCCGTGCAGCCGTTCTGGCTCAGCCCTGCTCTGCCGGGCTCAGCCCTGCTCTGCTCAGGACGATCCCTTCAGCCATAAATCTCTGTTTCCTTTGGGATTCCTGTTACTGAAGGATGAGCTGGAATTACGAGGTGGGTCAGCCGTGGCCGTGTCAGAGCTGCCTCGATGGTCTCAGAGGGTTTTCCAGCCTAAACCTTTCCCTGGCTCTGCACTCTCAGAGTCCCAGAGGAGCACAGAGGCGCAGACAGACACAGCACGAGTGTGATTTCTGTTCCTGTGACACTCCCGGTTCCCTTACCTCCCCATCCTGTGCCACCTCTCAAGGGACAGCTGGTGCTGTTTGTCCCCAGCTGGGCACAGCAATCCTCCTGGCAGCGTGTGCTGTGTGTCCTGCTGTGCCTGAGCTGCTGCCCGCACAGGACGGGCACCGTGCCCCACACACGGCACAGCCCCACACAAACCCCTGCCCAGAGCCTCCCCTGCTCCCAGAGCTGCTGCCAGCAGCAGGACTCATCACACACAAACAAACTAGAGATCCAGCTGAAGGACAACAGACACATCACCACCAAAGCTGCAAAATAAAAGCATTACTGAGGAAATGAGTCCAAGACTGTTGCAAGTGTCTTCGGGGCTTTAGACACGTCATGTCAGTGCTTTTCTCCCTTTCTCACAGTCTAAAAATAAAGTGGAAAATTGTCTGTATTACATCATCTGCAGGGGATAACTGACAGATTTATCCATACTCTGTACTTGCAGATTATGTGGGAGCAGAGCTGATCAAAACTGTCCCTGCACATCCCCAGCAGCCCCTCTGAGCCCCACAGACACGGGGGGAGCTGGGGATTTGGGGAGCTCTGTACCCCACCCTGACCACACTGACCCAGCACTGCCAGAACACAAGGGCTCTGCACCACCAAATCCTGTCCTCCCAAGGGGAAAATGGAAACTGTAGAGACAGGATCAGAGGTGGAGTTTTGTGAAAGACAAGACACTTTCCTCACAGAAAACTTTCACAGACCACTTTTAAACACAATTCTATAAAAACAGAAGCTCAGGTACCTCAGACACGCCTGTGCTCTTGGCTGACTTCTCACACAGAAAGATTGATAGAAATCACAAGCCAGATGCAAATCCCTGACCCTGTGCTCAGGAGTGTTCGTGTCCATCCAGAGCCCTTTGTTAGCAGAGGAAGAGGAGTGGATGCACCCATAAAAACACAGGAGTGGCACCTGTGCTGCCTCAGCTGCCTCAGCCCCTGTGGAATCAGGGCAGGAGCTTGGGCCCTCTTGAACATGTCCTTGGGAAGATTCAGCCTTTCCCACTGCCACCCCTGAGCAGGGGGTGACAAACCCGGTGTCACCTCCCTGCTGTGCCTCACAGAGCCCCTGAGCTCACCTGTGCAACCCCTCCTGCTGCCAGGAGCCGTGTCCCCATCCCCAGTGACATCCCCAGGGCCACTGCCCTCCCCAGAGGTTGTGCTGGGCCCGTTCTGCTCCCTCAGGAAAGCCCCAGTGCTGCTCCTGGCTGTTGGTGACAGCTCCTTCCATTGGAGAGAAGTGTCCAGGTCACTTCCATGGCAGCCCACCTACAACCAGTGGCAGTGTATCCCAGGTTTCCATTACACACCTGGCTCATTCTGCTCTGTTTTGTCCCAGAGGAGGAGCAAGGTGTCCCCTGCAGACCAGAGGGATGATGGACAGGGATGGAGGATCTTCCTCTCACCACCCAGGCCAGCAGCACCTGTGCTCCCCTCCCACAGAGCCCTGAAATTCTGCAGTCCCTACACACAGCAAGAACTGTTTCCTCCCTCCCCAAAGCCATTCCTGGGGGCAGCCCTGGCAATGCCATTGGTGATGCACTGCCCCAGAACAAAAGTCAGGATTCCACCACCCTGGAGACCAAGGAATGGAATAAGGTGACTGCCAAAGAGGAAAATGTGCTCCCAAACTTTCTTTAATCTGGTAGTGAGCATGACTCCTTTATTTAGTCAAGCACAACAATTCCCTTAAAACATTCCATTCTCTGGTTGAGAAATGAGGAGAAAGTGAACAACTGGAACAGGCTGCAGAGAGTATGCCAGGCATCCAAACCAGCAGCCCAGCTCTCTGAGCATGGAACTCTCCAGCAGCCACTCACAGATGTGCCCTGACCCTCCCCAAAGCCCACGGGCCAGGACAGAGCAGGACAGGGCACAGGGCAGGACAGGAGAGGACAGAACAGAGGAGGACAGGGCAGGAGAGGACAGGAAAGGGCACAGGACAGGACAGGACAGAGGAAGACAGGGCAAGACAGGGCAGGAGGGCACAGGAGGGCACAGGAGGGCACAGGGCAGACACCCCACGGGCTCCCCCCAGCAGGGACAGCAGTCACAGCCACACTGTCACACAGGTCCCCTCCCAAGGGCAGCTGGCACTCACAAGACCCAACCAACAACAGCAGGAACCAGGAGCTGAGGGGCCAGGGGAGATGCACATATGAGGAAAGCAGCTTTTGGATACAGAGACCCCAGGAGCAGAGGTTTACTTGGGTCTGGCATTTTTAATGCCTACAGGGTTTGGAAGGACAATTTTCCTGCTGTTGTTGCAATAGGAGCTGGGACTACACACCAGATTCTTGGATGAGTCCCACCATGAGTCAAGGGCAGGATCACTTGGTCTTCAGAGCAGAAAATAATCTGCCTGACTTGCCTAAAAAGTGACATTTCCTGCCTTTTGGCTTTCAGTGCAACTGCCAGAAAACAGGCAGGAAGGCAATGCCAGGCAATGAGCTTGTAGAGCAGGAGCAGCAGAGCCAGCACTGACTCCCCACAAAGCAGCACAAGATGGTTTTTGTGCTTCCACCCCTTGGCCAGCAAGTGTCAGCATCAAGTACACAAAGCAGGAGATAACTGAGGAGCAAGGGTGACACTAGATGGGAATGAGAGATGAACAGGAGCTCAAACACCAGCTTCATGGAGACAGCGAAAATTTAAACACATTGCTGACAGTGCAGCTTCAGAAGTTAAATGGAAGGAATTGAACACTCAGCACAAGCCCCCTGATACCACAGGTTGACAGAATTGAATGAAGACACGGGAGCCTGCCCAGGCCAGCACTAACCCAAGTCCCCAGGTGCCACATCCCCATGGCTGTCAGGTCCCTCCAGGGACGGGGACTCCAGCTCTGTGCCGTGCTGAGGCACTCAGAGCCAGAGGAGAGCACCCTCACGCCAAGAACCAGCTGTGCCTGACCGGGAGCAGCACACCCCGAGCCCCGGGAGCAGAGACAGGCTGAGCCTCCCTGGGCAGGGCTGGGCAGCTCAGCTCATGGGGACAGCGCTACACGAGACTCCAGAGACGCAGCCCTGCTCTGCCACGTAGCACCAGATGCTGCCACCCACCTCTAAAAGGCACAGGAGAAGGAGGGAGAGTTTCAGGACAGAAAACAAGAGGGACAGGCACGGATTAGGAAACTGAGCTGTCGTGTCAAAGGCAATTCTGGAGAGGTTCTATGAGGAAATCCTAGAGCACACTTAGAAGATGAATGGGGTTGGGTACTCACCATTTGACATTTACTCAGGAGCTCTGGGCAGCCCAGCTGTCACTGTCAAGAGGAAACCTCTCCTCTCCTCTCCCAGGTATGCCCAACAAAACCCAGCCAATGCCACCTGAGTGTGCTGGGCACCCCCAGCAGCTGCCAGTGGTGATGACAGGGGCAGCCCAGAGCCCTGAACCCCCAAGTGCCCAGTGCACCCCTGTCCCTGCTCCAGCCTCTGCTCAGTGCCACCCCCAGCACAGCAGGGACAGGTCCAGCCCCAGCCATGCCAGTGACACTGCCAAATTTATTCTGTGACACTGGGCCCCTGCCAAATTTATTCTCTTGTAACATGTTTCTCCAGAAGGCAAAACCAGATTTTTGAGCAATGAGAGGTCTTAAAAAAACCAAACCTACTTCTTGGGCTATTATGAAAAATGTGAAGAAGTTCCCCCTCTGGAGAGGGCTCTGAAGGAAAATAATTGGAGTGAAAGTTCCCAACATAAATATACTGTAAAAAGGGCTGATAACAAACAGGACAAAAACTAGAAAGATGTAAGAAAGAGATGAAAACTATTTGTTCTAGAATTGAGGAAAATGTCTTTGAATGAGAGACATCACATAGTTCCAGGGTTTTGATTGCTTGAATAGATCTGTGGAGTGATTTTATAAACATTTGCAAATATCATCATTTTGGAAGGAGGATACTGGATGCTCTAAATCCCCATTCTGGAAAAGCTCAGCATCCAAGGCAAAGCCCAGCTGGCAGGAGCTGAGTCCAGGCATTGAAATTAATATTGACAGGGCAGGGAAAGGGCTGCAACACCCAGGGAAATCACTTCCGATGGAATAAGCTGCCAAAGGACATTTTTAGGTTTGAAGAGGAGAGGTATCCTTGGGAGGGTTGTGCTTTATGGGACACGAGTGGCAGAGCAGAGCAGTGTGAGCGCAGGGCTTTTGTGCAATACATGCACAGAGCTGAAGCAGAACCCGTGAGGGGCTGAGGGCAGCTCCAGCACCGGGCTGTGGGTACAAACTCCATGGAAAACATCCCGGAGATAACCCGGGGTGACAGCACTGATCTGATCCCCTGCTCTCTGGAACTGCTGCATAAGCGAGTCCCCGGCACTGAAACCTCCTAAAGTCACAAGTGAGCAGTTTGACAAGGAATTTTCCATCCAGGCAGTGACACTGACTGTCCCCTCTATTGCCACACATCTGCCTGGTCCGTGCACATCTGGTCCGTGCTGAGCCGGGCTCCGAACGGGGTGAGGAGAGGATCCCGCATGCACCTCTGGGGAGCAGAGCAATGCAGGAGTTCTGTGCAAAGAACGAGCAAAGCCAGCGCGATTCCTCAGCTCTGGACGCATCCAGAGGAAGGAAGCGCTGACGCCAGGGCAATGCCCGGGTTAACTCGGGCACTCGGGAGAACAAGGGGCTGGGCTCACTCCCAGCCTGGGTAACGCAGCTCCGGAGGAATAACGAGAGGAGCTCTCAGGGCAGGTTTAAACCCTGGGGAGGCACCAGCGATCAGCAGGTGTGCAGTACCACGCAGAAGGATTTCACAGCTGAGCTGGTTCCTCCTCCCTGTCCAAAACCAGGGATTCTGTGAGCGGCTGGGCACGGTCCTTCCCCGCACTTGGGGCTGCGACCTCCCCGCTCTGCAAGGCCCCAGCGAGCATCCCACAAGGAAACTGCTCCGGTGCAAACACGGACAGCAAGCTAAAACCCACCAAACCTAATAGGAAAATTGTCAAATACTCTGTAGTGCGCTGCCTTGCTTAGCGCTGGTTTGCAGAGCGCTGCTGAGAGCGCGGGTTGAGATTCAGAGGGACGATCGAGGGGAGGGAGCGGGTCCCAGCACCCGCCTCGTGAGAGAGGAGCCGGGGCGGAGGAGCCCGGGACCGGCCATGAGGCACGGCACCGACAGCCCCTCTCACCGGGACCGGCCATGAGACACGGCACCGACAGCCGCTCTCACCGGGACCGGCCATGAGACACGGCACCGACAGCCGCTCTCACCGGGACCGGCCATGAGGCACGGCACCGACAGCCGCTCTCACCGGGACCGGCCATGAGACACGGCACCGGCAGCCCCTCTCACCGGGACCGGCCATGAGACACGGCACCGACAGCCGCTCTCACCGGGACCGGCCATGAGACACGGCACCGACAGCCCCTCTCACCGGGACCGGCCATGAGACACGGCACCGACAGCCGCTCTCACCGGGACCGGCCATGAGACACGGCACCGACAGCCGCTCTCACCGGGACCGGCCATGAGACACGGCACCGGCAGCCCCTCTCACCGGGACCGGCCATGAGACACGGCACCGACAGCCGCTCTCACCGGGACCGGCCATGAGACACGGCACCGGCAGCCCCTCTCACCGGGACCGGCGACGAGGCACGGCACCGACAGCCCCTCTCACCGGGACCGGTGCTGGTCCGGCCGAGCATCCCGGGCTGGATCCGCCGGACGGCGTGGGAAGCCCCAGGGATCAGAGATTCCGGTAAATCCCCGCTGACCCAGTTCTCGGGACGCGCGGCCGTGACTAAAGCACCGAGAGCCCGAACCCCCCGAACGGCGCCGGGATGGAAAGCGACCATCGTGCGCCCCGGACCCGGTACCGCTCCCGGAGCTCCCGGTGCCGCTCCCGGTGCCGCTCCCGGTGCCCCCGTACCTGCGCAGAGGGACACGGCTGCGCCCAGCAGCGGCAGCGCCGCCCGCAGCGCGGACCGGGGCGCGCCCCGCATGGCCCCGGGCCCGGTGCTGGTGCCGTTCCTGGTCCGGTGCTGTTCCCCGGGCGGTGCCGGTGCCGCTCCCGCCTTGGCCGCTCACCGGCCCCGCCGCCCGCGGCTTTAGCGGTTTTAGCGGGGAGGGGCCCCGCCGGCCCCGCCCGGACCCCCGCCCCGCTCTGCCCCCGCTCCGTGCCGGGGCTCGGCTCGGGCTCGGTTCGGGCTCGGTTCGGCTCTGCCCCCGCTCCGGGCCGGGGCTCGGCTCGGGCTCTGTCCCCGCTCGGTTCGGCTCTGTCCCCGCTCGGCTCGGGCCCGGTTCGGCTCTGTCCCCGCTCGGGGCCGGGGCTGGTTCGGTTCTGTCCCCTCTCCGGACCGGGGCTCGGTTCGGCTCTGCCCTGCAGCCCTCGGGCTCCTGCCTGCAGAGATGCACAAAACCAGCCCGGGGTAGGACCATTTTTCATCCTGGGAGGTTTTGCCAAATCCCCATCAGCGCCTTCTGGCACCTGCCCGGGATTTCTCCATCGGCTGCAGCGAATCACCCGCAACAGCTACGTGTTGGACAGTTTGCAGCGTTTCTGCAGTACCTTGAATGGACTTTAAAAGAGATTCAGATTAGATGTTAGGAGAAAAGCGCTGGGTTACCCCGAGCAGCTGTGGCTGCTCCATCCCTGGAATGCCCCAGGCCAGGCTGGGCAGGGCTGGGACACCCTGGGACAGCGGGAAGTGTCCCTGCCGTGGCAGGGGTGGCACTGGATGAGCTTTAAGGTCCCTGTCAACCCAAACCATTTTAGAATTCTGTGATTATTCCTTCACAAGCAAAAATCATCTGACTAAATTCTTTTTGCAAGAAAACAAATTGCCCTCCACCGTGGTACAGACGCAGCAGAGATGAAACCCAAGTAGTCTGGGATCAAGGGGCTGTTAAACAGCACCAAAAAAAATGCTCTTGTACTTTGTTCTTTTTTAAAGTTTCATTCAAACAGATCCCAGGAAGATACTCAGGACTTCATGTCACCCCATCCTCAATTAATTGCAACATCTCAGTGCAGTGAAGTCCTTCATGATCCTGTCCCAGCAATGCCTATGGGTTAATGTTCTCTTGTTGAAACACAGCACAGCAGAGCTGCACACCTCACTGCCTGGGAAATACTGCACAGGGGTTAGAAAATACCTGCCAGGATCTCATAGAACACAGGCAGGTTTGGGTGGCAGAGCAATACAACAATGGAGAGGAATTGCTGCTGTTTCCTTTCTGAGAGCTGCTCCCTGCCCAGGGCTCTCCGTGTCCCTGCTCAGCCATCCATTACTTGCCAAGTACCTGCTAAGCCACAAATTACTTTCCTGGAGATCCCAGCTGGCTCTGGGAACACCAGGAGAGAACATTGGATCATCCCCAGCAGCACCCAGGCCCTGCTCACCCTGTGTCAGATCAGCTCTGGTCCTGGCAGATCCGTGTATGTTTCCTGCCTAAGTCATACAAACAACTCACTTTATTTGCTCAATGCTACTAGAAAATGTAAATGTAACTCACTCAGACTCTGTTTTGAATCACAGCATGGAATTATTCTGCTTTTCCATTTAAAGGAACACATAAAAATAGGAATTATGTAATTAGTTTTTATTCAGTTTAAGAAAGAAAATGGATAGAACATTTTGGCTCACACTTTGCAGAAGTGATGAAAAAAGTATCTCCTGCACTTGCAAAGAAGGAGAATCAAAGGTTTTAGAAATGAAAATAATATATTCACTCAGGGACCTAAAGGTTTGGGTCCTGGCTATCCATCATCACTGAGCCTTCACCCTCTGCCTGATCTTCCTCAGGCCTCTGACACAACACCAGCAGAAACCAAAAGAACAAGACAAGGGATGGGAGGGAAAAACCCACCACTCTTTGAGGCTGCTGGAGACAAATGTGCTCCCAGTTTAGCTGCTGGCAGGGCTTGGCTCATGGGGGGACAGAAACAGCCTGTCTCGGGCATTTAATGGTCTTTGGAAATACGTAACACCAGAGAAACTTTTGTCAACTGGAAGCACTTACAGAGTTGGTCAAAGGCCAAGAATTTTGTTTTGCAATTTGTTTTGCTGCACATCAGGACAAAACCAAGATCTACTGAAATTTTGTGCAAGAAAAAACCATAGAGAATCCACAAACACCCCAACATAGGCAGCAGGTCCCAGCTCCCCTCCCCTCTGCCTCCCACTTCAATGTCCCTCAGTCCCACTCTGCTCATCCAGAAATGCCATAAAACATTCAAAAATTCCCATCAGAATTACATATTCCAGCAAAAGCATTATATTGTTGGCTGTGGCAATTAGAACAAGAGGTAAAAGATTCCCAAACTGTTCCAAGAAACATTTTATAATTCTTCAGTCACCCCCTCCCCAGAGGCTGCTTGCTATGGCTCTGGACCCAAATACACACTAGCCCAAAAATCCACTGACAGGACACATCACCCTGAGCTGTGTGATGAGGAGGGCAGTGATGGAACTGCCTGGAGTATCTGAGCATCAGGCACAAGAAGTGTCCAAGGAGTGAGAGCATTAGTGCAGCTCAAAGTTATTTCATCATGGAATGGGTTGGGTTGGAAGGGACCTCAAAGCTCTCCCTGTCCCACCCTGGCCATGGCAGGGACACTCCCACTGTCCCAGCCTGTCCAGCCTGGCCTGGGACACTCCCAGGGATCCAGGGCCATTCCTTCCACCTAAGCCCAACCCACCAAATTTCCAATGGGGAGTTTCTGTGGCTCAGTTTGGAACCATCTCCCAGGGGAGTGAGATTTGGCAGAAAGAGCAGCAGGGAAACTGAACCATCCACTGGTGATGGCTGGAATGGCCAAAGGCACCATCAGAATAAGGGAGAGGGACAGAGACCTTTTCCTAAAGGCTGGATGTGAATTCAAGATCCTCATAAAACAGAAAACGTGGAATTGTGTCAAGGTTCTCATGCAAATGTTTTTTACAAGTGCTTGCAGAGGAGACACAATTCCAGGTCCTCTCACTTCAGCAAACAATTAGAAACAGCAAAACACCTTTTTTCCTTCACAGGTGTCAGTGTCCTTTGTGGCAGTGAAGAGGGGCTGTCACTCTGTGTCCCAGAGCTCCACAGCCCCCCCAGCTCATGGCCAGCACCAGCTGCCCGTGGCTCTGCCAGTCCTGGCGCAGGAAACAAACCAGAAGAACCACAGGCACAAAAACAGAATCACATTTTAAGGCTCCAGGTTTTCCAGAACATTCCATGAATGAAAAGAGATCCATGCTGTGAATCTGAAATATTTATGAAACTTGGGAAAAGGATTTTTGGGTGGTGAAAGTTGGAGAAAACTGCTGCAGAGTGGCACGGGGGAGGGGACTGGGGTGATGCAAAGTTCCTGACTCCAGCTGGCAGCACACTGAGGGTGTCATCATCTCTGAGGATCCAAAGAACAAGCTGACTGCAAGTTTTAATGTCTTTAACCAAAAAATCCCTGGCCTTGCTAGGTATGGTTTCCTTCTGCAACAGTTTCTCAGTTGACACACGGCTTCTCTCAGCTTGAACAGAACAACACACAGGGATGGGAGGAAGGTATGCATGACCTCTGGCATGCCATGCCACCAAAAACCACCCAAAAAAACCTTCTAAAAAACCTCTCCATGATACCCACGGGACAAATCCTGCATGGCAGGGACACCTTCCACTGTCCCAGGCTGCTCCAAGCCCCACTGAACCTGGCACTGGATCCTTCCAGAGATGGGGCAGCCACAGCCCCCCTGGGCAATAGAGAAATTCAAACAAAAACCTGCATTTCCTGCTCCCCTCAAAAGCCGAGCACCTCTGGCTCCATGCACTGGGCAGCACAGCTGATCCCCAGGCAGTGCTGCTCCTTGGAGAGGTTTGTGCACTCGGGGCAGCCTGAGCAGCTCGGATCCCAGCTCTGTCCTGGCTGGCACAGTGCAAACCCGCCAGACACATGAATAATTCATGCAGAGAGGGAACTGCCTGTGCCATCGCCATGGGAATCAGCCCTCCCTGCAGCAGATTAAACACAACTATTCCAAATCTCTTTAGCAGATTAGGTTTCTGTGCAGGTGCTGAGAACAGCGATTAGTGAACGCTGGAATGAGGGTGTGGGAGGCTGGGGTGTCACCTGGAACCTGCCCCAGGCAGCACCAAACTCTGTGACTGTCCAGGTTAAATCACAGACACTGCCAGTTCTTCCCTGGCTTCACTGAGCATCCCCTTCCCTGCTCCCACTCTGTCCCCAGGGGGGAGCCCAGCAATGCCCCTGGGGCAGCACAGCCCCCTGCCCCCAGCAGCAGTGGCACATCAGGACAGCACAGGGCTCAGGGACCCCTCCCAGGCCAAGGGAGGAGAACTTGATAAGAAATAACTCCCAATAGTACTTTCCTCTTCAGTCTTGATTCACATTTGCCAAACAGTGACCCCATTCCAGCACACACACTCGTTAACACTCCAGACAGTTCAGCTGATCTCTGTGCTTCAGCAGCACGGGGTGCAAGTGAAATCTGAAACAAGCCCTGGGTGCTTTGCCCTGGGAGCAGCAGTGACCTTGCCCAGCACCCCAGGAGTGCCCAGGACTCTGCACTGGCACACTGCCACCCTGCCAGCAGCTGCTCTGGATAATCTTCTTTACCTAACGCAGGATAGAGTATTACTGGGCAGGGGTTCCATCCTTCAGTGCATTATCCTGTGTGCAGAGAGGGGAATGGAGCTGGGAAGGGGCTCAGTCTGGAGAAAAGGAGGCTCAGGGGGAGCTTCTGGCTCAGCACAACCCCTGACAGAAGAGGGGAGAGAGATCTGTGTTGCTCCTGCTGCAGCCCCAGCTCAGCTGAGAGCCAGCAGCCAGTGCTGGGGCAGGAAAATGCCAATGCCAAGGGGCTTGGAGCCCCCGGGCTGAGCCCAGGCTGCTGCAGGGACATGGAAGGGCTGGGCACAGGGACACGGCCAGGGCCATGCCCAGGGACAGCCAGAGCTCCCTGCTGCCCCTCTGGAGCCTCAGCAGCCCAGGGACAGCCCAGGGTCCCCACAGGGCACTGAACACAACTAGAACACTGCGAGGTTTGACTTGAAAACATTCTATTTAATTTATACAAATAACTACTAAATAGAAAAAGTAGATTAAAACAAAATAGTTATTTTTCTGGCAGAGTTTAAATGCATATTATATAGCTTAGAAGAAATAAAATGCATTTTCCCCACAGCATTCATGACCTAATACTCTAGTTTACTCCTGCACTGCTCTCCTTTCCCAGATCAGTGAGATGCCAGACACAGGTCCTGTGGGAAATGGCTAGAATATATGTTCCATATTCCAACTGAAAATATGGTACAGACCACACACCTACAAATGTGAAGCACTTAAAATGTGACTATCGAGTTGTAATATGGTAATACAGAAAACAATTCATGTTTCAGGTTATATCGTGTTACAAAAACGTCTGTGTAAGAAATCATGAAAGAGGCCACATAAAAATAAGCTTTAACTTTATGCACTTCTTTTACAGTTTAAAAAACTGGCAAGTGCACTAGTAATAAATAATTTGCAAGTTTTGGATAAACAAGAAATTCCTAATGTTCAGCATTATTGTAAACATCAGTACACATGTAAAATGCAGCTAAAGTTTGACAGTTACATTTTCAGTTTACCAAATTCTTTTCCTATTACTCAGGCATAGATCAATGCAGGATACAGCCAATCATATTTTTGGCAAGTCATGTCGTTAAAATTAACAGTGACAGTGCAAGTAAGGAATGCAAAGAATTCCTAGTGCAATAAAGAAGAGAAGCACAGGCAATATTGCTGATTAAAATTTACCACTTCCATGTGTTCACCCTGGGAGTGATTAGGAGAATTAAAATAAAATATTAAAAAAAAAAAATAAAAGGGGGGAAATAAAAGGAAAAAAAAAAAAAACAACAGAAAAAAGAAAGAAAGAAAGAAGCTGTTGAAAGCCATTGTTTAATGCCCTGATCTTGTCTTAGGATTCTCTGTGTTCCTTCAGGCCACAGCTCAGGCACAGCAGGTGCAGCTGGCTCCTCACCTGGCCCAGGTGGGCTCCTGCAGGGCCCAGGGCCAGCTGCTCCCCTGCCCCTGCCACAGCAGGGGCCCTCCTGGCAGGCAGCACAGGGGTCAGCAGTCAGCCTTCAGCTTGTCCAGGGAACTGTCAATTTTGGTCAAAGTCTTTTTGATGCGCAGGGCTGTGAGTCGGGCCGAGGGGTTCTGGTACCAGCACTCCTTCATCAGCTTGGCAAGGGAGCTCAGGGTCTGGGGAGGGAGCAGAGAGCACAGCAGGTCAGCACTGAGAGCAGAGAGCAGCCCTGCCTGGGGCAGCACTCACACAGAGAGACCCCATCCTCACAGAGAGAGACCCCATCCTCACAGAGAGACCCCATCCTCACAGAGCCTTCATCCCTGCCTGGGACAGCCCATCCCCAGAGCTCCCCACTGCTCACCACATGCACACCTTCCATGCTCTGAGAAGCTCCTGAGTCTGACTAAACCAAGAGCACAGCTGGCCAGGGGCTGACTGCAGGACCAGCCAGTGCAACTTTAATCAGTGCAGTGTTGGGTTCTGTAATTCAGCAAACACTACACAGAATATCTCTTTAATTAAACCAGCTCTTGCAGACCCAGGAAGGAGCTGAGAAAGCACAATTCTGCCTGGGATTCCACCACCCCCAGCCTGGGCTCCCAGCACAGGGCACAGCTCCACACCCAGACCTCAGAGATGGGCCCTCTGCCCACCCTGCAGACCTCTGACTCACTGCCACAGCTCCAGGGGCAAGAACAAAACAGCTGGGCAGCCTGGAGAGGCCAGACTGATACTGAAGAAGAAAATAAGCTTGGGCATGAGTCCTTGCAAAGAGCCCTGTCCCTGTGCTGTGGGCAGGAGAGCCCAGCATTGTGCAGTGTGTGCCTGCAGCCATGGAAAGCCTGGCCCAGCTTCTCTCCCCTCCCCTCCCTGGAAGAAGCAGCTGCTAGGCTGTGCTGGCCCAGCTGAGCAGCCCATGGCAGTGGCAGTGGGCCCAGAGCTGCCCCAGGCAGGGCTGCTCCCAGCCACAGACCCCACAGGGCCAGGGCAGCAGCACTGACCGGGTCTGAGAACCATCTGTTGGGAATGTTGGGCCTCTGCTGATCCACACACACCACCTTCCTCATGTCCTCAAAGCTGGGGTCGTTGGGAACCAAGTCATAGAAGGGTGGTTTGTAATCTTCCACAATACCTGAGGATAAACAGACATTACTGTGAGTGAGCAGCATTTCTGCAGGGACACAGGGAACACATAACCCACCTGTCTAACAGGCACAAAAATCCTTCAGAAGCCAACCCTACAGTGCCATGCAGCCTCTGAAGCCACTGCCCCAGGAACAGCCTTTTCTACTTAAAATGTGAATTAATTGTCTCATATTGCAAGTCCAAACTGTATGAGCTATGCTATACTCACTGTGCAGATGCTGGAGCTGAAAGGATGAGATGTCAGTCCCTTGCCAAAAGGCCAAGTTTTGTTGGCATGCAGCTTTCCTGCCCACCAAAAACTGGGATTTCTACCAGCAAATGGAAGAATGTGAGGTCTGCACTGGGGTTTCTAACAGGTTCAACACACACCTTTGGTGCTTTTGTAATTCCTGAGGGAGTCCAATAAGCATGTCAGCATCCACAAACCCTTAAGCTTCAAAGCATTTCATTCCTTGTTATGGAAACAGTAAAATCCCCAGGGTAACTGGTACTACATGCCATCACAAATCCAAATACCTGAGAGCCTGTGGAACTGAGGAGCTCAATGCATCTCCATAAATCCCAGCCTGGTTTGGGCTGGGAGGGACCTTACAGTCCATCCTATTGATCCCATCCCATTGATCCCATCCCATCCCACTGATCCCATCCCATTGAACCCAGCCCATTGATCCCATTGATCCCAGCCCATCCCATTGATCCCAGCCCATTGATCCCATCCCATTGATCCCAGCCCATCCCATTGATCCCATCCCACTGATCCCATCCCATTGATCCCATCCCATTGATCCCAGCCCATCCCATTGATCCCACCCCATTGATCCCATCCCATTGATCCCACCCCATTGATCCCATCCCATTGATCCCAGCCCATCCCATTGATCCCAGCCCATCCCATTGATCCCATCCCATGATCCCATCCCAGCCCAGCCATGCAGGCACTGTCCCATGCCCCAGCCCCATAGCCTGGCCCTGGGCTGGGCTGTGTGAGCTGCCAGGCTGGAGCCCCTCCTGCCCAGGACACACGTGCAGCTCTCTGCCTCCCCACTGCACAGGCTCACAAACCATCCACAGGGAGCCAATTCACAAACTGCTGCTCAAAGCCAAATCTGGGTCAGCAGTGTGGAAAAAGGCAGAGCTAATGAGGCCCTCTGTGTCCACAGGAACATCAAATGTTGGTTCCTGCTGACAGCTGGGACCAACAGACTGGAATCTGCTGTCCCATAGTTAGACACAAAATCCAGGAGAATCTCTGCTGCTTTGGATACCCTGAAGCTGAGAAGAGGTTTTTAATCTTCCCACAACAGTTGAATTTTAGTTTTCCTGCTGTACTGGAGATGCAGATCAAAGTCCCATAGATATTCCTGTGCATACTCTGCAAAAATCTGCAAACCCCTGTCTGTGATGATTAGTCAGAAAGGGAAACAGTCTTAAGGAAATTCCAAGAGCCTTGAAGAACAGAAGGGTAATTTGGAGAGCTGGCTACCCCAGCAAGTTCCCACCAGAAGCAGCAGGCAGCTTGTGCCATGGACACAGGACAGATGCCACGTGCTGCCCCTCCCTCCTGCCCAGAGCCATTCCCAGCTGCATTTACCAAACCTCACCTGCTGCCTGAGCTCCTTTTCCACCCTTCTGCCTCACCCAGAGCCCAGCTCACAGCACCAGCTGTGTGCCCCCGCTGCATGCCTGCAGGAGAAGCAGGCTCCAAACCCCAGCCCTGCTGTGCCACAGCTCTGAGCACACTGCCAGGCCACCAGGAGTTCACAGATGGACTCTGGCACTGCAGGGAGCCTGCCTCAACTCTGCATGTGCCCTTTGCCAAGCCCAGGCACAGGACTGCTGCTGCAGAAGCCACTGGAGACAGAGGGAGGGCTCTGCCTTTTGTCTGCAGTGCCTGTGCAGTGCTCTGAGCTGCTGGCCAGCCTGCTGGGAGCCTCAGTGGTGCCAGGGAGCCACTCAACCTCTGTCCCACAGCATCACTGACCCGTGACACGCTGCCCAGGACAGCCTGCCCAGCCTGGAGGGGACTCCTGGCACTGCAGACCCACTGCTGGGCTGGGCTTCCTGCTCTCCTGGCAGCTACAACTCCAGCAACTGCACTCCCTCCTTACCCTCACTCCCTGGTACTTCCCAGAGCATGCACCTGCAGCCAGGCAGGTCTGCAGCCCCAGGAGCTCCACAGCAGCCTGGAGAAGCTGCCAGCACCATCCACCCCTGCTGCCTCAGGAGCAGCTCAGCACCAGCCTCTGTGAGCTGCAGCTGCTGCAGCAGCCCCTGTGCCCAGCACCAGAAGTGGACCTGTGCACAGCTGCATCCCAACTGGGGAGAGCAGATGCAGTCCTGAACTCTGATACCTTCTGCACTTCCCATGTATTTTCCTCCTGATCTTCTGTGTTTGTCATGAGAAACAGACACCTACAAATATTCACTATGGTTTAATGGCACAAGGAATAAGGATGGAGACTGTGTGATCTAAAATGTTAACTCAGCTGTTTGGTGTTTCCACCAGGACTTGAGCAGGGGTCTCTGTTCTCTCTTTTAACAGAAATGGCAACAGGATTCAGCCACTGCTCCCAGCACACCAAGAGCTCCCTCAGTGTTTCAGGAACCAAATCCACTGGAGGCCCAGTGCTCTGTGCTCTCAGGGCAGGGGAAGCAGCCCAGCACTGTGTGCTCTCTGGGGCAGGGCTCTGCTGTGCTCTCTGAGGAAGGGAAGCAGCCCAGCACTCTCAGGGCAGCACTCTGCCCAGCTCCCGGGGCAGAGCTCCCCAGCACTCTGTGCTCTCAGGGCAGCACCCAGCTCTCTCAGGCAGGGCTCCCCAGCTCTCTCAGCCCAGCTCCCGGGGCAGAGCTCCCCAGCACTCTGTGCTCTCAGGGCAGCACCCAGCTCTCTCAGGCAGGGCTCCCCAGCTCTCTCAGCCCAGCTCCTGGGGCAGGGCTCCCCAGCTCTCCCAGGGCAGGGCTCCCCAGCTCTCCCGGGGCAGGGTTCCCCAGCTCTCTCAGCCCAGCTCCCGGGGCAGGGTTCCCCAGCTCTCCCAGGGCAGGGCAGCACCCAGCTCTCTCAGGCAGGGTTCCCCAGCTCTCTCAGCCCAGCTCCCGGGGCAGGGCTCTCCCAGCACCCTGTTCTCTGGGCAGGGCTCCCCAGCTCTCTCAGCCCAGCTCCGGGGCAGGGCTCCCCAGCTCTCCCAGGGCAGGCCCATCACTCACCGTTGCTCACCATGCGCCTGGCCAGCTCCCAGAGCACCAGGCCAAAGGCCCAGATGTCCACGCGCTTGTAGCAGTCGAAGCAGTCGGGCTGGATGCTCTCGTCCAGCACCTCGGGCGCCATGTACCGCTTGGTGCCCACACGGGGGTTATTGCCCACGTCCAGCTGGTTGGTGCTCTGCGAGTGCATCACTGCCAGCCCTGCAGACACACACAGCCCTGCTGATCCTGCAGCAGCCTGGCAGATGTGCCAGGGGAGGGGGGCAGGGACAAGGGGCAGCCCCACACCCAGCCCCTGCTGATCCTGCAGCAGCCTGGCAGATGTGCCAGGGGAGAGGGGCAGGGACAAGGGGCAGCCCCACACCCAGCCCCTGCTGATCCTGCAGCAGCCTGGCAGATGTGCCTGGGGAGGGGGGCAGGGACAAGGGGCAGCCCCACACCCAGCCCACCAGCCCCATGGCAGGATCAGCAGCACTTTGCTGCTCTCCTGCACACGTGCCCCGAGTGTTTTGCAGCCGCCGGGTGTCCCCAGCGCCCCGGGCACACGCAGAGGCCAAACAGCTGCTGATCAGGAAAACAATTTGGCACAGCATTCACATTTATTTATAGATCTTTTGGGTAGGTGGATACGCCCGAACTGTGGGGAAGGGAGAGGAAAAACACTGCATGAAGGATACCAGCAAGTTAGAAAAAATAAAGCTGGAAAACAAAAAACAGCGTATCTGCAGCAGCTTGAAAAATAAACATCCTCAAGCAGATCTAAAATGAGTCAGACAAAACCACTCTACCTGGTTTCTACTAATTACTAAACATTTAAGCAGAGAACATTATGTGAGGGACCAAATGACTGTAAATTTGGAAAGGCAGAGAGCTCTCATTTGGCCACAGTAAACAGAGCACTGCAAATTGAGCAGCTCTGGCTGCACGGCAGAGCCAAGCCACAGACAGGGCGACACAAACTCTCCCTAATTTCCTCAGCAAATCTTCTAAGAATGACATACACTATCTACACTTAACAGGGGTGTATTTTAGGTGAACCTTGAAAGGCTTTTTACCTCAGTCCCACAAAAACTAACCTATCAGCAGATCATTCATTTGCTTTTCTTTCCAAAGAACAGTCTGTTCTTTAACGTAACTAAAATTTGAAAAACACTTTTCTACATTTCAAATGCACTTCAAGATATTTCAAGCTGATAAGAATACGCTTATTCTAGGCACCTCTAGAAAGATCATAGAATACTTTGAGTTGGAAGGGATTCTAAAGTTCATCCAGTGCCACCCCTGCCATGGCAGGCACAGCTCCCACTGTCCCAGCCCCAGTGTCCAGCCTTGGGGACTGCCAGGGCTCTAGGGACAGCCACCCTCCCTGTAAAACACTTCTTAAATTTAATGTAAATTAACCCTCTTTCCCTTTCAAACCACCTCTCCTTGGCCTATCACAACAAGCACTGCCAAAATATTTGTCCCCACCCTTCTTAGGGGCACCTTATGCACCATCTCCTGACCCAGACTCATGAGAAGTCTGCTCCCAGATCCAATATTTGTCAAATATTGACACACACACAGCTTGCAACAGTAAACAAAGATAAAACCCTTTTTTTATCAAACTACTTGTCTACTTTTAAATCTTATTATCTATCCTTTTTTGAAAAAAATTGTAAAACTTCATCCAAAGTGAGCAAAACAGATTCTGGAGGCCGACAGGTCAAGGTTTACAGCTGAGGGAAGCAAGCCAGCACAGCACAGGGCAGGGAGGGGGCACTGGGGCCATTGCAGGGGGATGGACCCTGGGCACTGCAGGGGATGGACCCTGGGCCAGAGCAGGGGATGGACCCTGGGCACTGCAGGGGATGGACCCTGGGCACTGCAGGGGATGGACCCTGGGCACTGCAGGGGATGGACCCTGGGCCAGAGCAGGGGATGGACCCTGGGCACTGCAGGGGGATGGACCCTGGTCAGTGCAGGGGATGGACCCTGGGCACTGCAGGGGGATGGACCCTGGTCAGTGCAGGGGATGGACCCTGGGCACTGCAGGGGGATGGACCCTGGGCACTGCAGGGGGATGGACCCTGGTCAGTGCAGGGGATGGACCCTGGTCAGAGCAGGGGATGGACCCTGGGTACTGCAGGGGGATGGACCCTGGTCAGAGCAGGGGATGGACCCTGGGCACTGCAGGGGATGGACCCTGGGCACTGCAGGGGATGGACCCTGGGCCAGAGCAGGGGATGGACCCTGGGCCAGAGCAGGGGATGGACCCTGGGCACTGCAGGGGATGGACCCTGGGCCAGAGCAGGGGATGGACCCTGGTCAGAGCAGGGGATGGACCCTGGTCAGTGCAGGGGGATGGACCCTGGTCAGAGCAGGGGATGGACCCTGGGCACTGCAGGGGGATGGACCCTGGGCACTGCAGGGGGATGGACCCTGGTCAGAGCAGGGGATGGACCCTGGTCAGAGCAGGGGATGGACCCTGGGCACTGCAGGGGATGGACCCTGGTCAGTGCAGGGGATGGACCCTGGGCACTGCAGGGGATGGACCCTGGTCAGAGCACGGGATGGACCCTGGTCAGAGCAGGGGATGGACCCTGGTCAGAGCAGGGGATGGACCCTGGGCACTGCAGGGGATGGACCCTGGTCAGTGCAGGGGATGGACCCTGGTCAGAGCAGGGGATGGACCCTGGTCAGAGCAGGGGATGGACCCTGGGTCCCTTACAGAGAAGGAACAAAGGAAAAAATGTGACCGATACATCTCTGAGGAGTTCACATTTTAAAAAGTAGCTATTTAACCACCATAAAAACTAATCAGGAAGTGTTTACTGCTGTGCTGTCTTGGAAGAACGTCTCTAACATCTGAAATCTCTGGATAAACAATGTAATAGATTTCACTGTAACAGTGCCATGTCAATCAATGCCAGGATGTGCTGCCCCTCCTCAGAGTGAAATACAAACCTATTTAAAAGACAATCTCTGACCCTTTTTCATTTCAGAAATGAACTCCAGCCCTGGAGTTCATGCTCTGGGACCCAGCCATGGGACCTGGCAGTGGGATCTGATAATGGGACCTGGCACTGGGATCTGATAACGGGACCCGGCACTGGGATCTGATAACGGGACCCGGCACTGGGATCTGATAACGGGACCCGGCACTGGGATCTGATAACGGGACCCGGCACTGGGATCTGATAACGGGACCCGGCACTGGGATCTGAAACGGGACCCGGCACTGGGATCTGATAACGGGACCCGGCACTGGATCTGATAACGGGACCGGCACTGGGATCTGATAACGGGACCCGGCACTGGATCTGATAACGGGACCCGGCACTGGGATCTGATAACGGGACCCGCACTGGGATCTGATAACGGGACCCGGCACTGGGAGTCTGATAACGGGACCCGGCACTGGGATCTGATAACGGACCCGGCACTGGGATCTGAATACGGGACCCGGCACTGGGATCTGATAACGGGACCCGGCACTGGGATCTGATAACGGGACCCGGCACTGGGATCTGATAACGGGACCCGGCACTGGGATCCAGATCGGAAACCCCAAAGTCTCAAAAGCGCGCCTGGGCTGCAGCGCCACCTGGCGGCCGCGGCGGGCACTGCGGGCACAGCGGCACCGGGAGGGGTCAGCGCGGGGTCAGCGCGGGGTCACGGACACACTGCCCCAAGGGTCAGCGCGGGGTCAGCGCGGGGTCACGGACACACTGCCCCAAGGGTCAGCGCGGGGTCACGGACACACTGCCCCAAGGGTCACTCTGTCTCACAGACACACCATCCCACGGGTCACTCTGCCCCAAGGGTCACTGTGTGTCACACACACACCACCCCACGGGTCACTCTGCCCCCAGCCCAGCCCAGCCCAGCCCAGCCCAGCCCCGCTCACCCAGGTCGGCGATGCAGCACTGGCCGTTCTTCTTGACGAGGATGTTCTTGCTCTTGAGGTCGCGGTGGGCGATGGCGGGCTTGCCCTGCGTGCCGAAGATCTCGATGTGCAGGTGCGCCAGCCCGCTGGCGATGGACAGCGCCAGGCGCAGGCAGCCCGCCGTGTCCAGCGTGCTCAGCTGCAGGTAATCGTACAGGGAGCCCAGCTCGTGATAGTGCGTGATCAGCCACAGCTGCGTGCTCGAGTTCCGAGACGTCATGTCAGAGGCAATGAACCCTGCGGGGACAGGGCAGGAGCCAGCGGTGAGCGCCAGGGCTGACCAGGACTGACCAGAACAGCAGCTGGGATGGACAGAGCAGGGACAGGAGCCAGCGGTGAGCGCCAGGGCTGACCAGGAGTGACCAGAACAGCAGCTGGGATGGACAGAGCAGGGACAGGAGCCAGCGGTGAGCGCCAGGGCTGACCAGGAGTGACCAGAACAGCAGCTGGGATGGACAGAGCAGGGACAGGAGCCAGCGGTGAGCGCCAGGGCTGACCAGGAGTGACCAGAACAGCTCCAATGGTGACAGCAGGGACAGGAGCCAGCAGTGAGCGCCAGGGCTGACCAGGAGTGACCAGAACAGCTGGGATGGTCAGAGCAGGGACAGGAGCCAGCAGTGAGCGCCAGGGCTGACCAGGAGTGACCAGAACAGCTGGGATGGACAGAGCAGGGACAGGAGCCAGCAGTGAGTGCCAGGGCTGACCAGGAGTGACCAGAACAGCTGGGATGGACAGAGCAGGGACAGGAGCCAGCAGTGAGTGCCAGGGCTGACCAGGAGTGACCAGAACAGCTGGGATGGACAGAGCAGGGACAGGAGCCAGCAGTGAGTGCCAGGGCTGACCAGGAGTGACCAGAACAGCAGCTGCAATGGTCAGAGCAGGGACAGGAGAAAGCAGTGAATGGCAGAGCTCCCCCAGCACTGCCCAGAACAGGGTGCTGACCCCATACAGGACATCCACCCAGGAGCTGGGCTCCATGACCCCTGTGGGTCCCTTCCAGCTCTGAATATTCTGCTCTAAGGTGAGTCAGTGCTGCAGGCCCCTCCTGTAATGCACAACTTGTTTAATCACAACTGCACTGCAGGTACACTGTGATGAAAACAAAGCCAACAAGCGTTGGAACTCTAACTCCTACCTGTTCACAAGAACCTAGATGTATATTTGTCAGTCACACCAAAAATCTACTTGTTAGGTCCCCATACCCTAAAAATATTTTTATTTTTCCTTCTTTTTGAAGGACTTGTGGGTGAGGAAGTTCAAAGAGAAAGACCCAAAGTCTGCAGCATATTTGCTGCTGCCCACTTGAGAGGTCACACTGCAAAGCAGAATCACCTCAGACATCAAGCCATGCACAACCATTTCCATTTTCAGAGCTCACAGGCAGCCAGTGCAGGCTGCTGAGAAAAGGTTAAATGACCTTCTACGAAGAAACAGAGAAATTTTCTGTTCAAAACTCATGAACCTCAAGAAGCACCTTCAAAAATGTCCTGTCTTAAAATGCACCCCAAATTCAGGGGAAGCTCCCTTCCTGTCACCTGTGCATAAATCCACAGTGACCTCCACAGCTTTAGCTGGGAGCAACAGAACTTTTATTCCCAAGCCAAAGGAACAAATCATGTTTATGAAAAAATCACATACATTTGTCAGAAAGAACACCCACTGCTTTCTCTCCTCAAGTCAGACTTGTGCACACTGTGACATTTCTCTAATCTGTGAGATTGTTTAATACTGCATCTAAAAGAAGTCTCTAAAATAGCAAACAAATTTGACAGTTATCAAGAAAGACTAAACACAGGCAGAGCATCAAGGGAAATATGCAATTTAATTTCAGCTAAGTCACTTGTTCTCTTGGGAAGGGAAGTTCAATAATTCACATTTCAGGAGGCCAGCAAATTATTTTTGGAGTAAGAAAGGAACTGCTTCAGGAAACACACAAATTGTCTTGCAGGGTGAGCTGGAGAGCCAGGGAACATTCTCTGACAGGAAGCAAGAATAAGGAGCTGAAGGAAAACTGATTGAAGACAGATTTTGGGTGAGGCACTCAGGAAATGTGCTGCTGATTTTATTTGCAGAGGAGGCACACCAGGGACTGAAGGGCACATCTACCAGGAATCAAAGGGCTGCTCAAACCTCAGACATGGCCCAGCACAACAAAGCCACTTTCCCAGTTCTCAGAACCAAGCACATGAGCTCTGAGTGATGCTCAAGGCTCATTTACTTTCCTGTTTACATAGGAAAAGACACATCATGCAGCTACAGCTGAAGTTTAAACACCAAAAGAGCTTACTCTCACCCTGAGAAGAACAGATAAACAGGAGAACACTGGATTCATATTGCACTTTACTTAGCCATAAAGAAAAGTATTTAAATCCCTAAGTCTCATCATAAACTCCTCCCCACCTCTTCTGCCTCCATTTCTGCAGGGATTACAGCCCAACACAGACCCAGCAGAGCCCCCTGGCACAGTGTGCAGGGCTCTGAGAGCTGCAAGAGCCAGGCCCCTCCAGGGACCTGTGGCACCTGCAGTGCTGTCTGTGTGCTCAGCTGCCAGCACTTGATGATCTGGTTAATTAACAGCTTCCAAGAGCACCAAGACACATTCCCCATTTGGGACTCAGCTCCTCCTGAAGTCTCTCCCTGAAAATTTCTCTTCACAAGACAAGGAGCCAGGAGTGTGAGCTGCCTGGTGAGCGTGCAGTGCCTCTCAGGTGAGCTGCCCAGGTGACTCACCTTTACTCCAGACACCCCAGGACACTGAGTGAGCTTGTCCTACTTACCTAAAATATTCTCGTGCCTCAGCAGCACAGTGTTGTAGAGCTCAGTTTCCCTGAACCAGGACTTTTCATCCCTAGAAGAGAAGATCTTCACAGCAACGTTTTCTCCTTGCCACTGGCCCCTCCAGACTTCCCCGTAGCGGCCCTTCCCTGCAGGGAAGCACAGGAGCAGCTTCAGTGACAGAGATCCTCAGAGCTGCTGCCAGGAGCCACAACAGAGCAGCTGCCCAGCCCTGCCTGCCCTGCCTGCCCTGCCCAGCCCTGCCTGTCCTTTCAGCCCTGCCTGCCCTGCCCAGCCCTGCCTGCCCAGCCCAGCCCTGCCTGCCCCTTCAGCCCTGCCTGCCCCTTCAGCCCTGCCTGCCCCTTCAGCCCTGCCTGCCCTGCCCAGCCCTGCCCAGCCCTGCCTGTCCTTTCAGCCCTGCCTGCCCTTCTCAGCCCTGCCTGCCCTTCTCAGCCCTGCCTGCCCCTTCAGCCCTGCCTGCCCAGCCCTGCCTGCCCTGCCCAGCCCTGCCTGCCCCTTCAGCCCTGCCTGCCCTGCCTGCCCTGCCCAGCCCTGCCTGTCCTTTCAGCCCTGCCTGCCCTTTCAGCCCTGCTGCTCACCCCTGTGTTTGCTGCCTGCTTTTGGGGAGTGCCACCCTGTGAGTGGCTCTGCTCCTGCACAGCACAGCAGCACAGAGGGGCTGAACTGGAGGTGCCAGCACTCAGCCACAGCCAGGGGAGTGCTTTTGGTCAGTGGGCACAACACAAAGCTGGAATCCTGCATGAGGAGGACAGGAAGGAAATGCAATGCTGGAGAGTCACAGCCTTTGCATTTCTATTCCATTATCAGCCCTGGCAGAAACACACGATGATTTAAAGAAAACTAGAAACCAAACCCATCCACAAACAAAAAAAAATGGATTAAAAAACCAACCAACCCCACCAAAACTGAGCCCTGTGCTGTGGAGGTCAGGACACTCTGGAAGCCAAGCTTTTCACCCCAGAAGCTCCCTCACCTCTCCAGTGCCTGCACACCCTCCTGCCTCAATGCCATTGCCTCCAGGTATCTTTGACCCAAATGCTGCCTAAACTCAAATTTAAGACTACTCAATTAATAATAAAAATATGCTGATGAAAAGTTTAATGAATCTTTGAAATGAGCACTGAAGCCCTACAGGAAGCTGAGCACCAGGAGACACTGACCCACACACTCCACAAGGGTGATCTGGCGAGCCACTGTCCTCTGCACCAGGAAAGGAAGCCCAGAGCCACTCCCAGACGTGCAGGAATGGTCCAGCAAATCCTGTGAAGGAAAGGCACAAGTTTAGAAGCTGTGACAAACCCCATTTCTGCCTTCACATGCACAAAGGACAGGTTAAAGCTCAGGGGTATCTCTGGGGATGCCATTTGGTCACTCAGGGTCAAAGAGCACTTGTTTAGTAAGTCATTATTTGTTTAGTAAGTTAAATAAATATATGATAAGAGATGTCTGTGCACTGGAAGCCCACTCCTGCCTACCAGCTGCTCTCTGTCATGAGATTCCAGCCTTTTTCAGCATTTCACTCTTCTTTTACTTATCTTGTGTCCTCTCAGTTCTGTTTTTGATAACCATTCAAGCTTGGTGCAGGTATTTAAAACCAAAACCAGTTTTCAAATAAACAAGGTGAGGGGATTTACCAGCATCACCTACACAAGATTTGCCATTGATACTCCAGAAAAACTTCTGTAACAAATCTTTCTTATAAGCTTTATCAGTTTCTGGTACTTTTAGTGCATAGAAAGCAGACTTTGAGCTGTAAGCTTGTAATAAACATCAGTGAGACCCTGACTGAATGTTAAAATCCCATTAGCCTTGTAAAATGCTAATGCCCAGCCACTTTTACAGCAAGGAGTTTTTTATTAGTTCAAAGCATTAACAACTCTTTCTTTACAAAGGACAATAGGATAAAAAAGCTAAAGTGTAATCAACTTTCTATTATTTCCAGAAAAATGCTTTTCTGTGCTTGAACCAGATATCCATGAGATCTCATTTCTTCTAACAACCTCTTAACAAGTGCTCAAGAAAAAGATAACCCAGGAGTGACAGCGACCACCTTACTTTTTAACACAAACCGAGGGCTCATTTTCCTTCATGCTTGAATCAGAGGCAAAACAAAAGTAACAAAAACAAAAAACCACCCCCAAACTTATCTACAGCAACTGTAAAAACAAGATTTGAAGAGGCCAGAGCTCCTTCCATGCCCACTAAGCAGCTTAGGGCTTTAAGCACTTGCTACACTGCAAAGACTAATCCTAAATGCAAACTTATTTAATGTGTGACAAAACCAGAGACTTAAAACACAGTGGAGAAGAAAAATCTGAGCTCCACCAGACCCAGCCCTCACAGCTCTTACAAACTATTTCCATTTGTTCTTCGCAGGTTTTAGCACCATTTGCAAGTAACATGAAATAACCAGGAGTACAAAAGGTCTGCAAGTGGCTTGGAAGGATCTTGCCCAGATAGGAGCTGGTCCAAGCTGGGAGTCAGTGCTCAAGGATAGATGACAGTGCCTGGGCCATGGTGCACACATCAACACTGGCTGCTCCAGACAGGAACATGCAATCAAGCTTGTGGGATGACTAGAGACTAACTGGCATTACCAGAAAAAAGGAAAAAAAAATGTTAACAGACATAGGCCACTCTTCAACTCTGCAGTGAAAGCACATTATGGTGGGACAGCACCAAAATAGGAAATGTTTTCCAGCCTCTTAATGCTGGGGACATTTTATCTCAGCAATGCAAGGAGAAGAAAGCTCTGCACTGCTGCAGAAACAAACACTCCATCCTGAAGGTTCACTTGCCCTGCTCAGATGAAGTGAGGGACAGCTCATGTGTGCCTGGCCCCAGGGAAGGGGGAAGGGGCAGTGCCCTGCAGAAAGGAACAATTCCCAGCTCCTTGCATTCTCCAGAGACCACATCAGCAGAGTGCATTTTGTAAACTGACCTCTGAGTAAGCATTACACACTTCTTACAACTCCACTGCTCTTCCATCAACAAAATGTCACTGATATCCCAGTTATCCCAGAGCCCTGCTACCAAGACCATGGCAGTCAGGTCTGAAGGCTTTAAACATCAAAATTCTCTGTATTTTTTTTCTCACCCAGCACCAGATCTTTTCCAGCCCTTCAGGCTGTTGTGCACCCAACGTGCAGCACAGTTCCTCAAGTTCTTCACCTCTCCTGTTACTTCAGGCCCCTCAACAGTGAGGCACTGTCTGGTTTGATGTGCTGACTTTGTTTCCAGGAACACAAACAGTTCACAGCCATTCTCCAGATCAAAGACCTACACTGGCCAAACCCATCTTTTGGTGAAAATTCACTATTCTGCAGTTCTGGGAGCACAGGAACAGCAGCACTCAAGTCCTGAGGCCAAGTGGCATCTCCTGCAGCAAAAGCTGCTCTCAGTGGGAGAAGGAAGAGGGGCTGGGAGGGGAGGAGAGTGCCAGGAGTCACTCACTGCCAAGGTGCTGTCCCCCACGTTGGAGGCTATGAGCCCCTCGATGGTGCCATACTCTGCATCCCTGGAACTGAGCCTCTCCATGTGGCTCTTCTGTATCCTCCGTATGACCAGCACAGCTACTGCAGAGAAAACTACCAGCACTACCACAGGAGCCAGGATAACAATGATTAGAGTTTCCATGCTGTACCCTGCAGCCTCTCCCTGGAAGGTTTGCCCTTGGGAGAGAGGGGAAGGGAAAAAGTGTGAGAAGAGACAAAAGGATTAATTTGCAGGTTCCCAGAGAGTCTTTGAAGCCATGACACTGACACCAAGGCTGCCCTGGGCACCCACTGTTATAAATGAGCCTTATGTATCACACCCACCCAGCGTGGCAGAGGCTGTGGCACAGCCAGGTGTGAGCACACCTGCACGGGGACTGTGCTCCCACGGAACAGCCACTCCTCTGTGCTGACCCCAGCCCTCAGTGCAGCCCCTGCCTGCCCCCTGTGCCCCAAACCCTCCAGGCAGCACTGCAGCCACCTCTCCAGCACAGCAGAGCAAAGCCAGCCCCAGCTCCCTCCCCAGGGGCACTGCTGCTGGATGAGGCTCTCACCTTTGGAGGAGGGCAGCTGTGCAGTGATGTTCATGTTGCACAGGTGTCCCTGGCAGCACTCCACAGCCTGGTTGGGGGATGGAGGAGTTTTGCAGGTCATTTTCCTCTGCTCATAGACCTGGAAGCAGCCCTTCTGGTAAACCTTAGTGCCATCGTTGATGCTCAGGGAGGCAAAGCAGCGCTGGCCCTGGCAGCGATCCCCATTGCCACAGGAGATGCCTTCACACACACACTCGTAGGGAACCATCTTCAGCCTCCTTTCATCGTCTGCAGGAGGGAACAACCCAGGAACAAACATCATCCTGTCCTTAACAGCTTCGTTAGAGGTGACCACATCATCAGACAATCAGGTCTGCTCGAGGGAAGGGATATTGTTCTCAGGCAGTGCTGAAGAGCCACTAAGGAGGAGGTAACGACTCCAATTCAGCTATTCCAGCTGACAAGGACATGGCACTGCAGGCAGGAAAGACCTCTCTCAAGTGAGTTAAAATTTAAAACTGAGAAAGCCAAGTTATTCTCAGAGAGCCAGTGTTTTCCAAAGGCTGGTTGTGAAGCAGGGGAGCAGTGAGTACACATCTCTCAGGGGCTCATCTCCCAAAACATCCAAGAGCTATTCAAATGACCATTCCCACCTTTCCGTGGCAGTGTAGATGCTGCTGCCCCCTCTCAGAGGCACACCTCGAACACGCTGTGTGTCAGAGAAGCTCCAGGTGCACAGAGCTGTGTAAAGCACCACAGAGCCACTTGCCAAAGTGGAGCAGACTCTGCTGTGACACAGCACTCACCTTGCCAGCTCGGAGAGGGGAACGCCATCACCATCAGCACGGCGAGAATCATCACTCCATCAGCCAGGGTGCTGCAGGAAGGACACACAGTTCTGAATCTTCCCCTGCTGGGCAGCCTGCAGCCACCCCGGGCACAATGCCTGTCACCAGCTCCCCACACAAACAACCCCACTGACTGCTCTCCCTTTAACTCTCTTGATTCCAAACCATTTCCTTCACTTATAAAATCCATGCATTCACTGCAAGGTCTTTTCAGATGCACAGAGACATCCCATGCACCTACTGTGTAGGTACAGAAAAGCTTGCACTAGGGAAGTGTGAACCCTCCCAGTACCAGGCAGCAATGTAATACAGGTGATACATTCTTTGAACCAGTTATTAAAAAGTTAAACTATTGTGAACTGAGAAGGTGGTCTATAAAACTGTATTATCTGGGCTTTGAGAGGAAACAGAAAAGATCACCAGAACACTCAGAATAACTTCCTGGCTACACTGTGGGACTGAAGGCACAGAGAACACACACCTGGAAAACACCAGGAAACTCTGCCTGTGTCCTGTATGTGTCTGCTGGCTTTTCAAGCAGTCTGAGTTCCCACAAACAAAGAAACAAATACACACAAGTGTATTTATATATACACAAATATACACAAGTACATTTGTACACACAAGCAAAACACACTCGTTCCAGTTACTGCTTGTTTAGGGAGAAAGAAAATATACATTTTAATGTAAGGAACAAAACCTTCTGTAATAAATCCCCACAGAAAATTGCTATGGATTTAAAGATCCATGAGATAGCCAGTTACAATCCGGTGTCTGAAGTTGCAAGAACTTTTTTCCCAAGGGAAGGGCAGGGATTTAACCCAGATATATAAAGATGAATTAACAAGTAACCAGCAAAAATAGACAAAAGGTATTTTCCTTTGGAAACACGAGGATTTTGGCGTTTGTTTGGAGCTGCAGCACAGCAGGAGCCACTAGAGGGCATTGGGAACATGGGCAGGGATAACAGGGACACAGGAACAGCAACGGGATCACACAGGGGTAACAGGGATACAGGGATCACACACACAGGGATAGCAACAGGGATCCCAGGCACACAGGGATAGGAACAGGATCACACAGGGGTAACAGGGACACAGGGATAGGAACGGGATCACACACAGGGATAGCAAAAGGGATCACACACAGGGATAACAGGGATACAGGGATAACAGGGATCACACACACAGGGATAACAGGGACACAGGGATACAGGGATCACACACAGGAGTAACAGGCACACAGGGATAGCAACAGGGATACAGGGATAACAGGGATCATACACACAGGGATAACAGGCACAAAGGGACAGCAACGGGATCACACAGGGGTAACAGGGATACAGGGATACAGGGATCACACACACAGGGATAACAGGGATCCCAGTGCCCTGTGCCACACTCCCCACCCACACAGGGATAACAGGGATGCCACCATCCCACCCCATACTCCAGATGCTGCAGTCCTGACACCCCAGGGCAGAGCTGGAGCAGGACACTGTGTCTGAGGTTCAGTCATGAACTGAAAAGTGAAGCCTTTGGGGTCAACCTCCTCCTGCAAAAGCACATTGTCATTGGAAAAGAAGATGCTATTGATGGAAAAGTCTCTTTCCAAGTGGCAGCTCCCAGACCCCCAAACAAACCTGCCATGCAGTGCAGGCAGGGAGGGGACCCTGGCTCCTGGGCAGGCCAGCATCTGCTCCAAGGCCAGAGTCCTGTAAACTGGCTCTGGGAGCCCAAATGAACAACCAAGCACAAAGCAGATCAAACACTTGGTGGAGACACCCAACATAACACACTAACACACAGACACAGAACTGGTTCAGGTAACAGTCACAGAATCCTTATGGTTTGTAGCCATAGTCCCAACACCACAAAATGCACCCTGAAACCCACTGGGGTTCCACTTCCACAGCTCATATTGCTCTCTCCTTTCTTCCTGAGACAACTGTGTCCAGCCCAATCACTGCTGTATGGCCTGGCAGCAATGGGGGTGAAGCTCTGTACTGGGACAGCAGCACAGGGGAGGGAGAAGCAGCTGGGACAACCCAGAGAGCACAGGGAGCCTGCAGGCAGCTGGGAAAGGGCCTTTGGTGGCCGGTGGCAGCCCTGAGCACACCCTGGGACAGCCCAGCAGTGCAGGACTCAGGCTGCCCTTATCTCCATACGACACAGACAGGGCAGCACCAACCAGCCCAGACTTCCCCATGAGATCAGAAACACCCAGGTACCACTGGCAGCCCCACTGGCCCCCTGCCAGCAGCCCAAGGCCTCTGCATATTTTGCATGTACCTCACCAGATTCCTATCAAAAGAAAACATCCTTAATACTGGATCACAGTGGTACCATCCACAACAGCCACACACGGGTTGAATTCACCCACAGCTGTGTCTTCAGAAGGAGAAATGTGCATTAAAAAGCAATAATTCACAGCTTGCTCTTTAATTGAAGCTCACACAAAGGAGGTGCAAGCCCCAGCAGCCCCACAGACATTCCTTGAGCGACAACCTTGGCCAGTCCTTTCTTATGGTACAAACTTGGTTGCCGAATTCAGAAGATGGAAGCCAGCCACCAACTCCATTTGGTACCCACCTGCAAAGGCACAAGGCACACATCCACGCTACACAGCTCCAAAAATGTGTCAAAGTGCCACCCAGAAAGACCAAATGTCTTGTATTCAAGTGGCTGCAAACACAGAGTGAAGGATGGCATGCTGGTTCTTCTGTGCTTGTGTACAAAGCAAAATCACAGCACTGCTGAGTAAGAACAAAACCACCACGTGAAAGGCAACTACACAGAGTAAAGTGTCCTGGAAGGTTTTCCCAGTCAGTAACTCTGACAGGCTCACAAAGATTCAACCCCTTGTTCTTAAAAATAAACACAGCCTGCTCCCAGGGAACAGGGACATGACAAGAGGAAATGGCATCAAGCTGTACCAGGGCAGGTTCAGGATGCATGCTGGGGAAAATCCCTTCATGAAAAGAGTTATCCAGCCTTGGCACAGGCTGCCTGGCACTGCCCATCCTGCCACAATTCTCCCCTGGAATGGTTCTCCCTGCAAAGACACCATGTTCTGATAATATCTCTAATGGTGTGAAAGCAGAGCATCAGCCCTGCTCCCCAATACCCCAGAGCCAGCACCCCACAGTGAAATGAAAGCAGAACATCAGCCCTGCTCCCCAATACCCCAGAGCCAGCACCCCACAGTGAAATGAAAGCAGAACATCAGCCCTGCTCCCCAATACCCCAGAGCCAGCACCCCACAGTGAAATGAAAGCAGAACATCAGCCCTGCTCCCCAATACCCCAGAGCCAGCACCCCACAGTGAAATGGAAGCAGAACATCAGCCTGCTCCCCAATACCCCAGAGCCAGCACCCCACAGTGAAATGAAAGCAGAACATCAGCCCTGCTCCCCAATACCCCAGAGCCAGCACCCCACAGTGAAATGGAAGCAGAACATCAGCCCTGCTCCCCAATACCCCAGAGCCAGCACCCCACAGTGAAATGGAAGCAGAACATCAGCCCTGCTCCCCAGACAAACTCAGCTCTGCCAGAGGGCTGTGCTGCAATCTCAAGCAGAACCCCAGACAGCTGAGCCCACAGTCTGCATGAGATCACTGACTGCTAATCATTTTCTAATGCTTTTTAGTAACTAGTTAAACATTACACAGCTCGCCTGTTCAGAGTTCCTGCAGAACACTCCAGCCAACCAAAACAAGCATTTCCAAAAACAAATCTTTGGCTAGGTTATCACCAACAAAATCCTATTTTTTTCTTAAAAATCAAAAATAATGAAAAAAGAGCTGGTTTGTTTTTTGGTTTTGTTTTTTCCCCTTGGTTTTCCCTGTTTTCCTTCACACAGATTTTAAATTCCCATTTCTTTATTCTGGGTTGCAGAGGAGCCTGGCTCTGATGGTGTGCACAGCTTTTAGAGACCATCTCCCACCGGGCACGCCCTGCTGCAGGACAACAATGCCTCCAGTTCCTACACATGCATTAATGAAGCAGCACCTCCCTAGTCCCGGTGTGTTTTCACACATGCAGGGACCCAGAGAGGTGCAAATGCTCTTTATTCACAGTCCTGCCTGTCGGGACAGATCACTCAGCCAAGCTGAGAGAGGCTCCCTTGGCCCCAGCACTGCCCAGTGACCCGCAGCTGTGCTGACATTTCACTGCAGGAGGACCCTCATTTGCACATCAATAATCCCAGCGAGATTCTGCAATTTGCCCTGGGTAAACCTGGACCTCCAGAGTTATTTTCACAGGATCATCACTGCCAGAATATTCTATTTCTGCCCTTTAGCCCAAGCACCCTTCTCTGAGTGCAGTTTGGGGTAATTTGAAAAATTAGCCAAAACTTTTTTTTTAATTAATTTCATTGCATTGTCAGAATAATACAAGGGCATCACGACACAGCAAACCAGCCACTAGCTAAAATAGAACCATCAAAGATGGAAATACCTTAAACATACATGTGTTTTTATTTGTGTGTATATATAAACCTATAAAGCTGAGCAGGGCAGGGAGAGGAACACAGCAGCATGGCAGAGAGAGCAGGGCAGCCTGGCTTCACACCTCAGGCTCACTGCTGAGGGATCACACTGGGATTAGAGCAGCATTCCTAGGAGAGATGGGCTGCACCCAGGCAGAAAGGCCAAGGGACATGGAAAAGTCACTCTGCACCCCACTCCCAGCTGGACTGCTCCTGGCCTCAGCCAGCCAAAGAAAAGGCACCAACATTTATAGAGCAATCAGCCTGGGAGCAGCAGCCCTGACACTCCAGAGACACAGAGGCATGAAACAGCATTTCCTCCCAGCAGAGCATTTCAGTAACTATTGCTCTGGAGTCCAGAAAACCGAGTGCAATTAGCAATCCCACGAAGAAGGAACACCCTGCTGCATGAGAGAGGCAAATGTTCAGAGGTTATACCACCCCAGACTTTTAGCAGTACTGTTCCACAGTTTGGTCTTGCTTGTTTGGGCAGGCCAGAGCCACATAATTCTGTTCTTAAATCCAAGACACAAAGAAAGCAGGTCCTGTCCCAGCCCAGGTGCAGCTTCTCCCACCAGCACTGTGCAAAGGGACATGGGGAGCAGGGGTGACCAGAGCCCCAGGAAATGCAGCAACAACAGGGAGGGGCACTCATCACCAAGAGGAATGAAGGTGAAGACCAGCCCAGGCTTCTCTCCATCCTTGCACCCTCCAGTGTTACTTCTGCTCTTCCACACCAGCAGCATTAAACCCAGTGCTGCAGTTCACAGCTCTACCCTGTTCTCTCAAAGCATCCTGCAGGCTGTCCCTTTCTCACCTGAGCCTTTGGGAGGTGTCACAGGTCTCTGTCTCACTCACACCTACCTGTGCCAGTCTCACCTGGGGCACTGAGCCATCCAGCATTCAAGCCTGTGTCCCAAAACTGCTGGAGAACGTCACAAATCACTTTGTCCTGGCACTCCTCACTCCTGTTACAGAGGTGTACACTGTGACCTCTCAGGCAGACCCGTGTCCCTCCTGGCACAGGGGCTCCCCACCACAGATGCCCATCAGTGCCTGCACCCCTCAGTCCAGCCAGCAGGCACAGTCACCTCTCCACACACCATTTGTATCACAATTATACACAATTCTGACACTTATATCCAGAGCTGTTTCAAGTATTCCCTTTGCACCTATTTAGCTGTATGCTGCCAAACTCACACATCTCACACGGCCTTGCCAAACCCAACTGTACATGCAGACCTTCAGAAAACCATTCCACAGATTCATACAGACTTCTGGTTTAATTGCTGCTGCAGGAGCCAAAAGCAGCCAGTCCCATCCATGTTTAAGAGCTGAATTCATGTGGCTGAGCTCACACACACCCAGCTGCAGATGTGCAGCACAGTGAAAGCTCAAGCTCTGTTTGAGCAGCCTGCAGATGTGCAGCACAGTGAAAGCTCAGCTCTCTTTGAGCAGCCTGCAGATGTGCAGCGCAGTGAAAGCTCAGCTCTCTTTGAGCAGCCTGCAGATGTGCAGCACAGTGAAAGCTCAGCTCTGTTTGAGCAGCCTGCAGATGTGCAGTGCAGTGAAAGCTCAGCTCTGTCTGAGCAGCCTGGCCCTGCAGCTGTGCACAGCCTGCAGATATGCAGTGCAGCGAAAGCTCAGCTCTCTTTGAGCAGCCTGTCTCTGCAGATGTGCAGTGCAGTGAAAGCTCAGCTCTCTTTGAGCAGCCTGCAGATGTGCAGTGAAAGCTCAGCTCTGTCTGAGCAGCCTGGCCCTGCAGCTGTGCACAGCCTGCAGATGTGCAGTGCAGTGAAAGCTCAGCTCTGTTAGAACAGCCTGGCTCTGCAGCTGTGCACAGCCTGCAGATGTGCAGTGCAGTGAAAGCTCAGCTCTGTTTGAGCAGCCTGGCTCTGCAGATGTGCAGTGAAAGCTCAGCTCTCTTTGAGCAGCCTGCAGATGTGCAGTGAAAGCTCAGCTCTGTCTGAGCAGCCTGGCCCTGCAGCTGTGCACAGCCTGCAGATGTGCAGCACACCCAGCAGGGCTGGAATGAAGCACACCCCCAGTTCCAGGGAGCTGTGACACATCCACTGGCTGTCTGCAGGGTGCACACCTGCAGAGCATGCATGAGGGAATGCAACACTCTGAGCACAGAGAGACAAACACCACCCTCACCACTGCTCCTGAACACAACAAACACCCAAACAGGCTGGGATGGAGGAAGGGATCCTCCTGAACAGGACACCAGGCAGCACTCACACAGAGCAGCCAACTCCTCCACTCTTCTTCCAACAACATCAAGCCATTCTCCTCAGAGGAAAACTCAAGCTAAAGGACTGAATGAATGTGTGTCCCACAAATAACCTGTTCTACAAACTCTTCCTACAAAGGGTCAAAAAGCACTAATGCAATGTCAAAGGCACAAGGAAATAAACTTTGGATACTCTGGATAGTAACTGTCAGCCAGATAATGCTGAATGAAAGGTCCAAGTCAGTAAATAAAGGCTTCTATATCCCTACCACTCACTGCTCAGTGAAAATGGAAAGCAAGGTTGCTCAACAAGGCCAAATCTGACTTTACAGAAACCTTCAGCATTTTCACTCATCTTCTGGGCACAACACAGACTCTTCTGGGTTTCATGCTCACTCTTTCCTCTAAAAAAAAAAAAAAAAAAAAAAAAGCATCATCAAAACCCTACCCCAGGTTCTCACCAGTGTGGCTCTAATTGCAAGTGCTCTGAAGTTAGCAGGAACACAGCTGCAGAGGGAAAGCCATGTCTGCCTGTGAGCATTCAATTAGGCCAGGAATCATCTGAACTTCAGCTGGACTAGACACTAAGAAAACCACAATAAAATGGACTGAGGCATCCAAAATTATTCTCAGAAAACAGGCCAGACCAGGCATGAACACATCTGGGCTTGGCCTGAGTCATGAACCACAGGAGCAAGACAGCCCAGTGCTGCCTGGGGCAGGGTGAGGAATGTGGGCACACCAGGGCAGCTCCCACCCAGCTCCCCTCTGCCTCCTGCCCATCCCAGCCCACCTGGGCTCCAGGAGGGCATTTCTGGGCTCCCAGGTGATGCACACACCACCACAGCTGCCCAGCCAGCTCCACACTCACTCTCCACTTGGGAGACCAAAGCAAGGGCAAAGAGGGTGAAACCAGCCCAACCTGAGTGTGCTGCCAGCTGTGTGGTGCTCCAAGGATCCCCTGCTCTGCCCCCTCTCTGCCTGCCCAGACCCTGGCCCCAGTCACTCACCCAGGACAGGCTCATCCCAGCTCCAAGCAGCAAACACAAGGGCCTCAGACACCAGGGCTGCAGCAGCTGCTCTGTGCCTCAGCCTGCACTGCTCCCTTCTAGCCCACAGCACGAAGGCAGCAAGCTGAGCATTCTCAGCAGAACTGCTCTCCCAGGCCACAGAGCCCCAGAGGGCTGCACCACAGCAGGGATGGGCCACTGACATAACTGTTACCTCCCAGACCCAGTAATGAGAGAGGGAAAAAGCAAAGATTAAGGAGGAAGTCAGCAGAACTTCAGTGATTAATTAAAAATAATCTGCTCATACATTTTACAAATACACCTGACAGGATAAACAGGTATGAGAGACACAGGACACAGTATATCCCTGTATCTAATATAACACAGAAAATGGACAGACTTCACACACAATGTATGGACTAATCCAGGAAATCCCTTTTCTGGCCAGCACACTCCTACCATGCATTTCAGCACCCTTTCTTGAGGGTGGATTGCCCTTGGTCCCTCACTGGAAGGTGGCTGAGACTCCATGCCCACATTCCAGGATTGGCAGGTCTGCCATACACCAGAACAGGGGCTGCAGCTTAGTCCCCCCAGGAGAAATGCAGCACACACGGGCACAAACCACTCTGCAACTCCCAATAAATGGAGCTGCTGGCAGGGAAAGCCTCAAAAGATGCCCTGGTGCTCCCAGACAGAGCCCAAGGCAGGTAAGAGCCTCCTGAGCCCAAAAGCATGTTTGGCCAGCAGCCTCAGCCCTGCATCCCCAAAGCCCAGACAGCTGCTGAGGCAGGCAGCACCCAAGAGGGCAATAATTCACTTTACCAGCAGAAGGGGGCCAAAGGCAGCCCAGCTCCCCACAGGCTCAGTGCCCAGGGCCACTGGTGGCCCCAGCCCTCAGCTGGCACCAGGCACTGCTTTCCAGGGACACTGCACACACCATTAATGAAGGTTTATCTCTCCCTTTTCCTGTCAGCTCACATCCAGACAGCCTGACTCTGTGAACATCAGAATGCTTATTTTTCCCCTACCCACTATCTCCAAGCCAAAACAACATCTGGAACTTCAGCTTGCCATACAAAGAGAGACAGATTATAACTGGAAAAAGCTACACATCAGCTTCCTAAGCTTTAAACGTTTCTGCCTTTATCTGGACTTCCCACACGTACCTTCCAAAACAGCTCCCCAGGGAGAAGAACAGAGTCCTTCACAGAGACTCCCAAACACAATGTAAGGCCCCTTCCATTCAGAACAACCTCAAATGATTATCAGAAAAATAACAGCAGCAAAAGCGATACGAGAGTTTAGAGTAAGAATTTACCATCTGCTGCTTACACAAAAGAGGGGTGACATACCAGTGACCTAGAAAAGGAAATTAAACAAAGAATATTACTGGTGTGTGTTACTTGATAAAGTAATGGAAGAAAAACCTGGCGCCATTTCAGACTACATAAAGGTCCTGCTTTAACAGACAGCTGTCTCCAGTGTCATTTAAGTGTGCTTTTTGCTTAGATCATGGTCAATGAATCATGAAAATCAATACAGATGGAAAACATAAAACCACGCTGCAGACAGGCTCAGCAGTGGAGCGTGCACCAACTAGCACCAGCCTGGGCTGGGGAGAGACGTGCCAAACAAACACAGACTAGTTTTTCCAACAACATTTATTTAACTCTTAGTAGTTAATTACCAGAAGCCATGACTGGTGGTTATTCTCTGCCCAGTGACACAGCCGGGCTCTGCCGGCCTCTCCCCAGCCACGATGCTCCTGCAGGGCCCAGCTGGCTGTCCCTGAGCACTCAGAGCTGCTGCAGGGCACCCAGGCTGCAGGACAGCCCTTCCCGGGCCACGCTGCTGCCTGCTAAGCAGCCCAGGCTGACAGAGCAGCAGTTCCCATTTCCCAGCCCCTGACCACGGCCCCTGCAGGGAGCTGCCACGCTGCTGCCAATCCCAGCACTGTTTTCAGTCCTGGAAAACCCAGCTGAATGGCCAAAGCAGAATGAAGTGTATGTTTTCAGCAACAGACAAAAAAGGTGTCACGGGTTTCTGTGCCCGGCATCAGAGCTTTAACATAACACAGAGTGGAACCCAATTAAAACAGCTCTGCTGAAGGGAATGGGTGCTGCAATGCAAGGACAGAGCCAAGCCCACATTGCAGCAGAGCTGTGACAGTCTCATAGCAATGACCATCAGCTCAAACACAGCTCATGCCAGCTCCAGGGCACCAACAGCAGCATAAGCTCAAAATGGGAATTTGCTGCTGAATACAGGCAGAAACTCAATGCAACACTCAGAAATTAGTCATGTTTTACAGATTTTTCACCCAGATTTTTTTGCACCCAGCTGTTGCTTCTTCACAAGGTACCTACTCACACATTAGCCATCTCCTCTCCAAAAAGCAGGATTACTCTCACCAATGGGACTCAGCAGCAGCGACACCAGCCCTGTCCCTGCGGGTCCCCAGGATCCAAAGGAAGCTGAGCACTGCCAGCCAACAAAAAGCTCTGAGCTGAACAAACTAATTCTGTATCAGTGCTTTTAATACACTACTTTTCTGACAGTAGGCTGGAAAACACAGGAATTACGAAATCATCTCCAAAAGCTCCAGAACTGACTGAACAATATGAACTCCCTCGACAGTGTGAGCTGAACACAGAAGCCACCCCTGCTGATCTTTGTCTGGGACATTCCCCACAAACAGGCTGAGCTCTCTGCACCAGAGCTTTGGGCTCACCTGCCCCACTGTGTTCTGATGGCAAGGACTTGCTGCATGTCCCTCTCACCATCCTCAGCACAGAGCATCCAGCACTCCTCATGCCTCCCAGAACAAAGACAATCACAGCCTGGGCTAGCAGAGCTTGAAGCTAACACCACTGAGTCGCCACTGTGTGAACTTGGTTGTTGGCTGAGTTTGTTTCTCATGAAGAGACACTTATGCAGTCAAACAGAATCTGCTCAGCCTAGGATTTCCCTGAATTCCAAGAGCACTGCAGCAGCATTCTCCCAATACCCATTCATGGCAATGCAGGAAACTGAACTGGAGCTACCCACACAAGTTACATGGCAAAACTATTTAACCAACAAAAGCACTTTGAGTTTGTCTTTTTCTGTTCCCATTCTCAACACCATGATCATTTCCACTCACTCCAAGCTCCTCGAAGGATCATTTGGGGAAGCCAAGGGTTGTGGGCACCAGTTAATACTGACCTACTGATACAAACACACACTGCCAGAAACCCTGCGAGCACCAGCCCAGCTCTGGCCGAGAGCTCTGCTCAGAGATGACTCCTCACCCACAGCTGCTCAGACAGACACCTATTTTTGGGCCTGCAATGCTCATCACCTCCTCCAGCAGCCATAAACCCCACGTGCCCCTGCAGCTCTCAGTGCTCCCTGCCCTGCAGTCCTGCCACTGTCCCACCCCACACACCCAGAGGCAGGTCCTGTCTGCAATCTGCTGGCAACACCAATGTCCCCGTGGCTGCATCTGAACAAATCACCTCAGCCTGAGCTCACCTGCCCCCATGAGGAGCAGAGGGCAGCAGATGTTTGAACACTCCTGTCACCCATGCAGGCCCGAGATGTCAGTGCACCGTGACAGAGGTACCAGGTCACAGCAGGCAGAACAAGCCACAAAACAAACCCCAAACTCCGAGTTCCCACAGCAGGGCTGCAGAGAAATCAAACAGCTCCAAAGCAATCCTGCGGCGACTGGCAATTCCAGGGAGGGCTGGACAAGGCAGAGCACCGTGCAGCTCTGCACGGCTCCTGGGACACACCAACCCCTGGCCAGCCAAAATCCCAGCCAGGCTGCACGGGCTGCTCCCAGCAAAGCACCTCAGTGCCTCAGCAGCAGGGAATGCAGCAGCAATGCAGGGAGATTGCACTGCATGAGCACCGACCTGCTCGGGACAGAGCCTGCTCTGCACCACGCAGGAGAACAGCGACAGGAATGAAAATAAACCAACTGAGCAACTGGGCGAGCAGAAGCATTCAAGGATTAGAACAAACAAAACAAAAAATCCCCCCACAACCCACACACTTGGATTTTTACCTGGTTACCTGAAGTTTTCAAAACATTTGTACGTGTGGAATATTCATTTCAGGTTTTGGTGTGCATTTAAATGCTTCCAAGTCGATCAAGGTGATTTAAGTTAGTAAGTTGAGTACCATCTAAATAACCAATTCTAGATGTTATTTTTGTTCTTTTCTAAGAAAGGTTCAATTGCTGTTGAAGACAAATGAACATCTTGTTAAGACTAACTAAATACAGTCTTTAAAGACCATTCCCTCTCCATCCCTCTACTCCAACACCCAGAAACTCAGGTCCACATTTTTTATGGAAAAGGATATATTTGTTTTGATTATTCACTCTTATAAATACAATATTTTAAAGTTTATTTTTAATTGGAAATCAGGCTTGCACGGAGCTAATTACACAGGAAAAGCTCCCAAGGTTTCAGGCGGTGAGGCCCCATCAGCGTCCCAAGGACGTGCAGCTCCCCAGCTGAGCTGACCAGAGGCAGCTGAGCCTGTCTGGGTGCCCTGGGCAGGGCTCCTCAGCTCCTGGATCAGCCTCTGGAGCCCCTGGGCATGCCCCCACCACCACGGCAGTGAAATCTCAACAGTCTAAAGATCTCTGGCATGTCAGACTGGGAGGGAGAGTTTAATCACCTTTAAACCACTCATGCTGCAGCCGGGCTGAGCATTTAACAAACTTTATTTAGCATTTACTGTGGGTTTTTTATGAAAAACAAGTAAACAAAAACACAAATTTAATTAAACCCAAAACAGCTCAGCCATTTAAAGTAATTTTAACTTTTACACTCCAGACACACAACCCCGAAGGCGCCGCCTACTTCTGCACAACCTTCAGGGGTGGGTCAGCTCAGCACTGAAAATCTCATCAATTCCTCAAATCTTTCCAAAAAGCTCCAAGTTTTAGCTTGCTAGTTCTTAATCCAGAATAAAATCAGATGCTTTCTTCTTTTTTTGCATGTTTTATGTTTCTTTACTGTATTTAAACATTTTACATGTTCTTTGTGAGTTGTTTGTTTTGTAAGAAAGTAGCCTTTCAAGATCAGAGAATTAACAGAATCTCTCTAAGATCAGATGCCCAAATATCTCCTTGGTGTCTCAACACAGTGACCAGCTACTACACCAGAAAAGCCAGCTCCATCTCAGCTCTAACTCACACTGGCCATACCAGCTTTGGTTTGGTTTGCTTCTTCACACAGAGGCTACTGTGGCCTCTCCACCCAGGATTATCTCCCAGCAAGAAGGAAACACAACAAGCAATTTTTCCCTTCAGCTGTGGTCCTAAGAACCATTTGGGTCAAACCTGCAAGCAGCACCAAGAACACACTTACAGACATCTTTCAAACAACTATGACATGCAAGTGTTTTCAGCTTGTCCAACATTCATTTTTTAATTAATATGCCTCTATGAACTCAAGTTCAGAAAACTCCCTCTTTCACATACAACCAAACACACCTGTGGGACTGAAACAAGATCAATCATGTCAAAAAAGCCCTAAGATTTTTGGAAGAATATTTCAGAACTTGGAAAAAAAACCCCTCACATTTGGTATCCTTTCCCACTGCTGGCACACCAACCCCTCAGAGACTTCATTTACAAGAAGGAAATACAGTTTGTGCCTTTGGTTTGGGTTCACTTCCCTTCATGCTCACACTGGCCAGCACTTCAGAACCAACCTTTTCCAGAAACATTTACTGCTGCTGGGTGAGCCCGTGAGGAGGGTCCCAGGCAGAGCAGACCCCAAAGGCTGTCTGTGCTCTGAGCCCCAGGGAGGGTCCCAGACCCCAAAGGGCTGTGCTGACCCTGCACACCTGGAGCAGAGCCCCAGAGAGGGTCCCAGACCCCAAAGGGCTGTGCTGACCCTGCACACCAGGAGCAGAGCCCCAGAGAGGGTCCCAGACCCCAAAGGGCTGTGCTGACCCTGCACACCTGGAGCAGAGCCCCAGGGAGGGTCCCAGACCCCAAAGGGCTGTGCTGACCCTGCACACCAGGAGCAGAGCCCCAGGGAGGGTCCCAGACCCCAAAGGGCTGTGCTGACCCTGCACACCAGGAGCAGAGCCCCAGGGAGGGTCCCAGACCCCAAAGGGCTGTGCTGACCCTGCACACCAGGAGCAGAGCCCCAGGGAGGGTCCCAGACCCCAAAGGGCTGTGCTGACCCTGCACACCAGGAGCAGAGCCCTCATGCTGCCTACCAGGAGAAGCTGTAACAGCCACAGTCCCACCCTGTGAGACTCAGCTGTGTCCCTGGGAGCTCCTCAGGCACGGCCATCCCAAGGCAGACACAGCAATCCTTGGCCATCACCTCTCCTGACTTGCCAGCAAGGACCTTGCCATGGTGCCAGGAGTGAGCTGTGGCCACCAGAAGAAGGCAGGCAACCCCAGACCTGCCTGATGTGCTTCCAGCCACTGCTCTATGCACACTGCCAGCACAGGCAGCGTGTGCAGAGGTGAACACAGCAATTGGCAGCTGACAAGCAGTCACTCACTGTCAGGGACACTCGGCCACATGCCTGGCCCCTCGCCATTCCCTCCTCTGATGGAGTCCCAGAAAGTGTCCCTGAGTGTCCCCCTTTCACACTCACCCCTGACTGTTACCTGTGTCTGTAACAGGGCCCAAACACCATCCTGGTTCTCCAGACCCTCCTGCAGGACACCCAACAGCACAGACCACCTCCACCCCCAGCACAGGGGCTCTTCACCCCACAAACCCTGCAGAGCCAGGGCCACTTCCAGCTCACAGGCACGTGGATTCCCCCTAGGAGGTGGCCAGAAGCTCCAGGTGAGGCCCCTTCCCTCCCCAGAAAAAGGAGGACTTGTTCTGCTCAGTCACCCTGTGGCACACACACCCCTGAAGAAGCACACGTTCTCCTCTTTACAGGTTTCCAGCACAGACAGGAAAAACTGACAATCTCTGTCTTCAGAAAGAGAACCTGTAGATGCTTTCACTCAGGTCCCAAAAGAACCCTCAAGCAGCAGGAGACAAACTCTGCAGCCTTTCCAAAGCTGCCAGGAGTGGGTCTCACTGCTCCTTGTGGGAGCAGTGCAGCACTTGCAGGAAACCTGCAGTGGCCACAAAGACTGATGCTGCAGAGCCAGAGCAGTGAGAACAGAACCCTGTGCAGAGGAACAGCAGCCTCTGAATGGCACCCACCTCTCACCAGGCTCCAAACACAACTGAGCTCTCCAAAAGCCTTTTTCTGCCTGCATCTGCTGAGCTGGGGCTCTATGGACCCAGCCTTGTGGAACAGCTTCCAGCTAATTCCCCTTTTCCATTTGCTTTAGCCCACTCCCCCGAGCTCCAGATCCAGGAGATATTTATCTTAAAGCTAAGCCAAAACCATTCAAACACCAACACTTCAGGGCCTTCAATACTCCTGGTTCCACACAGTAGGGCCTCTTTTAGAATAAAGAGCGTCCACTTTGGGAACTAAACCAACATAATTATAATTGGGCTGCATGTCAAAGTTTTACAAATCCCCAGACTGGAAATAAAGTAGGTTTTACTCCTCACAGATCCTTTGTTACACAAGGCATAAAATTGCACTGCAGCCTCAGGAACACCAACTCCTTACCAGAGATTCCAGGAACTGTGTAAGAAAACTGAGCTTCAAAATCCAGTTTGTTGTGCTGGCTCCTCACTGCCTGGCATTCTGGCTTTCCTAATGGAGAAACAAGATAAAGTTCCTTCACAATCCTGGACACTGTTCCACATGAAAGTCCAATACATATTTTCTCTGAAGGTCTAAATGTCCAGGATCAAATCTCAACCAAAAAGATGAAGTCAAAGACTTTTCCAGTCATTAAAACATGCCACTTTTGCATCAGGAATGGAAATACCGTCTGTCTTTCAGACTTCTGATGGTGCTTAGGTTTTTATTTCCATAATTTAGGAACAGTCATATTGATTCACTCTTCAAAATACCACTTGTGTCATAAGGAAGCTGGAGGTATGGAGGGAAGAGAATAAAGAGGTTTAGATTTCAGAACAGGTTTTGCAGACCAACCATGCCCAGGTTTGCTTCAGAGGTATGACATGAGTCTTACAAATGTGTAAAATACCCACACCAAGACACAAAAAACACCCTATTGTTTCAGCAAGCTGGGACATGTTACTCAGATTATTCTCTTCTGGAGGCTGATGCAAACATGCCAGGTCCACAAACACACTAAAGTGTCTACGTGGCATTTCTGGCACATTTGTAAAGGCCCGACTGACAACCAGAGAATGTGGGAGAGCAAAAGCCAAGAGCTGCCCAGGAACTGAAGAAGTGCCCAAAAGGCCAGGGCAGGATGCATGAGAACAGAGAAGGGGCAAAGAGCAAGGAGCCACCTGCACAGCACACAGGTGGGGAGCACAGCCCACCCTGCCGAGCAGCACCCTGCGCCAGCAACCTGAAACAGTCTGAAACAGCCTGGAACAGCCTGAAACAGCTTGGAACAGCCTGAAACAGCCTGAAACAGCCTGAAACAGCCTGAAACAACTTGAAATAGCCTGGAACAGCCTGAAACAGCCTGAAACAGCTTGGAACAGCCTGAAACAGCCTGAAACAGCCTGAAACAGCCTAAACAGCCTGAAACAATCTGGAACAGCCTGAAACAGCCTGGAACAACCTGAAACAGCCTGAAACAGCCTGAAACAATCTGAAACAGCCTGGAACAGCCTGGAACAGCCTGAAACAATCTGGAACAGCCTGGAACAGCCTGAAACAGCCTGAAACAGCCTGAAACAGCCTGAAACAGCCTGAAACAATCTGAAACAGCCTGGAACAGCCTGGAACAGCCTGGAACAGCCTGGAACAACCTGGAACAGCCTGGAACAGCCTGAAACAGCTGGAACAGCCTGGAACGCCCTGGAACGCCTTGGAACAGCCTGAAACAGCCTGAACAGCCTGAACAGCCTGGAACAGCCTGAAACAGCCTGAAACAGCCTAAACAGCCTGAAACAACCTGAAACAGCCTGAAACAACCTGAAACAGCCTGAAACAACCTGAAACAGCCTGAAACAGCCTGGAACAGCCTGAAACAGCCTGAAAACAGCCTGAAACAGCCTAAACAGCCTGAAACAGCCTGGAACAGCCTGAAACAGCCCAAAACCAGCCTGAAACAGCCTGAAACAGCCTGAAACAATCTGAAACAGCCTGAAACAGCCTGAAACAGCCTGAAACAGCCTGAAACAGCCTGAAACAGCTTGGAACAGCCTGAAACAGCCTGAAACAGCCTGAAACAGCCTGAAACAGCCTGAAACAGCCTGAAACAGCTTGGAACAGCCTGAAAGAATCTGAAACAGCCTGGAACAGCCTGAAACAGCCTGGAACAGCCTGAAACAGCTCGGAACAGCCTGAAACAATCTGAAACAGCCTGGAACAGCCTGAAACAGCTTGGAACAGCCTGAAACAATCTGAAACAGCCTGGAACAGCCTGAAACAGCTTGGAACAGCCTGAAACAGCCTGAAACAGCCTGAAACAGCCTGAAACAGCCTGAAACAGCCTGAAACAACCTGGAACAGCCTGAAACAACCTGAAACAACCTGAAACAGCCTGAAACAACCTGAAACAGCCTGAAACAGCCTGAAACAGCTTGGAACAGCTTGGAACAATCTGAAACAGCCTGAAAACAGCCTGAAACAGCCTGAAACAGCCTGAAACAGCCTGAAACAGCCTGAAACAGCCTGAAACAGCTTGGAACAGCCTGAAACAATCTGAAATAGCCTGAAACAGCCTGAAACAACCTGAAACAGCTTGGAACTGCCTGAAACAATCTGAAATAGCCTGAAACAGCCTGAAACAACCTGAAACAGCCTGAAACAGCCTGAAACAACCTGAAACAGCCTGAAACAACCTGAAACAGCTTGGAACAGCCTGAAACAATCTGAAATAACCTGAAACAGCCTGGAACAACTTGAAACAGCCTGGAACAGCCTGAAACAGCCTGGAACAACCTGGAACAGCCTGAAACAGCCTGAAATATCCTGAAACAGCCTCAAACAGCCTGAAACAACCTGAAACAGTCTGAAACAGACTCAAACAGCCTGAAACAACCTGAAATAGCCTGAAATAGCCTGAAACAGCCTGAAACAACCTGAAATAGCCTAAACAGCTCGGAACAGCCTGAAACAATCTGAAACAACCTGAAACAGCCTAAACAGCCTGAAACAACCTGAAACAGCCTGAAACAGCCTGAAACAACCTGAAACAGCCTGAAACAGCTTGGAACAACCTGAAACAGCCTGAAACAGCCTGAAACAGCCCTGAAACAGCCTAAACAGCCTGAAACAACCTGAAACAACCTGATACAACCTGAAATAGCCTGAAATAACCTGAAACAACCTGAAATAGTCTGAAATAGCCTGAACTAGCCTGAAACAACCTGAAATAGCCTGAAGGTCTCTTCTGGACAGACAGGCTGCAGTTGTGCAGCACTGGAAGGTGCAACCTGGGTGCTAAATGAGCCCAGAGGGGGTCTCAGCACTGCCCAGCCCAGCTGCAGCACAGCACACCAAGGGGACCCAGCAGCACATGGCACTGACAGCCCCACACCCCAACCAAACCAGCAAGGAAAACGGGGGCAGTGAAAAGGTGCCTGTGTGGCAATTTCCATCTTCATCATTTCATTCTGACTCAGGATCTAAACAGGTTTCTCCACTCAGTCCAAAAATAAAGGAACTGGAATAAAAGTTACTTAGATCAACGCTCAATATCTAAGAATGCATGTCCAGAAAATAATTTCCTAAGTCTTCCAAGCATTTACTTTTTCTATTGTAATCATCAATAGAACACAACCCCCCATTTTGTTGTGGTGTTTTTTTAATGCACAAGGATCACCACTTTTTCCATGTGCTAAGGGTATATCTCAAATGCTCTTTTTTTTCATTTAACTTGAGCCAGTATTTACAAGTCAAATTAAAAATAGTCTTCTTTTTTTAAATGCACAACCTATTGCAATTCCACTCCTAAGGAGATAGGAATTTGCTAATTTAACACTCAGACTGGTGCACTGCAAGTTGTAGCTGTTTTTGTTCTGACAACAGAAAATAAGGAGTAACACAAATGCAATCCTACAAGACTGACTGCCACAAACTCCACTGCCAGATCATCCTCCTGATCCCCAAACCAGATGGAATAATCCACTGGTTCCACTCACATTTACTATGCTGTGCACATATTGTTATATCTTTTTATCTTTTTTGCCAGTTAAGTTCTATTTAGCAGCTTCTGGGGAACAGAAAAATTTTATTCTCTATGTTGTTTATCACAGCAACCTGGGATTTGCCCAGCCCATGCCATCAAAGTCAATGCTCTACAGGCTGCTACCCACAACTGCAGCAGGCAGTTCACTCCAGCAGCAGTAAGGGCTGCAACTTAATGGATTAAAAAGTATAAAAAAATATATATTACTTCTTAAGAAGTCAAAAAGAGTTTTAATGTGTAGTAGGGACATGCAGTATGGACATGGCTCTTAGGTGATACTGCAGGTTGGTTATTGCTATCTCTTTTCTAACACAGGAGTATTATAATACAATTCCTATTCTCTTAAGCCAAACCATTATCTTTTCATTTTGTTTTCACTTTTCAGATTCATCCTTAAAATGACTTTAATTGTTGTAGTCCTCCCACACAAATACAAGAGACAAGTTTACTGCAATGGAGAGCCCTAAATAGCTGAGTCTGGTTTAGGCTGACTAATACAAACACGCATTTTGTTTAATTTTACATTTGTTCCTAGGGAGATTTTGCTCTCATCTCTTGTACCTGGCTCCAGCACCTGACAGCAGAGGAGATCACCCACCCCAGCAAGCTGAGCAGCAGGGGCAGCTCTGGCCATTGCTGGCCACTGCTGGGCACAGGCTGGCCACTGCTGGCCACTGCTGGGCACTGCTAGCCACTGCTGGGCACTGCTGGCCACAGGCTGGCCACTGCTGGGCACAGGCTGGGCACTGCTGGGCACAGGCTTGGCACAGGCTGGCCACTGCTGGGCACAGACTGGCCACTGCTGGGCACAGACTGGCCACTGCTGGGCACAGGCTTGGCACAGGCTGGCCACTGCTGGGCACAGACTGGGCACAGACTGGCCACTGCTGGCCACAGGCTGGCCACTGCTGGCCACAGGCTGGCCACAGGCTGGCCACTGCTGGGCACAGGCTGGCCACTGCTGGGCACAGACTGGGCACAGACTGGCCACTGCTGGCCACAGGCTGGCCACTGCTGGGCACAGACTGGCCACTGCTGGGCACAGGCTGGCCACTGCTGGCACTGCTGGGCACAGGCTGGGCACCGCTGGCACTGCTGGGCACAGGCTGGGCACTGCTGGCCACAGGCTGGGCACAGGCTGGCCACTGCTGGGCACAGGCTGGCCACAGGCTGGCCACTGCTGGCACTGCTGGGCACAGGCTGGGCACCGCTGGCCACAGGCTGGGCACTGCTGGGCACAGGCTGGCCACAGGCTGGCCACTGCTGGCACTGCTGGGCACAGGCTGGGCACTGCTGGGCACAGGCTGGCCACTGCTGGCACTGCTGGGCACAGGCTGGCCACTGCTGGCACTGCTGGGCACCATCCTGCAGAGCAGGGAGGGCAGGCAGGCACGGGGGCCTCCAGAACGTGTGTGAGCAGGTGCTGCAGTCACAGGCAGAGCAGGAGCACGGCAGCAGCAGGGAAAGCTGCAGGAGCTGCCCCTGGAGCAGAGCACAGCAGCTCCATCGGGCCAAGGCACAACAACAGCCCATGGGGCACTGCAGCCAGGCACCACCTTCAAAACACACCCCGAGCCCCCTGCATCTGCTGGACACTCACACCCCACAGACTCCTCAGCCACAGCAAAAACAACTGGAATTAACCCAGGTTAGAGGTAACCTGGCAAAGGCAGACTAAGTTTTAACCAAATGAAAGCCATACCCATGGCACCACACGGCCAGAGATGCCAACCAGAAGAAAGAGCAGCACATGGAGGAGGAGAAGCAGGATTTACTCCCCTGCCATGAGCAGCTGGCAGAAAGGTTTGTGCAATCACCGCCCCACGTGCTCAGAGCTGAGAGCCAGGAACCCCGAATGCTCCAGAGCCAGGAACCCTGAGAGATCAGAGCCAAGAACCACCAATGCCCCAGAGCCAGGAACCCCGAATGCTCCAGAGCCAGGAACCCCCAGTGCTCAGAGCCAGGAACCTCCAGTGCTCAGAGCCAGGAACCCTGAATGCTCCAGAGCCAGGAACCCCCAGTGCCCCAGAGCCAGGAACCCCCAGTGCTCAGAGCCAAGAACCACCAATGCTCCAGAGCAAGGAACCCTGAATGCTCCAGAGCCAGGAACCCCCAGTGCTCAGAGCCAGGAACCCCCAGTGCTCCAGAGCCAGGAACCCTGAATGCTCCAGAGCCAGGAACCCCCAGTGCTCAGAGCCAGGAACCCCCAGTGCCCCAGAGCCAGGAACCCCCAGTGCTCCAGAGCCAGGAACCCCCAGTGCTCAGAGCCAGGAACCCCCACTGCCCCAGAGCCAGGAACCCCCAGGGCTCAGAGCCAGGAACCCCCAGTGCCCCAGAGCCAGGAACCCCCAGTGCCCCAGAGCCAGGAACCCCCAGTGCTCAGAGCCAGGAACCCCGAGAGCTCAGAGCCAGGAACCCCCAGTGCCCCAGAGCCAGGAACCCCCAGTGCCCCAGAGCCAGGAACCCCGAGAGCTCAGAGCCAGGAACCCCGAGAGCTCAGAGCCAGGAACCTCCAGTGCTCAGAGCCAGGAACCCCCAGTGCCCCAGAGCCAGGAACCCCGAGAGCTCAGAGCCAGGAACCCCGAGAGCTCAGAGCCAGGAACCCCCAGTGCTCCAGAGCCAGGAACCCCCAGTGCCCCAGAGCCAGGAACCCCCAGTGCCCCAGAGCTCAGAGACAGGAACCCCGAGCACCCCGGGGAGGGCTGCAGGAGCTGCTGGAGCTGTAGGAACAGGAGCAGCAGCTCCCAGACCCCACAGCAGCCCCTGGCAGCCCCGAGCTCCCCTGAGCCACAGGCAGTGGTGAGGCTGTTGCAGGATCCTCGCCAGGCAAACACCAGAGCTGCAGTTACAAGAGGTGCTTGCTGGCCTCTCTGCTGCAGCTCATTAGCACAGGTGAGGCTTGCACTCAGAACCAGAAAGTCCCGACCTCCGGTGAGCACAGCTCACTACGGCTGCTCTGGGAGACAAGGAACAAGTGCTCCTTCCAGTTCCCACTCCACAGGATCACCAGCTTCTGCATGCTGAGAAGGAACATTCCAGGCACTCACCGCAGAGGGTTAAGTGTTGCAGCAACAAATCTTCTGTGAAACGGCCCAGATAACAGATTTTGGTGATCCCCCTCACAATCTTCTATTTCCATCTTGGTTATTTCAGACAACACAAATGACTCCAAAGGCAGCCTTGGACAATCACCAAACTGGAGGTCTTGGTTTTAATAAGCTTTTCTTAACAAAGCCAGAGCCTTCCTTTCCCTAAAGCAGACTGGAGTTACTCTACAACGAGCTCCAGACACTTTCAGACCCATCTTTCCAGCAGCATCACAGGCAGGGAACAGTGACTTGGTCTGACCCTCCAGCAGTGTTTCAGAAGGGGGGATGCCGTGGCAACAGGACTTTTTGGGTGAGAACCACTGAACTGCCTGTGCACACCAAAGGGAGGAACAACCAACAACACACACCTCCAACCTGCAATAACCTGACTGCAGAAGAGGTGCACAGGAAAAAGCAAAAGGACACAGCACAAAAGGGTCATTCTTCCACCCCCTCTGCCCCCAACCCCACAGCTCCCAGTCAGAGGTAAATTGCCAAGCCCAAAACTACATCTGAGTCACTGCATTCACTGGCCCCCCACAGGCTTACCAACAGATCCAACAGTTCCTCAAAAGAATGTCTCCTGAATATCCCACCACCATCAGTCTATAGCTTCACCAGGCACCACACCATTTTCATTGTAAAGCTGCTGACAATTGATCACCCCCACTATTCCCCATTTCTTACACAATATGGAATTACCTAAGAGGTAATAAGGAATTACCTTCCCATTTTCTCATGTCAACTGTGACTTTAAGATCTCAATAGTATTTCCTTTCAAGCATTTCCCCCCTTAGCAAGTCAGTTTATTTACACACCACCTCACCCAGACTTGCAAAACCAGGCTGAGCCAACGTCCTGTAAAACTAAAACAGGTCCCAAGCTTGAAGAAACCATGGAGCTGAAGGGCATTGATTATCCCAGCTGCTCAGGGACTCTCAACGCCTTTGTGCTCAACCAGAACTCCATCCCTTGGGATGAGGGACCTCGACCTGGGGGATCTGAGAGCTGTGGCACAGCAGGAATGCAAAGCAGGCTGTCAGCAGAGACTGCTGTGCCCAGGGAGCCCTGGCACACTGCTGGGCACAGCAGCAGCAAGGTGAGGCACTGCAGAGAGGCAGGAAGCATCCAAGAGCCCTGGCACACGGAGCTGCACCTGATGCTGAGTGCCAGGAGCAGACAGATGAGCCATGAGGTCAGCTCTGCCTCCCAGGGAACAGCAGCACCTGAAGCAGCACACACAGCAGCACCTGTGCCTGCAGTGCAGAGAACAGCTGGGTACCCACTGCACTGCAGCACACCCCTCCAGAAACAGCAGCCCATGCAGCTCAGGCAAAGCTGTGCTCCAGTGCTGCTCCATAACCACAGCTCCTTCTCTGTGCATCTTCTCTCCAGAGCAGAAGCTTGGGTGTGTTCTCAACAGCCTCAATCTACAGATGCAAATCACTCTGCAGGGCACCCTACACACACAATTCCAGCAGACCACATGTTAAGGAGGGGATTACCATCACCTGAGACTGGGTCACATGCAAACTCAGGGTCCAACAGAAAACTACTGCACTACAACCACTCACTGTTATTGGCTGCACTTCTGTGCCTTTGAAAGCCTTACTCTAAAACTGTGCTTTGGCTGCAAACATAGTGGGGGAAAAAAGGAATTTCTCACAAGCATTTCCACGGAATTCCATAAATTTTGTAGCCAACAACATTTTACAAACTTATGACCCCAAAACAGTTTTCAAACACTTGTGAATTCAGCTTTCCAACACTGCTACAAACGACCACCATTCTTGATTTTTACAGGCATGAACAGGATATAATTGCCTTACATGCGGCCACAGAACTTGTCCACAGCAGTGCTCAAAGGGGAGGATTTTGATAGCATCTCTGTAACTAAGGTGCTCTCAAACTCTGCCAGCCTTGACTGCCCTGAGGTTCTACAGAAACTAATCCATCCCTAAGCCAGGACTGGCTGAGGCCAGCCTGCCACCCACCCCTGTGACACCCACGAGCCCACAGAGCACTCAGCACCACCACTGCAATCTGCTGTAGCCCCTGACAGCTGCACAGGTGAGTGGGACAGATTTTTAACCTGTCCATACACACCAGAGCAGGCACCAAGATGCCCATTTGAGAGTTCCAATACCAAGAATGTAAGTGAATGCAAGTAGCTTTTTTTTTGGCAGGGACAAGAAGGGCTGAACGGGTGCCTAATTATTTCACAACGGCTGTCCCTAGATCCTATTTTAGCATCGGGCTTTCATTAAATTTAAGCATGACTTCAGAGTACCAGCTGGCTGGAAAAAACAAAAACCACAAACACAACCCACTCACAACACCCCACGGGTGTTCTTTCCCCCGCCCATGTTCCCTTCCTACCCTCACGGAGGGCTTGGAAGACACCAGTTCCATTTGGAAAGCCAGCCTCAAAAGCAGATAAGTTCTGCAGGAAATGGCTATATTTAGCCCTCCCCTTTCACCTCAGCTCCTCCACACACTTGCATTCCCCTGCAAAAGGATCTTTCTACTCAGTGTTAGAGGTGATCTTCAGCAGGTCACCTCAGCACAAAGAATGCAACAGCTTTCATACGTGTTAAGAGCGTGAACAATCACCAGAATATCAAACATTCAGCTACTAAGGCATACAATAAATTCTCACATCTCAAAGCATGTTGAATTGCAAGCCCCAGGAACACAATATGGCCAAAATCACTTTCTGAGTGGTGCTGGAGGGCGAGGCTGAACCTCTGCACACACTAATCTCATTTTGTCAGTAACTAACACAGCCATCCTATTCTCTACACAGCAGAAACACGAGGCAGCAAACTCAACAGCTCTGCAACTAAAACATTTTCCTAATAAATAATTTTTCAAATTTATTTCCTCATAAATCATACAAAACCCCAGTTAACAACGGTTCCTGGGCAGTGGAACTTAGGCAACACCTCTGGAAATGCCATCAGCACCAGGTCAGGAGGATTTCCTTTTCCCAGCTTGAAACTTTGCGACACATTGTAAGACTTAAAAGTAAAAACACATAACGGGTTTTTTTCCGCTCCGGTTGTTTAATTTAAATAACAGCCTCGCCTGATAAAATTCTGTACTAGCCATGGTTTAGGCCTGTAAGAGCTGATTATTTACAAACCGAGGAGGCTGAGGCATGAATTAAATCACAGCAGCAGACCTTACCGTCTGTCCCAACATGCAGACAGAAGAGAGCACAGCCCTCGCTCAGTGTGAGGCCAGGGTCAGGCAGAGCTGCAGCCAGGAGCACACAGCCAGCCCCTGAAGCAGGAACCAGCTCTTACCCGGCAAACAAATCCCGGGGAAGGCAACGCTCTGCAACCACCGCGCACACTTAGCACCTCCTGGGGACAGCACAGGGCACACAGGAACTTTTTCTTCTCTTAAAACAGACCTCTAACACCTCCTCCTCCTCAAAAAATAAAGTTTGGGCCATCAAAGGCCCCAGCGTGCACTTGAGAGCTCTGCAGAGCCAGGACTGCAGCATTCCCATTTCAATTGCAAGGCACCCCAGCACTCTTCAAACAGCTCCAGCCCTTCAAGGACAGGGCTCGCAGAGCATTTGCAAAGTGCCTGCTGCATTCCAGGTCACCACTGTCCCTCTGAAGATGAGTATAAGCACCACGGCAAAGATCGTATTACAGGAAACAAAAGAAAAGTGAAAGTTTAAAAATAGATTTGTGCTAACTGCTATAGCGACAGGAGCCTTCTTCAAGGAGAAGCTGAGATGGACTTCAATGAGGACCATAAAAACACATAGGATTCGGAAAAAGAATCTGTGCTGTTCCGAGAGCTCAATGCCTCGTTTTAAAAAGTGGTTTTGTACAAACGTGTCAGTTCTGCAGCCAGTCCAGAACCTGGAAGTTCCCACCATAACATCATCCTGAGGTGCCTCCAGCACACCACAGGAACCCCAGCTCTCTGAGAGCCTGCTGAAGGTGGACTGCCCTCTCAATTACTGGAAAATAAAGCGGCTGAGTTTCCATTTATGTAAAAGCACTGCTAGAAACAAGTTATTTTAGCACTTGTAGAGAGATGGAAAGGCTGCCTGGGCAGCTTCCCCTACTGTCCCTGGCGCAGATTTCACAGGGCAGCTTGTGCGCTCAGAGCCTCAGGTTAACGCGCACAGCTGAGCGGTGCCTGCTGCAGCAGGGATCCTGCCCCGATCCTGCAGGGATCCGCCAGGGATCCGCCGGGGATCCTGTCCCGATCCTGCAGGGATCCTCTCCCGATCCTGCAGGGATCCTGCCCCGATCCTGCAGGGATCCGCCGGGGATCCTGTCCCGATCCTGCAGGGATCCGCCAGGGATCCTGCCCCGATCCTGCAGGGATCCTGTCCCGATCCTGCAGGGATCCGCCAGGGATCCTGCTCCCGATCCTGCCCCCGTCCTGTCCCGGACCTGTCCCCATGCCGTGCCCATCCCGCCCCGGTCCCAGCCGGGCTGGCCGCGGGCACCGGCGGGCTCAGGACCCGCAGCCGCGGCAGATGAGGGGCACAGGGGCTTTGGCCGCGCCGCCCCCTGCCCGCCGCGGGGCTCGCAGCGCGCCGCGCCTCCCCCGGGCGAGCCGCACCGGCCCGGCAGCCCCAGTGAGCTCCAGCGGCCAGGAACGGCCGAGCCCATGAAAGGCGGAGCAAAGGGAGAGCCCCGGCGATGCCGAGCCCCGAGCCCCGAGCCCCGAGCCCCGCGGGGCCCTGGCGCGCCCCCGGCCCGCACCCGCGCCCCGGGGCGCCGTTCCCACGAGCCCTCCCTGACCGGCACCGGCGCGCGGCGGGGGCACTCACCGCTGGGCCGGCGGGACGCGGCGGGACGCGGCGGGACGCGGCGGGCGGAGCGGGCCGTGCTCGGCGCTGCCCCGCTCGGGCCGCGGGGCCGGGGCGGCCGCGGGCGGCGGCTCCGCTGACAAAGGAGCGCGGGCGGGGCCGCGCCCGCACCGGCAATGGCCGCGCGTCACTTCCGCCCGCCGCCCGCAGCGCGCCCCCTGCCGGCAACGCGGGGACACGGCGGGAGCGGGCGCGGCGCCGCGGGTTCGAGTCCGGGTGCGGGTTCGGGTTCGGATTCGGGTTAAGACTGGGGTTCGGGTTTGGGTTTGGGTCTGGGTTCGGGTTCGGGTGTGGGTGTGAGTTCGGGTCCGGGTCCGGGTGCTGGCTCTGGTGCCGGCTCTGGTGCCACTGCTGGGCCCTGCTCAGAGCCCTCCCTGCTCCCAGTGTCACCCAATGTCACCCAGTGTCACCCTGGGACACCCAATGTCACCCAGTGTCACCCAGTGTCACCCAGGGACACCCAGTGTCACCCAGTGTCACCCAGTGTCACCCAGGGGCACCCAGTGTCACCCAGTGTCACCAGGGCCGAGCCCCTCTCTCTCTCTGGGGCTCCTCTCCAGGCTGAGCCCCCCCAGCTCCCTCAGCCTCCCCTGGGCACTGAGATGCTCCAGGAGCTCCTGGCCCTGCTGGCCTGGGGAGCCAGGGCTGGGCACAGCAGCCCAGGGCTGAGCCAGACTGCAAATATCCTGGTACAAGACAGATGTGTTTAATTTTATATAAAAATAATCTGACTCCAATTCTCACACCAAATTAATCTTAAAGTAGTTATTGTCACATCATAATTTTTAAGGTTGAAGGTGTCCTCCTTCAAGTTTTAATTCCCCCTCAGCCACCTGAATTACTTCCCCAAAATCATATATTCTTCCAACCGTGGTACATCAATCATACTCCAAATCACAGAATCCTAGAATGTTTTGGACTGGAGGGGACCTTAAGGCCCATCTTGTTCCACCCCTCCTCCAGGGGCAGGGACACCTCCATTTCATTAGGGTCCCCGTGATGCAAACACCCTGACTTTGGGTGGAACTAATGTCCCTGTGCCAGCTGCACAGAGCCAACGTCACTGAGGTGCTGGAAAGGCACAGGCTCCTTCCTAAAGGGGAAAATAAAGCACATTTCCAGAATAACTGCATCCAGTTACTGTCAACAGAGCTCCTACATTATGATGTGATGGATTAAGGACACATGACATCCTACATTCTAAATAAATGCAAACAGTGCTGAGCAGGCCAAGCCCATGAGAAATGCCCCAGTATTATTGACCTGATGCCCCACACAGCTCTGCCCAGCCCCATGGCACAGGGTGTCTTTCCCAGTGTGACTCTGTGATTCTGTTCCTGTCTCACAAGGGACGTAGGTGTGCTTTTCCTCCACCCGTGCAGCAGCACGAGCACCTGCGAGGCAGGAGGGAGGAACTGAGGGCAGTAAAGCAGAGAATGGAGACAGGGCAGCAATCTCACTGTGCTGCCAGGGCAGCAGGCAGGTGCTCCTTCCCTGAGGAAAAGGCAGGTGGATGGAGGGCTTGGAAAGGGCTCCCAATGAGGCTCCTTTGTGCACACAGCCCATTTGTGCACAGCCCTCCAAATGGGGCCAGGATTTGACTCACTATGAGTAATAGGAATGTTTTAAACTGAGAAAAGAATACTAATTCCCTTAAAAATACAAATAGGTCTACATTTGGCTCAACAGCACAAGGCCAGTGATTTTCCACAGCGTACTGCCAAGTAGCTGAATGTGACATTCAAGTAGCTCAAGTGTAGGTGTTCCTCGGTAGAAAATACAGCTCTAACAAGGACCATTTTCCAAAAGAGAAGACTAAAGGTTGGGTATCTAATACAGCTTTTCAAAATTTAAGCAAACAGTACATTTCCAGAAGTGCCAAGTTCCCTTGAGGCTCCACAGGTGGTGTTGGCAGCCAGCACTCCTGCACACCCACTTGCTTGTTTGCAGCCTGAGACCCTTTTGACAGGGAGCCCATGAGGGTCTGGAGCCCCCAGGAAAGGGTGACCCTGCTGGGCTGAGCCACCCCTCACCCATGCCTGCGGGGCTCAGGAGCCCTTTGCATGAAACAGTCTCTGCTTTACATCTGGTGGAAGAATGTGGATTTTGGAGGCTGTCACTGAGTAACCCACGCATGGCTCACCAAGGGACAGCTGTTGCTGAGTGCTCCTTGGCAGCCACAGGAGGAACTGGGACCAGCTCCTGCCCACGGCCTCCTGGAGCTGCAGCACCTACAGTTTACATGCCACTGATTCCTAATTAATAGTCAAACAGAGGGAAGAATTAGGTTACTGAAGCAATCTCAGCATAATCTATAAACAGGATATTTTTCTGTTCTTTTGAATGCCACTTCTTATCTATCATTATAAGCATCCTTACAAATAAATTTGCTTTACAAACAGCACAGGGTTTTTTCAATTACCTTTTCTATAAGTAACATGATTGTTGATAGGAAATTCCAGCTGTAATTAGAATTTTATCTGTAATAACGTTGTTTGGGGAGAAAACCAGGCCTACAGTCTGACAGGGTTAACACAAAGTGTTAGGGTTAGTGGCTGGCAGTGCCATCTCAGAGCCAGAAGTGCCAGTTCTGAGATCTGGGGAGGATCACGGGGCTGTGGCTGTACCTCAGATGCCACACTGCACAGTGAGGCTGGTAAAGCATCTGGCCTGTCAGCAATTTTACAGTCCCCCAGGGAAAGGTGGGGTGGATTTGATGGGGTTATTCATACACAGCTGACCCTGCACAGCTTTGCAAGGAGTGGAGTGTGATTAAATTTGGGGTCTTGTAGTTCCCAGCAGGAGAACCTCACGTGGCCTTTTCCATGCTGGGGAACAGCCTGGAACTTCTTCCTGGACAAGGTTTGCATTAATCAGGTGTAATAATGGCATGTCCATGTGAAAGGAGCACTGTGGGCACAAATTGCCACCCACAGACATTAGAATAAACATATTAATGTTATGCAAATACCATGGTCTTCAGAAGTCTGTGTGCCCCAGAACACAGCACACACAGAGCATCCCCTGAGCCGTGGGGCAGCCTCACCCTGGCTTCCTTCCACACAGAAAACCCCCCCAAGACTACAAGAACAGCAAAAATTGGCTTTTCTGTTTTGAAACAATTTCCATGGTAACTTGAACTGCCTTGGTTCTTCATAAATTCTGCCTCTCTTCAGAGCAGCTGGGATTTCAAGTCAGACCACTTTGCAATGCTCTGAGAGTGCAGAAGCAGCTCACGCAGCTGAAAGATGCCATGGAGGAAATGTTTAAAGAGGGGGCTGCTGGAGCCCAGACCAGGCCCCTCTTTGGTAAAACCATTTTCCTTTAGACTCCTGTGCCTTTTCATCTCTGCAGAGCAGTGAGCACTGCCCCAGACCAACAGAGGGGAGCAGGCAGGGCTGGGGTCCAGCCCAGGGTCCTGAGGACAGGGAGGGTCCTGGGGACAGACAGAGCCCAACAGCAAAAAGCGCCACTAACAAACATGTTATTCCTTCTAAAGCACACAGTAAAATATCATTTTGTTGCAGCACACAAAATGAGGCTGTACATGACAAAGCCAGCCTGATAATTGTCTTCAGAGCTGCTGAGGTTTTTAACTCTTGAGCATTATTAACATCAGCACTTAAAGACTTTGCTTATATGGTAGAGGTGAGCTGCGGTACAGAAATAACAATCCAGGTGACCTTCCATGCTGCTGCTTGTCAGGAATTATTTTCTTCTGCCTTGAGGAGATTTCTAAATATACATCTGTATATATGCATGCAAACAAGCAATCCTGGCAGTTGCACCGTGGTGAAGTTGCATCACCAGCCCTCCCAGCACAGCAACTGGCCCGAGCACAGCTGCTGAGAAAAGCCCAGGAAGCACTGGGGTTTGAAATTAAAGAGCCTGTGCTGGTAGTTAGCTGCGATAAATGGAGTGCACACATTTCATCAGGCGTCTGTGAGTCACAGGGAGACTGGAGAGGCCGGTCCCAGCAGCTGCAGGGCAGGCAGAGCTCCTGGGATCCCCGGGACACTCCGGGCTGTGGGGACAGCACGGGGACACGCCTGCTGTCCCAGCAGCTCTGCAGGGCTCAGCCCAGCACCTTCCCCAGCTCTCCTTCGTCGGGTCCTTACCTCGTGTGCATCTTCACATCACAAACTCCATGGACTTTGGGGCACTGGGGAGCAAACCAGCATGAGCACAGAGGGGAGAGCCCAGCTCCAAGTCATTAACAATAATGTATAATCGCTACCAATTTGGTTTTACACAAATTACACAGTGTTATTAAATTAAGGAGACCGTGTTCTTGCATCTGAGCATTAGCAGCATAACTCATTTTCATGCCATTTTTTAAAATAGCACTGGTAATTAATCCTGTGCTTTCCAAACCCATCACATGCAGTGCTTTGTTTTCAGCAAAACACCCACCAAAAAGTGCTCGAGTTCTCTTAATTGCAAAGATTCACTTCACAGGGCTGCAGAGTTCCTTTCTGCTCGGGGTGGTATTCAGGAACAGCCAGCTGGAATGCACTGAAATTGCTCTGAAACACAAATGATGAAAGCTGCTCCCCGGCTGAGGGGGAAGGCCCTGCAGGCGAGGTCCAGCCCATGGAGCTGGACTCTGGCGGCGCTGGGGTCAGGCTGGCAGAGCTGTGACCCCCGTGCATTGGGAGCACCCAGCACACGGAGCAGCTGTGCCCGGGCTGCTGCCGCCCCCTGCCCAGCCCCGCGTCCCCTCGGAGCCCAGCCCGGCCCCGAGCCCGGTCCGGTGCCGAGCCCCCTGAGAGCCCAGCCCGGTGCCGAGCCCAGCCCGGACCGACCCCAGCCCGGACCGAGCTCAGCCCGGTGCCGCGCCCAGCCCGGACCGAGCCCAGCCCGAACCGAGCCCAGCCCGGTGCCGCGCCCAGCCCGGTGCCGTGCCCCCTCAGAGCCCAGCCCGGCCCCGAGCCCAGCCCGGCGCTGCCCTGCCCGGTGCCGAGCCCAGCCCGGTGCCGAGCCCAGCCCGGTGCCGCGCCCAGCCCGGTGCCGAGCCCGGCCCGGTGCTTTGCTCAGCCCGGTGCCGTGCCCCCTCAGAGCCCAGCCCGGTGCCGAGCCCAGCCCGGTGCCGTGCCCCCTCAGAGCCCAGCCCGGCCCCGAGCCCAGCCCGGCGCTGCCCTGCCCGGTGCCGAGCCCAGCCCGGTGCCGAGCCCAGCCCGGTGCCCAGGGACAGCGGCACGGGGCACTGTCCCCTGCCCACAGCGGGTGTCCCAGTGCCAGCCTGTGTCCCTCGGCACAGCTGCCCCTCTTCTGCCGGCCAGCGAAGGAGCTTTTTTTGGCCTCTGCCTCTGTCATCTGGCGTTTCAATGTACCGAGAGCTCTCGTTGCTAACATTTATAGCAACAAAATATTTGAGTTCCAGGGCCTGTGACACTCGCTGTTGGTGTCCCCCCGCCAGGCCCAGCTGCGGGCTCCCGACGCCTCCCCTGCTCCTTCGGGCGCGCCAGGCCGGGCGCGGTGGGCGAGGGGAGCTCCGGGCGGCCGGGACAGCTGGTACCAGCACCAGAACCGGTACCTGAACCGGTACCTGAACCAGTACCGGTACCAGAACCGGTACCAGTACCAGAACCGGTACCAGAACCGGTACCAGCACCTGAACCGGTACCAGAACCGGTACCAGTACCATGAGCACCACCCAGTACCAGAACCAGCAGCAGAACCGGTACCAGCACCAGTACCGGTACCAGAACCGGTACCAGAACCAACACTGGTACCAGAAGCGGTACCAGTACCAGAACCGGTACCAGCACCAGAACCAGTACCAGCACCATGAGCACCACCCAGTACCAGCACCGGTACTGGTACCAGCACCAGCAGAAGCACTGGTACCAGAATCAGTACCAGGACCAGCAGCAGCACCAGCAGCAGAACTTTGGAGCAGCCTAGACATGTGCTCTTCTGTCCTGAGAGCAGACACTGGGGCAAGGGGAGGACTGCACACCCGGGAGGGAGAGGAGGTGCTGGATGTGACTCTGATGCCTCCACAGCACAAGCAGTGGGTCAGAGCAGCAAGGGACAGGACTGAGCAGCTGATAGGGAGGACAGGCTGAGGGAGCAGCAGCCGTAGGAGGACAGTTCTCATCATTTTGTTCTCCTAAAGCCAGGCATCAAGTTTATTTTCCTCTAAATAGCTGATTAAGAGGCTGGATAGGGAAGACAAGTCTGACTTGGGAAAGAGAAGGAAGATTGCTCACTGTGATGCTTCTGGACAGCTGGGAAGGGACAGAGGGAGAATGTCTGTCAATACTGGAGGTGACAGAAATAACCCAGCAGTGTATCAGGGGGCAGACAGCCCTGCACAGCCAGTGTGTGCCATGAAGTGCTGTTGTATTTAAATAAACCACTCTGGGAGGGCCCAGATTTCTTCAGCTCTTGTGTGCCTGGCATGGCTGAGGGCACAGGCTGCCTCCTGTCCTTCTCCCTGGGTGAGCCCAGCACAGCCCAGCTGCCTGTAACCTGCAGGGTCCTTTCTGGGAGGTTGTTCTCCTGTGGGATCAGCTATGGCTGCAGTGTGGTGTGGCACACAGCAGGCTGCTGCTGCCCCAGCTCAGCCCCAAAGCACAGCGAGAGCTGGTCAGGGCATGGGAAGCAGGGACAAACTGCTGTGTAAACACTGCCAGGGATGGGCAACCTGTGCCAGGGCCTCACCACCCTCACAGCCAGCAACTTCCTAACCTCTAATCTGAATCTCTCTCCTCTTTTGGTTTATACCTTGTCCTGTCACAACAGGCTTTGCTAAAAAGTTTGTCTTCAGCTCTCCTGGAGCCCCTTTAGGGTCTGGAAGGGGCTCTGAGGTCTCCCTGGATCCTTCCCTCGTCCAGGGGGCATTCCCAGCTCCACAGCCTGGCTCCAGAGGGGCTCCAGCCCTGGAGCAGCCCTGGGGCCTCCTCTGGACTCTCTGCAGCAGCTCCAGGTGCCTCTGATGTCAGAGCCCAGGGCTGGGGCAGCTCTGCAGGTGCAGAATCTCCCCTCCCACTGCCCACGCTGGGACCAGCCCAGGACACGGGGGGTCTCTGTGCTGCCAGAACACATTCCCAGGCCATGTCCAGCTGCTCTCCCCCTGGCACTCTCCTGTTCCTGGGGTTTCTTTCACTGCAACTCAGTGAGCTGCATCCTCCATGCCTGCTGCTGGGCAGGCTCCATGCTGCTGTGGCTGTGAAACAGCTGGCAGGGGCTGTTAACAGTTGGCAGGGGCTATTTAATAGCTGGCAGGGGCTGTTGAACATCAGGCAGGGGCTGCTAACATCAGGCAGGGGCTGTTAACAGCTGGCAGGGGCTGCTAACATCAGGCAGGGGCTGTTAGCAGCTGGCAGGGGCTGTTAGCAGCTGGCAGGGGCTATTTAACAGCTGGCAGGGGCTGTTGAACAGCTGGCAGGGGCTGTTAGCAGCTGGCAGGGGCTGTTAGCAACTGGCAGGGGCTGTTAGCAACTGGCAGGGGCTGCTAACAGCTGGCAGGGGCTGTTGAACATCAGGCAGGGGCTGCTAACATCAGGCAGGGGCTGTTAACAGCTGGCAGGGGCTGTTAGCAGCTGGCAGGGGCTGCTAACATCAGGCAGGGGCTGCTAACATCAGGCAGGGGCTGTTAACAGCTGGCAGGGGCTGCTAACATCAGGCAGGGGCTGCTAACATCAGGCAGGGGCTGTTAACAGCTGGCAGGGGCTGTTGAACATCAGGCAGGGGCTGCTAACATCAGGCAGGGGCTGTTAGCAACTGGCAGGGGCTGTTAGCAACTGGCAGGGGCTGCTAACAGCTAGCAGGGGCTGTTGAACATCAGGCAGGGGCTGCTAACATCAGGCAGGGGCTGTGCGGGGCTGCCTGTGCCCTCCCTCCGGGAGGAGCTTGCAGTGACGCCGCAGCAAAAGGAAGGGGAAGGCGATCCGTGCCCGCTGCATGGAGAAGCGTTCCACACAAGGTGGCACCTGAATCCTTCCTTGCAGCTGCAGCCGCTGAGAGGCGCCTGGAAATGCTCCCTGCAGATGAACTCCAGGCCGGCAGCATGCGGGATTCCCCGTGGGCCGTGCCTTCTCCCGGGCCCTCGCTGAGGCTCGGCAGGGATGGCAGCGGCAGCAGGGAGCGGGCAGGAGGGAGATGGGGCAGAGCCGCCTCCCCTGCCCGTGCCCGGCTCGGGACACACAGGCACTCACCCGGAGCCTCCCAGCAGCAGGAGGGGCCTGCAGCTGCAGGGGATCCCTGCCACTCCCCAGGGCAGCACTGCACATCCCGCTGCAGGTGTGCTCCACATCTGCCCTGCGCTTCATCTGACAGAGATTGATGCTCTGTCATTTAAATCACAATTAAGGTATTTTAGAACATCTCTTTATACATTCTGCAGAGCAGTGAAAGCACTGCTGACATATGAAGTGTTTTTGCATTCCCGTGGAGGATACTGGAGATGCCTGCCTTCCACTGCAGGGCTTTGCTTCTGATCCCGACCCTCCCACACAAGGGAAATGCACAGTATTATTGCATGTTAGAAATGCAGCTAGAGGAGCTCTGGCATCAAGCAGTGAGACAGTAGCACCTCTCCCAGGCTCAGGAAGGAGCTGGGCTGTGCTGCCACCCTCAGACCTGCACGGAGCCCACTGGGCACCCACAGGACCCCTCAGCCCAGCACAGGGCCCTGCACAGAGATGCTCCTGCTGAATCCCCTCTGGCAGCACGGCCAGCAGTGCCATCCCAGCCAGCCCTGGGTCGGTGGTTTCAAACTTTAAAAACCTTGGTGAAGCATGGAGGTGCCAGATGCATCAAGGTACTTCCATCAAGGTCCTTGGTCCTTAGACCTGCAGAGAAAGGCAGGGATCTGTGTTGAAAGCTGCAAAAGAGCACATTGATTTTCCTGTGATTATTTTTAATCCTTAACATGCTTCTCCTACCTGTCTTCAGCTCCATGGCCTCTGCCTGCCCAGTGCTGGATCAGGCTCCCATGTTGGTGGAGCAGGACAGCAGGTCAGGGAAGGATAAACTCTCCCTCTCCAGCCTTCCTGGAGGAGAAGGAGAAAGGACACAGTACAGAAAACATGATAAACACAGCAAAAATGAAAGGAATTGTTTGAAAAAGGAAAAACCCCAGACTTCAAGCCTGCTTGGTTTACCTGGGTACAGAGAAGAGTGAGGAAAGGCAGGGATGGTTTTGCTGGGGTCTTCTGTGTAATGCAGAGCCAGCACCAGCAAGACAAAGTGCCTCCTTCTGGAACCAGCATTTATTCCCTTTATGTTTCCATCTCAGTAAAGTTGGATAAAGTAGGGTCTGGATGCTCTGTTTTTCAAATAGTGGGGCCAGTGTCAGTCTGCCCTTGCAGGGCAGCCCCTGATCCCCCATGGAGTGCAGGAAGGTGTCTGAAGAGCCGTGCTCCGTGAGTCAGACCGTGACAAATGCAGCACCTGAGGTGATGCAGCAGCTCCCACCAAGAGCAGCACACTGCCAGGGCCGAGGAGCTGCTCATGCTGTGCAGCTGAGGGGCAGGAGGGCAGCCCAGGGGCACAGAGCTGGCCTCTGCCACCCAAACCCCATTTCCCAATGGGAGATTGCTGCCTGTGCTGATTCTCAGGCGTGGCTGGGCCTCACAAGCAGCGTGGCTCCATGAGCTGTGCTCGGCCGTGCATCACTCGCCTCCTGCGGCCGAATCTCCTCCAGCCTCCCTCTGCCTGTGCCCACAGGCACTGGCGGCTGCAACAGGCACCCACAAGCCCAAGGAAAGAAAGGAGAAAAATACCCATGCAAGAAAAAGAGAGGAGAAGAAACCCCAGGCACCATCCGGATTCCAAGGCTGGAGAACAGAGAAGTCCTGGGCAGGAAGAGAGCAGGCAGAGAGGGGCTCACCTGCAGGTTCCACTGCTGGCTCTGTGTCTGCTCCCACACAGCCAGCCTCTGGGGCCACATCCCTGCTCTGTCTCAGCAAACTGGGCCTTTACACAAACCTCTGGGGCTACTCCCAGCAGGCAATAGCTCACCCATCCCTGTGGGGTGGGAAGGGATGGAGCAGCTCACCCTTCCCTGCAGTTAAAGGGAACAAAAAACAGCATGGAGGAAGGCAAGGGGAAACCTACACAGAGAGGATGAGAGGCCCCTATTGCCAAACTGCCCCTCTATTCATCTTCCTTCTTATTTCAATGACATCCTGCCTCAAGGAATGAAAGGAACTCAGCCTTGGGAGAAGCAGGATGCCAGAAGCAACATTTCCTATGAAGTGGATCCATGTGGGACCAGGGAAGGAGCCTGCCCAGGATGGGCAGCAGCAATCCCTGTGGAGCCAGGGACAGCTGGAACAGGACCCCTGCTCCTGCAGTAGTCAGCAGCAAACAGCATCAACCACTGGGTTTAAACCCAGGCAGAGCCCTTCTCCCAAGGCTCGTGTAGGCCAGCCTGGTGCTCCTTGAGCATGCAAGGGCAGAGCTGGTGCCCTCACCTCCTGGGGCACAGGACACCGGAGCATGGGCACAGCCCCCGCCCGCCCTGGCAGCTCCCAGGGGAATCCCACCGCGGGGGCAAGGCTGCAGACAGGGAATGGTGGGGAAAGTGACTTGTGCACAGCTCTAAGGGACATTCCGGAATGGGGCCGCTGCATTCTCAGCCCCTCCTCTGGAGCGCCACGGGACTGGCAGACCGGCAGCTCCTGAGTAAATCCTGAACAGCGACACAGGTCGGGCAGCCTGAAATAAATGGCTTTGCGTAGTGCTTCCCCTCAGGGGAAACACGTCCTGACAAGCTGCAGTTACTCGAGTGCCCCGAGGGTTTGTGGAGCCTGGTTCCTTTGGAGAGCGTTTTACTGTCTGCTCCCGATGCCAAGAGTAGCTTTATACCATTAATAAACAAGGCAAGACACGGAGCCAGAGCAAACAGCTGATAAAAATCCACATTTTGCTGCCTGCGTTCGCTTTTCTGGCTCTGCAGCACGGGGCAGGTAAGGGGAGCAGGAAATCTTGGTACTGCTGGCACACGGCCTTCCTCTGTCAGGTAAAACACTCCCTGGTGCTTCTGCTGCTCCCCTTTGCCGGCTGCCAGGAGCCATGGCTGCAGAGATGCACGAGACACCCCTCGGGCGGGGGATGCTCATCAGCCTTGCTACGGGAGCAGAGCTGTGAGCTGAGCCGGGCTCACATCCCTGCCCGGCAGGGCTGCAGGAGCTCCTGGCCGGGCACCCCTGCCCCTCCTGGCAGCCCGCGCCGAGCTGCAGGCCGCTGGAACACTCCGGGAGCTGCGGCGGCGCACGGCGGGAGGGAGGCAGAGAGCAGCCAGGAGAGCGGGGCTGCGGAGCCCCGGCAGCACACGGCGGGAGGGAGGCAGAGAGCAGCCAGGAGAGCGGGGCTGCGCTGCTGGGGCAGCCAGGAGAGCGGGGCTGCGCTGCTGGGGCAGCCAGGGCAGCGGGGCTGCGGAGCCCGGCAGCACACGGCAGGAGGGAGGCAGAGAGCAGCCAGGGGAGCGGGGCTGCGGTGCTCGGGCAGCCAGGAGAGCGGGGCTGCGGAGCCCGGCAGCACACGGCGGGCCAGCTCCCTGCCGAGCACAGGCTGCCAGCGCTGTCTGTTCTAAAATTGCACTGAACATGACAAGAGGTGTGGGATGGGGGAGAGCTGGCTCTGCCCAGCCCTTCCCTTGCCGAGAGCCTGTCTGCACTGCCATATGTTACTGTGCCGTATACTTCATGGTGCTTTATTTGTCATCTCGAGCGCATATGGTAACGGCTCCACTGCCTGGCACTTGGGGAGGCTGGATTTAGCTCTGAATCAGGCACAAACAAACACTCATTTGGGCCAGTGCTCCTTGCTTCTCACCATCCCCACGCTGCCTCGAGCAGGAGAAACAGGCAGGTCAGCACTGCGGGTCCCTTTCAACTGAAAGCATTGTACTTCAGTATTTTATCCTACCCTAGTCCATTATTCTATTTGATTAAATCCAATTTGTGTTATTCTACTCCGTTCTATTCTGCAGCCTCTGCCATGGCAAGCAGAAGGGGTAGGAAAAGAAGAGCCACAGTTCAGTTTTGGATTTACTGAAAGACATCCCAAAGAACAACCATGGGAAAAAGAATCAGATGAAGGAACCAAAGGTTCCTTCCTTCTCCTACTGGCCAGGCAGGGAGCTGAGCTGAGCCAGACAGGCCCTGAAACCTGAATGGCCGTGGTGGTGGCTGCTGTCCCTTCTCTTCAATGTCACTTCTGGGGAGCCAAGAGCACAATCCAACCATTTCCCTCGGTGCAATCATGTTTACTTAAACAGAACACACTGGTTCCTTTTACCTTGGGCACAGCAGGGACAAACACCACAGGAACATTGCTTGTCCACCAGTTCTCAGCCTGACATTCCAGATGGAGCTGTGGTTCCAGGGGACTCTGTCCTTGCTCACTCAGCAGGGCTACCCTCCAAAATCTTGTCCCTTTTGCCAGCACAGGGGGAGGTCCCTGCCTGGGACCAAGCACACCAGGGGCAGAGGCTGCAGCAGGGCAGGGGCTTTGCTGGTCAGCAGGCAGAGATGTCTCAGCTGGCTGTGCTGGAACACTATTTTTCATAAGAAAATATTTAAGTTGTTCCACGTGCTTGGGAAAATGGTTTTATCATGGGATGGTTTGAACCATGCAGGTGTGGGCCCAGAAATCCTCTGCCATGGGAGGGAGACATGGAAGCACAGCCTTTACCAGCCCAGGCAGTGCATGGGACCCTGCCCTGCCCTGCCACAGGGTCACTCAGGTGTCCAGCTGTCTGTCCATCTGCCCACCCACCCATTCACTGTTCTGAATCCTTTCTCCCTGGGGAAAGCTCTGCCCAGCCATGCTGCAGGTGGGTGCAGGGCCAGGGTCATGTTCCTCCACCAAACAAGGCCAGAGAGGAAGAGAATCCACAGGAATCCTCAGCCTGATCTCACCTCCCCCAGAGTATTCCCAGCCGCCTCTGGCAAACATCAGCAAACCCTGTGCTTCTGTTCCCAGCCCAGGTAACTCACTGGACAGGACTGGGAGCTCTGCATGGAGCCCAGAGTGCAATCTGCTGTGTGCTGAAACCACAGCAATTGCACCGAGTGACTTCAGCAGGCAGAAGGTGTGTGCAGCCAAGGAAACTTCTGTGCCCCTCGCACAAATCTGGTGCTTTCTGAAAGGGAGAAGAGTCTCCAGATCCTTACTCTTCAGGAGTGCTGTGGAGCATCAGTAATAAGTCATTTTTGGCAGGCATATGTGAACAGCATCCAGGAAGGGAGAACATCATCAGAGCAGAGAAATCCTTTCAGCCTGCCTTTGGTATGACTCCAGCAAGCCTGAAATATCCTTGAGAGCTCTGCTCCTTCCCCTTCTCAGAGCTATCTGACCCATCTTGGGTAAGGTTCCCAATTTACATGTTCCAGGCCACTGGCTTGCAATGTTTGCTTATTTTTATACAGGGTTTTGCAATTTAAAGGGCTTGGATTCGTAGCAAAGTGGGCATTTCCTCAGGGAAAGGCTTCCTCAGTTAGAATAATCTCTGTTCCTCCTCATTAGGAAAGCAGGACCGTGTCACTGCCCCAATGCAGGGTGCAAGCCAGCCCCACACAATGTGCTTTCACCCAGTAATTAACTATCCAGCACTTCTCTCATTATCAGAGCTTCCACTGACAATTCCCAGACGCCAACAGCAAATGCCAGGTTCTGCCCCTCCATCAGCTGCCTAAATATCTTCCAGGGCAGTGCCTCCTGTGGCTGGGCCAGGAGGCAGGAGCAGTGTCTGCAGCCTCCTCCTGCAGGAGCATCACACACTTGTCCTGCAGCCCCACAAGGCCTCTGGCTGCCCTGGACTGGGACCTGTGCAAGGCTGCCCTGGCACTCTGCACTCTGCTCTGACATCTCCTGGGCTCACATGGGGCTGGGTAGGCCGTGAGAACCAACAGTACTGTCTGGGCATGGCTGAGACTGAAATCAGCCTACCCAGGCCAGCCTGGTGGTCCAGGAGCTGTCCTGAGCAGGGCTGGTGGCTGGCTACAGCCCAAATCCTGTTTTGATGCACCCCAGGCACATGCAGGGATGTTTTGGATTTGCACCTTCTGCAGCCAGAGAACAGCTCAGTCGTCAGAAGTGTCCAGGCCAGCAGCAGTGGCCAGGCTGTCAGTGCCCTTCAGTCCCCAGGGCAAGAAACAGCCCAGGGCAAGAGCACAGCAACACCCAGCCGGGACAAAGCATCTCCACAGGGTACACATGTGCAGCCACGTGCCCGCTGCCCACCCCACCGGCCAGAGGGCACAGGGTCAGCAGCCAGAGGGCCAGCAGGTCACTGGCCCAGCCCTGGGGCTGCCAGTCAAGGTTACTGGTGACGCAGCTGCCCAAACAGCCAGCCCAGGAGGAGCCTTGGTACCCGCGCGAGCACAGGGCAGGTGGGTGGGGGCACTGGCATGCTGACCTCGGGAGTGCACAAAGCACAGGAGTATTTAACCTCCTGCAGAGCCCCTTGACAGTTTTCTGAGCTCTCAGCCTCAGCGGCTGGGGACACAGGCAGTGTTCTCCTTACCTCTGGGCAGGGTATCCATTTCAGCTGACTCTGGGAGCCGCTATGACCGAAACAACAGCTTACTCAGGGTGAGTAACAGGGCAACGTCTGAATTTGTTTTAATTAGAGAATAAAGATGTTCTCTGGGTTTCATTTAAGCCTCATTTATAAAACTAACCTGCATTGTTAGTTAGTTACCTCTCATCTCTTACAGCAGGTGGAAAGGGACAGCAAGCTGGCCTCTGGCTGCCTGCAGTGTCTGCACTCACCCTGCCAGGTGGTTATTTAGGGCAGGTGTGAAATCCTGATTTGCTAAGAGCTTAATAAACTGTCACATAGAAAACAGCACAATATATAACACGTGGACATTGCTGGCAAAACTCTATGAAGGAAAGAGCTAAGGTTGCCATTGACAAAATTGGTAAATACTGAGACATATTTTTGACAGCTATATCGATATAATAACAGACATGTCAAAGAGGTTACCTGGCACAGAAAGACAGCTGGTCCCAACACCACAAACAGCTGGCTTGTCCCTTGTCCCAGTCCCATCCCTCGGCCGACACCAGGGCTGTGTGTACCCTCGTGGGGTTTCCAGGCTGCCCTGTGTCCCCTGCTGCCTGGTGCCCCAGCCCATCTCCTCGCTGTCCCCCTGCAGGAGTGGGCTGGTCCTTGTTAAAAACCCACACCTGGACTTGATGGAGGAGGACGTCCTGTACCACTTGGACTTGGGAACGAAGACGCACGACCTGCCAGCAATGTTTGGGGACATCAAGGTAAAGAGCAGGTCCAAAAGCGAGGCACAGCTCCCTGTCCAGCCGTGCATCCCTCCCATGGTGCTGCCGGCCCGTGCCGGGCCCTGCTGCTGCCAGAGTCCTGCGGGGTGGGGTCTGGCTGCTCAACCAGGGCACTCAGCAGCCAAGCAGCCTGGGCAAGGAGGCTGTCCTCGTTTGTTTTGGGCAGAAAGCACAACAGAAAATTATCCTTTTAAAAACCTATAGCTCTGTAAAACCTGATTTCATATTGGCCCCATATTGGAGGACAGACAGAGGAGGCATTTTTCTAAAGCATCTTGATCATCATCTGCTGGAGACAAGGAAAGGAGGATGTCATGTAATTTTTGGCTGAGACCTGCTGTAAAAACTGACTTGTCATGATGACATCCTCGTTCATTTCAAACCAGTCCTTCCCTAGTCGAGTGGGGGAAGAGCCTCGGTGCCCAGGCTGGGGCAGCCTGGCACAGCACACGTGGGCTCCTGCTGCCTGCCCCCTGGCAGCAGGACCAGCAGCACTGCCCTGGCAGCTGCACACTCATCCTTCTCCTACCTTCAGACAGCATATTTTTCTTTAATATGTAAATTTGTCCTTTTTACTCCCTGACTTTATGGTCTCTGTGCCATCAGCAGTGCTCACTAATTGCAGTCAGCACTGTTCATAGAATAAATTAACCAATGAGCTCCTCCAACATCTGGGTTTGCTTTGCTATCAGTGGTGATACTACTAACTCAAATTTGCTGAATTATTTTAGATTTTCCTGCCCAGGACTGATAGCCAAGGGTGTGCAGCTATACGGCTGCTCATAAGTGACCAGGGCAGTTAGCACCCTGCCAGAGTGACAGCCTGGGCTGTGTTAACTCCTGCTTTTGCCACCCTCAGTTGTTCCAATGTCCCTTGACCGACGGTGAGGAAGGGCATCCCGCAGCTTTCTCTGGGGAGGCGTGCCTGGCACAGCCGCCAGTGCCACGATCAGGCCGACCCGCTCTAAGTGCCACGCTGGTGTTTCGTTGCAGTTCGTGTGCGTCGGCGGCAGCCCCAACAGGATGCGGGCGTTCGCGCAGCTCATGCAGCGGGAGCTGGGGCTGCCCGGAGCCGGGGAGGACGTGGCTGACATCTGTGCGGGCTCGGACCGCTACGCCATGTACCGGGCAGGGCCGGTGCTGTCCGTCAGCGTGAGTCCTGCGCCGCGCTGGGCCCGGGGTGCGGCTGTCCCTGTGCCGGCTCCGGCACAGCGATGGGCTGCCACCCCCGCTCCCTCACACGCCTTCACCTCCCCCGGCACCCACCAGCAAAATGTCCTGTTGGCTGTCCAGCCCTGCCAGCGGCGCAAGCTCCCGGCCGTGGCAAAGCTGCTGCTGCTTGCAGAGCATTCCCCGGCACCCGCGCTCTCCCTTTGGAGAGCCGCGCTAACAACAGGCGTGCGCGCCTTCTGCTCGGCTCAGACGGGCGGCAAAAACACTTCTCACCACACACGAACCATGAAACCTTGCTGCGGGTATTACATTGGTACAAGCTCTAAAAGGACAACCTGGCCTTATTAGTACTCATTCTTTTAGAGCAGGAATTTTGGCGCTGAACAAAGGGAAAAGCAAACACAGGCTGTGCTGGAGAGCACTCACGCCCAAAGGCTCGGTCCTGACACCATTTCTTCAGGCACGAGATTAGTCTGAAATGTGATTCACAGGAGATGAAATCACTCACACAACAGAGCTCCCTCTGAAAAAACCAGACCAATCCTGACCAGGGAATCAAGCCTGAGGGAATCAGTCTGAGAGAATACAAGGGGAGAACTGCCACAAGATTTGCTGTTCCCCAGCCTGGCAGCAGCAGTGACACAGCCAGAAGCAAATCCTCACTGAGCTTGTGGCCATGCAGCAGCTTTGGCCAGGGCAGAAGCAGACACAGAAAGAGCACAGGGCCACCCCAAGGAGCACCATACAGAGCAGCTGCCAACCTCACATTTCTGCAAGTTGCTTAGAAACACAACTGAGCTCAAACATACAGGGGCAGGAACACAGATTCCTGCTCTGACTATTTACAATGAGAATAAATTTTATAGGCATTGGTGAATAAGGTAGGCTGATGTTCCAGAATTAAAACATGCAAAAAGATTTCATATTTAAAACATGATACAAGGCAGAGTGTTGGTCCCACAGCCAAGAGAAAGGAGACAAATCAACACAAAAACTGGCTGTGTGCCTTAATCAATGGAGCTTCCATACATGCTTCCTTCCAGTTTTTGAAGATGATAGCAAAACTAAAAAAATGTGAGGAATTTTCAGGAGAATAAACCAAACTTCACAGCACCAAACACTTTTTGTACTTAAAAGTTAAGCTAAGAAAAGGATGTTGGTTTAGCAATGGAGCAGAAGACAGATGACCAAGCAAGGGAGCACTGGGCAGATGCAGCAGAAGCCCCAGCAGCTCCAGGCCTGAACACCTGCCATTTGGCAGAACATCTGCCAAAAATTGCTGTTGGGATCATCAGCAGAAAAAGCCACAGCATAACCCTGAGCTCACTGCAGTCATGTACCTGCCACAGCCTGGTGGGGACTGATGCTTCTCTTTTCTCTCCTTCCAACAGCATGGAGTGGGCATCCCTTCCATTTCCATTATGCTCCATGAGCTGATCAAGCTGCTGCACCATGCAAAATGCAGGGACGTTACAATCATACGCATCGGAACTTCTGGGGGCTTAGGTAAGCGACCTGCTCTTTCTTCAGAGCAAAACAGCTGCTATTGAAAACAGCTCTCAGCAAGAGGTCATGCAGTTCTGAACTTTAGTATTTTGTCGGGTCTCTAAATATCAACCATGGTATTTTGTTTTGGGTTAAACCCAGAAAATCTGTAGCAACTGGCTTGGCAGAGTGCACATTCTCAGAGTGCACCAAGGCCTGGATTCCACTCCAGCCAAGAGTCACTTTCCAAACAGAAAACATGGATTAATGGTGACCCAAATGGATCCATGTCTCCTGGCTGAGGCAGCAGTGCTGCCCATGCCTGCACAAGCTGCTGGGGCTACACAATCTCTGCAAGTCAGAAGCAGCTAATCTCCTGTCACTCAGCATTCTCACAATCACTTACCTTGTGCTGACTCCGGACATTCCGCTTGCACATCTGCGCTACGTCATGAATTTCAATTATTCCCTGACATCTTCTTTACTTGCTGAAGAGACAGATGCACTGAGATTGTGCTGCTGTGCTGAGGTTTGGCAGCAGGACAGAGGCAGCTGAGGTTGCGTTTCCGCAGGGATCGAGGCTGGCTCTGTGGTGGTCACTGACACGGCCGTGGACTCGTGCTTCCAGCCACGCTTCGAGCAGCTGGTGCTGGGCGATGTGGTGGTGCGCAGCACCGAGCTGGACAAGGGCCTTGCACAGGAACTGCTGGCCTGCAGCAGGGACATTCCCGACTTCCCCACGCTCATTGGCCACACCATGTGCACCTACGACTTCTACGAAGGTGAAGCCAGCTTTGTCTGTCCTTGCTCACACGTGTAATGTCAATTCTTTGCACTCTTCCATGGACAAAGCCCCAGGAGGCTGCAGCAGAGACCTTGGTGCTGGGGGCCAGGCACAGCACCTCCCTGAGTTTGCCACCAAGCTGCTCCCCTGCAGCAAGATTGTCACTTCAGAACTACCAAACGCCAGGAAAATATTAGGCTGCCTGTGAGATTTCCATAAACAAACTTCAGTTACTCTGAAACCATTTCCTTTGCAAAATTAAACGCTGATTGCAGAGTAGATGAAATGTAATAGATGAAGAATTAATAATCTGAGCACTATTTATAAACCTTTAGATCTGCTTGCAGATGAAGCCATCTGTGTATTGCTCAAGTCCATATTTTATTTAAGCAAAAAGCCGTTTGAGAGGATTAGAGTAGGAGCAGCAGTAAGCTGAAGGGCTGGCCAGACACAGGTAAGCATTTGCCTGCCCATGGGCTTCAGCCAGTGCAAGGAGGAGCAGCAGGGAGCACAGCTCTGCCCTGAGCACACAGCAGGACAGCAGAGCTTAGAGTGAGGGTGGGGATGGTGCCCACACTGAGCACAGGGTCAGTCCTGCCTGCAGCTGCAGTAGGAGCACCAGTGCCCTTGGCCCAGCTCCCCAGCCAGCACCAGGAGTGCCTCTGCAAGCAGCTCCACTTCCATCCACAGCAGCCCCCGCAGAAACATTAAACCCACATCAAAGGGGTTTCTCTCTTCAGTGTTCCCATTCTGCACAGCTTGTTGTACCCCTTCTGCAGTCAGCTGGCATTTTTGGGATTTAACCTGGCGGGCCCTCACAGCTGATATGCAGCAGTGCCCTGTCCCCACAGCATCCCAGCACTCCCACCATGGGCTGGCTCCACCTTTCACCGTGTTGAAACTTGCATCGTTCTCTCCCCTGTACAGAGACACAGCATGCTGGCTTTGATGCTGAGGGGAATGCAAATGAACCAGCTGCTCACAGCAAAACTTTGTGTGCCTCAGACAGAACGTGGGCGCTGCTGGATTTCCCATTTGCACCTACGCCCTGTGGCCCACGACCCCGTGCAAGGCCAACAGTCACATTTCTCTGCTTCCTTTCCAGGTCAGGGGAGACTAGACGGTGCATTATGCTCTTTTTCCAGTGAAAAAAAGTTGGAGTACTTAAGGAGGGCTTATGACGCTGGTGTGAGGAATATTGAGATGGAGTCCACGGCCTTCGCTGCCCTGTGTGGCCTGTGTGGTCTCAAAGGTGAGTGCTGCCGCTTCCCCCTCCTCCCCATGCACAGGCTTCATCCCCTCCAAGGCTCCTGTTCAGTGCCAGAAGGCCAAACACACATCCCTAATGATTCTATCTAGAAAAGGACACTAAAGCAAATTTCATAGCTCAATAAAACCCAAGTGAGCATTAGAAGACCTGAGTGCAAGCTGGACAAACCAACAGCTCGCTCCCGTTCCTCACAGCCATCCCAGCCCAACAAGAGATCCTGGCCCCACAGCAGGTCCTCATCCCACAGCAGGTTCTGGTCCCACAGCAGGTTCTGTCCCGGCTGTGCTGGGGCAGAGCCCAGGGCAGCAGAGCCACAGCTACCGGTCTGGCCATGAGGGCTGTGAGGGCCAGGCCCGGCTGGGTCCGGCTGGGTCCGGCCATGAGGGCCGTGAGGGCCAGGCCGGGCCACGGGCTGACCGCGCTCCGGCCCCCTGCAGCCGCCGTGGTGTGCGTGGCGCTCCTGGACCGGCTGCAGGGCGACCAGATCCGCGCGTCGCACGAGGTGCTGTGGGAGTACCAGCAGCGGCCGCAGCGCCTCATCGCCGCCTTCATCCGCAAGCGCCTGGGCCTGTGCCCCACCGAGCGACGGTGACAGCCCCAGGCACCGGCGCTGCCCGCGGGCCCGGCCCGCGCGGAGCCTGCCCGGGAACCGGGACTGAGACAGCTCCGGAGCCAGGAGAGCACCGAGCCCGCGGAGTGCGGAGCGGCCGCAGCCAGCGGGCACCAGGAGCAGCCGGAGCCAGCGGACACCGGGAGCTCGCACAGCCGCTGGACACCGGGAGCGGCCGCAGCCACTGGACACCGGGAGCTCGCACGGCCACTGGACACCGGGAGCTCGCACAGCCGCTGGACACCGGGAGCGGCCGCAGCCACTGGACACCGGGAGCTCCCACAGCCACTGGACACCGGGAGCGGTCGCAGCCGCTGGACACCGGGAGCTCCCACAGCCGCTGGACACCGGGAGCTCGCACAGCCACTGGACACCGGGAGCGGCCGCAGCCGCTGGACACCGGGAGCTCCCACAGCCGCTGGACACCGGGAGCTCGCACAGCCGCTGGACACCGGGAGCTCGCACAGCCGCTGGACACCGGGAGCTCCCACAGCCGCTGGACACCGGGAGCTCCCACAGCCGCTGGACACCGGGAGCGGTCGCAGCCGCTGGACACCGGGAGCTCGCACAGCCGCTGGACACCGGGAGCTCGCACAGCCGCTGGACACCGGGAGCTCGCACGGCCGCTGGACACCGGGAGCTCGCACAGCCGCTGGACACCGGGAGCTCGCACGGCCGCTGGACACCGGGAGCTCCCACAGCCGCTGGACACCGGGAGCTCCCACAGCCGCTGGACACCGGGAGCGGTCGCAGCCGCTGGACACCGGGAGCTCCCACAGCCGCTGGACACCGGGAGCTCCCACAGCCGCTGGACACCGGGAGCGGTCGCAGCCGCTGGACACCGGGAGCTCGCACGGCCGCTGGACACCGGGAGCGGCCGCAGCCGCTGGACACCGGGAGCTCGCACGGCCGCTGGACACCGGGAGCGGCCGCCTGCAGCGCCGCTGGCCCCACACCAATGACGTGCACTGACGACAATCGAGGCTGCCGAACTGAGCCGCAGGTTTCTCACTCCTGGCTCCAGCCGCCCTAGGGACTGTCCTGTTAGGGTCACTCCTGTCCACAGCCATCTTCCAGGAAGGACATCCCTTTGCTTTGGGCATAAAGACAAAACCTAAATAAATGACGTGAGAATTAATCCATATTTGTGACCGTTATTATTAGTGCTGTTATAAAAGCTGTTAAGATTTTCATTCCTACAGTATTTAAAGGTGTCACAAACAGGCACATGCCAAGAGGAACAGCACAGCACCCAGCAGGGTCAGCTGAGGACCTGACCTTCAGGCACTAGCTAGCATTAAAGACACTTTTCTCATTACCAAAATTCACAAATAAGTAGTTTAGCTTGTAACCAAATTACTTATTTTTCACAGAGAAATTCTCATCAAGCTTTATTAAAGCACTATTGAGAGTGAACTGCCCATGCCTGGCATAAAGACAGCTGAGCTCTGAACTCCCACCCCTAGCCATTTTTTATCCTGTAGATCTGCTTTTAAGCCAAAGGAAAAATCAGCTGCCTAGGTTTGGGATGATGCCTGCCTGGGAACTGTCTCACAGCCAGTCTGTTCCCCACAGCAAAGCACTGCTGCTCTGCCCACAGGAATAATACCCAGCCAGTTGTGAGGTGGCCAAATGTGTTTTAAAAATAACGAGTTACCCCAAAGGAGATACCAAAATAAAAAGCACAAATATACACAGAATTGTAATTTTAGCACAAGCACACAGAGGGTGACCCCAGAAGACATCACTCCCCCAGCTCAGGGCAGGCTCTGCAGCATCTCCCCAATAAACTCAGCTGCAACACTGGGATTATGCTGCTCCTGGGCTGACCCTGTGCACACTCCCAGGAGTCTGTCACACCAGAAAATAAAGAAATAAAGATCCCAGCTCTAGTTATAATTTATACTGAAAAAATAATCTGCAATATGAAATTGTATGACTGGTTTGCAGTAAATATGATACAGCAAGTTGCCTTCTAAATATAGACAAAGGTTTAAGTTTCATCTTATCATAATCAAGGAATATTAGAAACATTCATTGCAATGAAGATTTTATAACTAAAACAATCAAATTCTCAAGAAACTTGGAAAGAAAATTGTGAGATTTATTTATGTAACATAATAAAATCTGAAGCAACTGCTGTGCAAAGCTATTTTGGACTTCTGCTGCCAATTAAATCCCAAGAATTGCTCCCCCAGGTGCAGCCCATCAGATTGTCTGTGCTGTGTGCAGGAGCCCTTTAGCAAGGTGTGCCAGCTGCCAGTGGGAAGGCCGTGGGCAGCCCCAGGACAGCAGCACACAGCCCAGCCCCTGCTGCCCCGCTCAGAAGGGCTGCACACACACACGGGGTGTCAGCAGGTCGGGACACACCAAAGGGAGCTGACTCAGCTTTGCATGCTGGGGGCCACACCAGACCCCTCATGCTCCTCTGCCCCTCAGGTGAGAGCTGCTCTACGGGTTAAAAGCTGTAGATTCCATGTCTCTCCTTGGAAGCTTCGGTGGTGGAAGTTTTGACAAAACCTCTCTTGCATAAAGTGTTTTATGCAGCCCAGCTTCTCGGAGAGCGAGCTCCACACGGAGCCTGGGGTCAGAAATGACCTGTTAAAAAACCACAGCAATGATCAGTAGAAGCCACAAAGCTCCCTGAGGAGCTGCTGCCATCCCTCACGTTCTCCATGCTCACAGCCCCAAGAGCAGCACAGACTCCAATCTCCTCCTGGTTGTTCCTATGGAATCCAAGTACTTCAAATGCCTTTATGATTTTTCTCACGGTATTGCCTTGTGCTTACAGGGCAGTGCCACTTCCATTTGTCAGAAGGAAAATTAGTCCCAGGGAAATTACTTCTGAAATTTATCAGAAGTTTATCTGACAAGATTTGTAAGCCTCTTTCCAATCCTTGTTCCACAGTCTGCAGTGGGACTGCGCTGGAAGCACAAGGAAGAGCAAAACCTTGAAGAAGCTCCAGCCTCACCACCCCAGTGCCCAGAGCTGCTGGAGACCAGCACAGGGAACATGATCCACAGCCCTGCAGCACTGGGAAGGAGCACAGGGATGTGCTGGGCAGGGATCACAAACTGCAGCCTGAGCAGCACCAAACCTGGCTGGAGTGGAAACAGAAAGAGCATGCTGAGAATATAGATATAGGACCCAAATATACATATTCAAATACACATGTTCAGAGCATGTTTAAGTTAAGATTTGTCAGAACCTCATACATTGATCAGGTCTGGGGAATTTTAATAACCAAACAAAGCCCACATCTTCCCATTACCAAACTGAGAAGATTTAAAATGTCTTAAAATAGGTAGTTCTGGACAACTTTAGCTATACACATTGTTAAATTTTTCATCTTATTCAGTGTCAAAAGAAAGCTTTTACACCACACAATTGTACTATAGCTCTTCTCTTTTTGTAAATAATTTTCAAATTCCAGAGCGTGAATTACTGCAAATGTATTGATTGAGAAGATAGGGAACATTGAGGGAATCTAAAGAAATCAAGATATTCCTTGAGTGCCTTTGGAATTGAGGGAGCAGCCTCCTCGGCGACCCGAGAGCCCTGAAGCAGGAGCAGAGCCAGCCCAGCTCCTGCCTCGTTCCCTCAGCAGGAGTGCAGCCCTTTACCTGCTCTTCACTGAACGTGTGCAGCCTGAAGAGGGGCTGCTGCAGCCCAGGCTCCTCCCTGCTCCCGATGCCCATCCGAGCTCTGGACGCCGCCGTGTCAGCCACTGCTCTGCCTGGATCTGTCCCGGCAGCGACGGCCACCTGCAGGCACGGCGAGAAGGCAAGTTCCAGCGGTGCAGGGCTGAGGCACAGCACGCACTGCACTCACAGCCTCCCTCTGCCCCTGCGTGGGGCAGGGTCCCTGCTGCAGCAGGGTGAGACAGCAGCCCGGACTGACACGAGCTCATCACCCTGCAGCACCCGCAGCTCCTGCAGGTCCACACTTTCTTCTTCTTCTTCCAACGGAAACAAAGTTGTTCAGGGCGATACTTCACCATTTTTACAGAGTCATGGGCAACAGCATTGAGTGATATGCCCCAAATAATACAACTCTGGTTTTTTCTGAAGTGCAACTGCTTTAACTGTGCAATTTCCTGTTGCTAGATCAATATCAAAGACTCCCAGACACTGTATTGTGTCAGAGTTAATATTTTTTCGCTGTTTACTTTCTTTGTGTTAAAATGTTCAGATGCAGGCTAATACTACTTTGGAAAAATACAGAAGGATGCACGAGCAAAATAACTGAAGTCAGAAGCCCATATGAAGAATGGCTAAAAGTGGGAAAAAATACTTTAAATTGCATAAGATAACTTTTTCACCCATTTGTTTAGTAAAATGTCATTTTGTATTGCTGCCCAAATCACTTTACTAAAGATCCTTCCTCTACCCCCCTCCACCCATATAAACAATGTACATACTTTATAAAGCAACATTTCTTTAGTGTGAAACAGAGAATAAGTGTTGGTCAGAGAGGCATAATGAAATGGGAGCATCCTCATCCCAGGCAAAGGCCCTTTAGAAGCATTTTCTACTCTGGCAAGAGAATTGAGTCAGAGGAAAAAGCTCAACTGATCACAACTACCAACCAGCCTCTTTCAAGGAAAAACAAGGAGATTACACACAGAAATGTATATTAAGGCAAAATTACTCTTTCAAAAGTCAGCAATAGAAAAAAAAAATAACCCTAGTACTACTTTTACTATGACATTAGCTGGCATTAGTAGGCATTTTATGGGTGCCTTTTGAAAAGTAATGTGCTGAAGTTTCAGAGACTCGAATATCTCTGAAGAAAAGTAATCCAGGGTGTGAAAGTTTCCAGAATTTAAAAAGAATATAAATTACTCATAAATCTTGCCTAAGTGTCAAGGCACACTTAAGGTTATTAAAACAAACAAAACCCAGAAAAAATCACATCCAACCTGGAAAAAACCTTCTCTATCTCCTTTCAGATATCAGCAGCTGCTAGAGTACAATTTAATGTCATAACGTTCGTGCTGTCAGAGCTCCAAAGGACACAGGATTTATAGCAGAGAGAATGACTGTAGGCAGTCCCGCAGTGCCTTTCCCTCGCTCCCCGGTGTCCTTTGAGGCGCTGGGTGTGGGTGAGACCCGTCCCAGCCCGCACCCACCTGCTGCCGCAGCGCTGCCAGGCGCCGCTGCCTGCGCTGCTGCTGCTGCTCCCGGAGCACGGCCAGATCCCGCTGCTGCTGCTGCCGCCGCTCCAGCAGCGCCCGGCGGAGCCGCACCCTGCGGGGACAGCGGGGACACTGCGGGGACACTGCCCAGGGACAGGGACAGGGACAGGGACAGGGACAGGGACAGGGACAGGGGCAGGGACAGATCCCGCTGCTGCTGCTGCCGCCGCTCCAGCAGCGCCCGGCGGAGCCGCACCCTGCGGGGACAGCGGGGACACTGCGGGGACACTGCCCAGGGACAGCGGGGACACTGCGGGGACACTGCCCTGGGACAGGGACACTGCCCCAATGCTGGGGTGCCACTGCAGCTGGAACCCTCCCCAGTCTCCTCTGCACCCTCCTCAGCACGTGCTGCACCAAAACACCTCAGAAAGGCAGAGGTGTTTTTTCATTTCAGTGTGCTCTTGCTGGAGTTTTTTGGTTTGGCTTTTTGGGGAAGGAGAGTTTGGGGAGTTGTGCTTTTTGATTTGTTTTGGTGGGTTTTGGTCAGTTGTTCTTTAAACAACTTGGCTAACCTTTCAGATCCCATGTCTAGACCACAGTTTTTCTCTAGCATGCTTTATATAGCCCTGGTACTCTTTTTTCTCCCCTATTTTCTTTGCCAAGAAGAAATGTTCTATCACATCTGTGTATGGCAGAAGAAATCTTTCCTATAACCCTTTCCATTGAAAGAAACACCTCACTCACAGTTTTGTCACTAGAAAAAGAAAAAAAACCACTTGAGACTTCCTCCACCCTTCTTCCAAAGGAAAAAGCTGGAGGTTCACACCAGTGACTCCAGAGCTTTACCCTCAGCAGTTCTGTGCTCTTCCACCTTTCACTGCAGGCATTTTCAGACTGTGGTGCAGAGTCTGCTCCTTATGGAGCTATAGATATTTCTTGGCATGTCACTTCTACAGGACTTGTCAATGCCATGCTTTGAATTTGGAGAATTCAACGAGACAGCTGCTTCGACGACAATAAAACATGTATCATTATTTTCTTACTTTCCAAATTTTAGTAAGCTCAAAGGAGTATTTAATTTGGCTATAAATTACAACAATCAGAACTAAACCTGCAGTTTGCTTGTGGCTAGCACAGACCTCTGTGTCAGTAACCCAATCACAACTAGCAGGACAAACAAATTGATCTCAGGAGTGTGGTACAAGGCTGCCTGAGGGCACCCCAGAGAGGCTTCCAGCTCCTTACAGTGTCCACTGGAGTTCAGGCAGGGAAATGCTCCAGCAGTAGCGCTCAGGGTCATTCTGTTCTATTACCTTTCTCTGTCTTTGGCTGCTTGTTCAGCCATTAATTTTCTCAATTCCTCCAGATGTTGTAGATCTCTCTCCTCCTGTTCTTGCCACTTGAGCTCTTTCTCAGCCCAGTACTTTTTCAGCTAGAGTTTGAACAAATGCAGCAAACAAATTAACACTCATTCCGAAGCCCAGGCAGTGAGAACAAAGCAAATGAGAAATGCATTAAGTTAGAGATTCCAATTTTGATCCTTTTAGAATAAAATTTATATTTTGGTGCACTACAAGGTAGCAGAATATTTACTAGAAGAGCAAGAAGATGTGGAGCCCCCACAACAAAAGTACTAAATTCTGTGAACACTAATTTGAATATATTTCCCACCACAATGTGAATCCAGTGCTTCCATTCTGCTTGCATTGCCCAGAAAAGCAGCTGCAGTATAAGGTTATCAGCTCTTTTAAGGATCTAGGATACAAAGCACAAATGAAACATATGACTGCTGACCCCAAACAGCTTCTATTCCATCTGTGCATGGGCAGAGGGCCTCTCGATACAGGCATCACACAGAGCAAGAGAAAAGTTTGCACCACCAGAATATTTACAGATGAAATGAATATTGGTGTGGCTGGGTCAGCACTGCCTCCCTAAGCCCCTTCCTTCCCTGTGGTTTCAGAGCCTCCTGCCACTACAAACGCCGTGAGTACAAAGGCAAATGCACAGAGTGAGTGCAGCAGAGAGAGGAGCAGCAAAGCCACTCGTGACCTGAGCAGCAAAGCCTCCCTAAACATCCCTCTCTGTGCCACTGGACTCAGGCAAATCCCAGTGGAACAGCCACAGGGACGTTTGCACATCACTTGGGCAGAAAGGCAACACAAATGCTCATGGCACAGCTCGATTTTCCAAAGCATGGCAGCCACTGCAGTGCATTGCTGAGCTGCTGTGGAGCTGCACCAGCCCGTGTCCCCAGGACAGCAGCACTATCCTGGCCCCAGGGCACCCTGCAGCCTCTGCTGTGCTGCAGCCCCTGTGTGGCAGCTCTCCTGCTGCACTGCAGACCTGTGCAGTCAGACCCAGCCCTGCCTCTGGGCTGCTTTGGTGACACACACACAAAACTTGCTGGGGCTTTCTTCCTGAGAAATGCAATAGATTAATGTAACTGGTGTGTCAGATCAGGCAGCATTAGAGCTAAAATGGACAGGAGCAAGACCTGACTAACCATTTGCCCATCTCTACATCAACACATAATACTGTACAAGAATACCTATGAGATCAGTTATAGATTTTAGAAGCAATGGTACACATTAATATATGAAAAAATGTATAAAAGTTTCTCATACTTTCTCTTTATCCTGAGCTCTACGCATGGTTTCCTGTTCTCTCTGTAGCCTTTCTCTCTCATCTTCCTTTTCTTTTCTTCTGGCAGCCACAGCAGCTTCTAGTTTGGCAGCTTCTTCCTGCTGTGCTTTCCACTGTAGAACCTGGAAGAAACAGTTGAAGAGACAGTCCTGCAGCAGACTGTGAAACACGGATCTGCCAAGCTGAGACTGGGAAAGAAACTCCTGTAATCTGCTTACAAAATAAGATTTATAATCTTATCAACAACACAACCATTCAGCAAACACTACTTTTCTGCATGTTCATGTGCAGTTCCCAGCTGATGGCATAATGTGCAATAAAATCACATATGGAAAGGTTTTAGGCAAAATTGTTAAATCGGTCTCAGTAATACACATTTCCCTTCATCACTTAGAACCTGTGAAGGGATGGAGACCAAGAGTCCCAGAGCAGAGTCATTCCCAGCCTTCAGCACAGGCACTCCTGTACCAGCACCTTGCCTCCAGCCTGGCTCACTCCAGGGATTTACCTGTGCCAGCTGCTGGGCTGGGCTGGGCTGGTCCATGCTCCCTGCACCCCTCGCTGCAGGGCTGCCACACTTCCTAAAAATCCTCCTGGAGCTGTCATGGACCCCCCAGCCCAGCAGGCCAAAATCCCTTCCTGACACAACCCTGACTGTGCTGGTTACAGAAGAGAGCTTGTGCCCAGTCTGGCCATGGCAGGACCCTCTGCAGTGCCCCAGCCCAGCCAGCCCCATCCCCTCCCTGCTGTCACCTGTGTGCTCCCCTGTGCCATGCTGCTGCCTACAGCATTAATGGTGCCTCCTTTTGGTTGGCTTGCCAGCTCTTTTTGTAATGGATTTGTCAAGCACTAACAGAACTCTATCCCTCTAAGGAACAAGCATTGCAGCCATTTCTCAGCTGGTTTTCTAACACTACAGAACTTAAATACACAGATATGAAAATGCTTATAATTTTTCCACCTTTCCTGCATTTCACTAGCTGTATGTGCAGATTATTAATTATTCTGGTTTGTGCTTATAAATTATGTTCTATTTAGAAATCCAGCACTCCCCATGGTCCAAGGTTCTCAAAGAGCTGCATCTCTGAACAATGCCATGTTTACCCTCCTTCTTGCTAAAATAACAATTATCCTTTTTTCTTTGCAATCCACTGAACAATGCTGTGACTCCTCATGGGGTGCAGGTAAAATGTTAAGACGAAAATAACCTGAAAATGCAGAGGGTACAAAGGGGACAGAGCCAGGCTCTTCCAGAAGTGCCCAGTGACAGAAAGGCACAGACTGAAACCTCTGAAATTCCCATGCATTGATCACTTCCCTATGGAGAGGCTGGGTGAGCACAGAACATGCTGCCCAGGGAGGCTGTGGAGCTGTGCAAACCTGGTCCTGGGGCTGTGCAAACCCGGGTTGAGCCTGGTCCTGGGGCTGTGCAAACCCGGGTTCAGCCTGGTCCTGGGGCTGTGCAAACCCGGGTTGAGCCTGGCCCTGGGGCTGTGCAAACCCGGGTTCAGCCTGGTACTGGGGCTGTGCAAACCCGGGTTCAGCCTGGTCCTGGGGCTGTGCAAACCCGGGTTCAGCCTGGTCCTGGGGCTGTGCAAACCCGGGTTCAGCCTGGCCCTGGGGCTGTGCAAACCCGGGTTCAGCCTGGCCCTGGGGCTGTGCAAACCCGGGTTCAGCCTGGCCCTGGAGCTGTGCAAACCCGGGTTCAGCCTGGCCCTGGGGCTGTGCAAACCCGGGTTCAGCCTGGTCCTGGGGCTGTGCAAACCCGGGTTCAGCCTGGTCCTGGGGCTGTGCAAACCCGGGTTCAGCCTGGCCCTGGGGCTGTGCAAACCCGGGTTCAGCCTGGTCCTGGGGCTGTGCAAACCCGGGTTCAGCCTGGTCCTGGGGCTGTGCAAACCCGGGTTCAGCCTGGCCCTGGAGCTGTGCAAACCCGGGTTCAGCCTGGCCCTGGGGCTGTGCAAACCCGGGTTCAGCCTGGTCCTGGCTCACTGCAGCTGATCCTGCTTGGGGTCAGCTGAGCACCCAAATCCAGCTGCCCACACACCCGAGACCTGAGACACCAGGGCTGTCTGAACTGACTTCTTCATGTAGCAACTTTGCCAGCAGCTGCTTATGCAGTTTAGTGGTTTAGGAATCTAAAATAAAATGCTAAATTGTTTCAGTTACCCTTCACTTGCCACATTAATGAACTCAAAAAGGAATGCTTTGAAAAGGAGTCAGAAGAACATGCAATCCTTTCTACCTTGCTTTTGAAACAGACTGAAGCAAAACCATATATAGAAAGATTTCAAATCTAACAAGCAAACAGTGAATGAAATCTGCTAAAAGCATACTCAGATTGGAGCTGGGATAAGCTGCAGGAGCATTTGAAGGAGCTTTAAAGTTCTGTAATAACATCACAGATTTTCTCAACTGATATGAGGTAACAGTAAGATTATGTAACCAAAAAATTGCTTTTTGTAAGCCTGGATTTCCCTGCACCCTGCTTCCCACTCCTCTCCAATGCTCTCCAGCACTGAGGTCAATGGCATGGAATGCAGTTTGTGATGCAGCTTCAGCTCCCCCATGTCTGAGAACTCCCTCATCCTCTGGTGGCTTCTCTGGATATTCATTTATTGTTAACCAGGGATTTGTTTGGTTGTCTGATTGCAGCCATTGGTCTCAACAAAAGCTGCATTTCCCTGACACTTCAGGAGAACCAGTGCCTGGAAATGTCCCTAGAGAGCAGAGCAAACCTGCAGGGAGTCTGGGGTGATGATAACCAGCTGAAGGAAGCAAACCACACTGAAGAGTGGCACAGACACTAACCTGTCCTGAAATCATCTCCAGCCTCCCTATTAATGCATTTTACTGCAGTTTGTGTGGGATGTGTGGCACCCTGACCTGGTGACATGATCTCCTTTCCAGGTTGTTTCCAGCAGCTCTTTCATTTCAGTCTTTTGATCCCAGCCACAGATGAATGCTGGGGTACAGTCTGACAGGTTATGTACAAACAAATGAGCAGGACCAAGCATCAAATCCAGCACTTCACTGAGCTGACAAAGCTGTAACCACACAGCAGTTGCTCAGACAGAAATGACAGGCCAATAACTCAGTGTGCATCTCCCCTCCTTTATATATAAAATGTGACCATGATTCTGTAGTCTGGCCATGGCTTTTCCAAGAAGAGTTGAAATCATATAGGATAAAATGTTCCTAGTGCAGCAGAGGTGAAATGTAGGAAGTAACAAGAGTTGGACATTAGGCAGGTGATTGACACAGCAGTATATTTTAAAGCACATTTGAACATTAGATCCAGGGGAAATGCACGTGCAGAGGGTGTCAGGAGAGGCTCCCAGGCAGGCAGTGCATGTGCCCAGGTCAGACAGGAGCAGCAGCAGCTCTGGCCCTGCTCAGGCAGCACAGGGGACTCCCTGCCCTGGGCACAGAGCCTTTCCTGCCTTCCTGCTCTGCTCTGACAAGTGACCACCTGGGGCTGCATTGCCAGCATTCCTGCAATTCCAGTGTGCCAAGAAAGCCTGCTGCATTCATTGGGTTTATCCCCACAGGCAGGATCCTGCAGGTCTGGAGAACAAAACACCTCCCAAACAATAATTCTGCTTCACTACAGCAGCGATCTGGGACCACAGACTGCACAAAAAAATACAACCTGCTCTTGATTGCATTCTTCCATTCCTATTAGTTCAAAATCAGAAGGGTGTATTTTACTGTGTCAACAGTAAATGTTTTATTTTAAATATAAAAAAAAAATCTAAGCAGTTAAACTAATATTGAAAAGACACTGAAACCTGCTCTCCCATTGCCTGTTCCACAAAGTAGTCTCACTTTAGCAGTACAAGCACTGCCAATGTTAAGTTCTGAAAGTTTTTAATTACAATTGGCATTTCAAGTACATTTCACAGTTCATGTATTATTAGAGGGGGTTTTGCCAAGTGAATTATTAAATTGCTGTGCTGAACAGAATGCATGCACACCTTTTTCCAGTTCATTATTTCAAAATTGCATATTACAATAATGTAAAGTACACTACAAACTAATTAAAGTAATAAATTAGTTCTTCCACTCTAACATCTGAATAGCAATAATGTATTTACCATTCAACTAATGTTACAGAAATAGCTCTTTTAAAGACAAAACAACTCACAATACCTCAGCACCACGTGGGGTTTTCTCTTCAAGCAGCAATGAGCTGTTGCAAACAGACCCTGAAGCTGCCTGTGGTGGCACACAGGGACACAGGGCAGCTCCTGGAGCCAGGAGGCAACATCAGCCTCAGGAAAGGGAGGGAAATGAGGAGCCAAAAGGGTGCAAAACCCCAGGAGGAACAGTGTCAGAAATGACTGCCCAGAGCTCAGATCACTCTGTGCCACACAGAGACACACCAAGCTCATAGAATCCAAATTCTGTGCCAAAACTCCCAGTACTGTTTGTCATAACTGAAGGCATAAAAGGAAAATCCTCTGAGATCCCCACTCTGATGTCTTCTGGCTCCCTTCTTCAACCTTATAAAATGATACAACCCAAATACTCTCCAAGAATCTCCTGGAGTTTTATTAATCTCTGAATCACTTCTGCTCATCTTTCCTTATTTATACTATGGTTTGCAAGTTTCTTTTTCTTCTTCAAATTGTTCACAACTGATTCTAAGAATCTCTGGGAAAAAAATTAGGGGGTTCTCCAAGAAAAATAACTTGACAAATGAAGATTGTGCATGGTAGAAGAAATGACAAAAAAGAAAAGCCACAAAATTTGGCTGGTCATGGAAGGCCAGGGCAGAGCAGAGTCTGCCTGTTCCTGGTGGGATCACAGAACACCACAGCTGCATGGACACAAACAGCAAAACTGGATTCTGACACCACTAGAGATTCAAACACTATTTAAAGGAACTCAGTACTTAAAATCCCATGCATAACAAACCAAAACACACAGTGTGTCCCCACAGTCCCCCCAGGCTGCTGCCCACAGCAGGAGCACAAGCACAGCCCCCTGCTCCCAGTGGGGCCAGCTGCCCCAAAAATCACTACAAGCACCAGCAGCACTGCTCTGGGGGCAAAGCTCAGTCAGGCTACTGAAGGGACCCTTGGACACAGAGCAGGCACAGCAGCTTTAGGGCACCCCAGGCAGAGCCCAGGCAGGCACTGGGAAGCAGAAATAAGCTCTGGGAAGGATAAGCAGTGTGTTGTGAGAGCACAGCTCTGCTCACCACCCCAGACTGCTGCAGCTGCTCACCTGAGCCCAGCACGACTCCAGAAGCACCTTGAGAAATGTGCATGTGCAGATAACCACAGGGATCCCCTGCCCAAAGCAGCCCCAGCCCTCTCCTCTGCTCAGGGTCTTGCTCAATATAGAATTGAGAGTTATCCCATTTATGGCAAGCCAGAGATACCTCTTGAATCTTCCAGATGGAAGCCACAAGGCACAGAGAGGGAAAGATGCCTCTCAACTGCAAATTTGGAATTAAACCACGTCAACTATGACATTTTGCCTTCTCATTTTCAAAATAAGAGCTGCAGCCTCAGAATAAGTTGGTGACCAAAGGAATTCTGTTTATAGAGAAATGGCCATTTTAGAGCTCTGTGTTTCTAGGGTGTTCTGAAAAAGAAAAAAAATGCCAAGCAGATGTAAAAGGTGATAACTGATAAGTTACGTGCTGAAGAAATAGCAGGATTGCAAGATCAACCCTTCAGTGAATATATTGCTCTCAGCCCAGTTCCTAATGCAGTGCTGGGCACACACACAGGGTGTGGGCATGATGGAAATGGGATCTGGGATCCCCTGCAGTGCTGGGATTGATGGAAATGGGATCTGGGATCCTCTGCAGTGCTGGGATTGATGGAAATGGGATCTGGGATCCTCTGCAGTGCTGGGCACACACACAGGGTGCGGGCATGATGGAAATGGGATCTGGGATCCTCTGCAGTGCTGGGCACACACACACACAGGGTGTGGGCATGATGGAAATGGGATCTGGGATCCCCTGCAGTGCTGGGCACACACACACACAGGGTGTGGGCATGATGGAAATGGGATCTGGGATCCCCTGCAGTGCTGGGCATGATGGAAATGGGATCTGGGATCCTCTGCAGTGCTGGGCACACACACAGGGTGTGGGCATGATGGAAATGGGATCTGGGATCCCCTGCAGTGCTGGGATTGATGGAAATGGGATCTGGGATCCTCTGCAGTGCTGGGCACACACACAGGGTGTGGGCATGATGGAAATGGGATCTGGGATCCTCTGCAGTGCTGGGATTGATGGAAATGGGATCTGGGATCCTCTGCAGTGCTGGGCACACACACACACAGGGTGTGGGCATGATGGAAATGGGATCTGGGATCCCCTGCAGTGCTGCAGCAGCTCTCAGCCCAGGCTCTGGGCAGAGTGCAAGGGGCACCTCACACAGCTCCAGGTTGGATTTGCTTGCCAAGACTTCAGAAGCCACAAGTGAATTGTGCCCCAGCAAGGCTGACATTGCCAAGGAAACTGGGAAGTGTAGGAGACCTGCTGCTGATGTGTAATTGTGTTAACTGGCAATGATGAAAAAAGACTTGCACTATTCAAAGCTGCCACACATTGAAATACAAAATATTAACAGTGTTATTTCTGGAAATACAATAAGAATAGGAAGTGCATGTGTGTACTCCTAAATGGAAAGCTAATGAGATGGGTGCCTCAGGGTGTGAATACTAGAGCTTATAAAAGGGAAAAAATTAGAGTGTGTATTAGGAACAGTTCCCTGGAGTCTGAAATATTACAGGGCAAGGGGAGTTCATCCAAACAATTTGAAAATGCCATCTTTTTAAATATTTGAGGGTGCTTTTTTATAAGCCTAGTATGCATATTTTTTTCTTTTTCAGGAGTCAGTAACCTTCTGAACTACCTCAAAGGTTTCAGAAAGCCAATATGGGACTGCAGGAGGAGCTGGGAGAGGTTCAGGTTTGCACAGGGGTCCATAGCACATATCCCCATCAGCAAGAGCCAGTGCTGGTCACAGCTCTGGCCAGGTGCTGGTGGCAGGGCCCAGGGATGCCCTGCTGGCTGTGCTCTGTGGCTCCACTGCATTCACACCCCTGCAAACTGAGCAGTGAATAAAACCCCACTGCCCATGGCAGGGCTGGGGCAGAGAGGAGGGAGCTCCCTCTGCCTGGAACACAACCCAGCTCTCCTGTCCTGGCAGAGCTCCTGCTGCTCCTGGACAGTCCTGAGACACACAGGGGACGAGTTCTGACATCCTGTCAGCAGCAAACTCCTGTGGCACTAACAGGTGCTGTCTGAAGGCTCCAGTAACTTTCAGCTCTAAATATCTCCCCTTTTTCTCTAAACTGGGCATTCTGCAACCCTAAAAGCTTCTGAGCAGCACCTGGAACCACACCCAGACTCCACAGGGGTGTGAAGGAAAGGCAAATGTGCACAGACAGCCTCTGCAAGTGCTTCCCATGTACTGTGCATGAGCTTTGTCTGACCCAAGGACACAACATGTCAGGGCTGTGCTGACCTCAGACTATAATATTACATCTGGGTTGAAAACTCAGTACTGACTCAGCTTTGGTGAATGTTAAAGTCTTAGACACTTGCTCACATCCATTTTGGAGACATGCTATAGCATCCCACAGCTCTTCAGTTCACCACAAACATGAGGAGCTATATTTAAAATTTAGGTTATAATTTCCTTGTATTTTTTATATCCAACGAATGGATGGGTCAACTCAGTGGTGAACAAACAACATTTCTGAAAAAAGAAAACCATTCTCTTGAGTAGCTTACTATTCAAATATTTATTATTTTTAAAAGTTTTATTCAAAATGATTGGATTATAGTCAAAGCACTGGCTGTGATACCTCTGTGGATTTTTTTTTTACATTCAGTTGTAATATTTCAATGTTGGTCTCTTCTGATAGTCAGAGCATTTAAACCAGTGACTTGACTACATGCTGAGCATTTTTTTTTCCCTAAGTTTACTGTCACATCCTTTCTTAAAATACAGGAAAGGAGAAGGAAAGCAGTCTGCAAGATGCTTTATACAATTTGCAATACTCCTGCTAATTCCACCTGATGCTTTTCTGTTTGAAATTAATTTATCTTAGTTTCTGCCAGGATAAGAAATGCAAGACCTGCTCTCCCAAAGTCACAATGTGTTGCAAGAGATTTTAGCACTGGGGTGGGGATTAATCCTGGAGCACAAAAGGAGGGAGAGAAGAGATTTAAAGGCAAGCAGGCACACAACTCAGTGCTGAGGAAGAAAAGCCCCCCAAGCAGCACACACAGGAGATCCAACTGCCCTAAGGTCTGCTGCTCTACTCTTCTTTTAAAATCTTTTTATATGAAGATGAAAAGTATCAGATTACAAATATTTGAAGACAGATTCAATAAAAAAATAATGTTTGGAATGCAGAGACCTCAGCTGAATTTGTGATTAATACAGCAAGTACTTCAAACCCCAGCTGTGGGGCAGCACCTCCTAATCCTCTGGAAAGATCACTCCTCACTTCATGCCTTGCCTACCTTGCAGTGTGGAACAATTTGCCTCTCTGTGTTGTTCAGGAAAAAGAATTTTACCGAGAGAGAATTTGTTTTACAGTGCCTGCTGCAGAGCCCTGGGGATCAGATTCCCACAGCACAAAGCACAGCAGCTCTGAGTGACTCCTGATCACCCATCAAAGTGTGACCCCCCAGGGTTTGTTTTGTTTGCTTTCCCCTGGCAAACAGAGGTGTTAAAGATATGTACAGGCACCTTTACTCTTTAAGAATGTACAGTGTATCCTCCCCTGCATTATCCATTCACATTTTATTTCCTTCAGATGGCCACCATATGGCCCTCCTGATTTATTTCACCTGAGCTTCTTGAGCTATCCCAAAGTTCCTCCTTAGGGACTCTGACTTCTGCTAAGGACACACATTGACCCTCTGTGAGATGGAACATGGAATAAAAATTGGAAAGTCCTTTCCCCAAGTAGAAACTGCTATAAATATTAACTTCTCTGCTGCTTTACTTTTTAATTATCCCTCCCTGTCAGTCACAAGGCCCAGAGTCTCCCCAATGGCATGGGTGCTTCAAGTGCACTTAAAACAGCTTTAAACTGTGCATTCTTTGGTCAAACTGCTGCCCCTTTGGCTGGTTGACAAGGAAGAGAACTGTATAAAAGCTGGGTGATACTGTGGTTATTGCAGTAACCAAACCAGTGCACAGCCTGTCAGACATTGCACCTCTTTCCCTGTGTGTGCCATCACCTCCTTTCACAGATGGGGTCACCACAAATGCTGGACTCTCTCTGAAACCTTCTTCTGTAAGGAAGGAGATCTCTGTCCCTCTCACTCAGATAAAATCTCCCACAAACACACCCAGGGTTTACTCACAGGTGAATCATTATAGCAGCTACACTGCCCCTCTGGAAGGGGAGATAAGCAAGATTTCCTGATGTGAAACTAACTGAAATGCAGAAAGTCAATCAATGGCCAAAAAGAAAAGGTGGAAGGACAGGTGGAAATCCCCTGATTTCCAGTTCCACATTCTTTCTCTCAGACAAACTGACTTTTTACCCACCCTGTGGATCCCTCTCAGGATGGGGTTCACCTCTGGGAATTGGCACTGGACTGAGCTCCCTTCCACCTGCCACCAGCTGCTTTCCATGTCCAGCCCTCTGTAGCTGTAAAGTTCAGAACTGTAGGAAGACAAGTCTGTAAAATGAACTCTAAGTGGGCAGGCTAAGAGTTTCAAATGCATATCCCCATCAGACCAAAACAGAGCCCATGGATACATGGAGAATCATTTCTCTGAAAATGAGTGAGCTCTGTGCCCAACCTCAGCTCCCTCCCTCCAGCCCTTTGAGTTGTGGAGCTGATCAAAACAAGGTCACAGTGATATCCTCCTTTAATGAAAGGAATGTTCCTTTTCCTTCCTCTTTCCTGGCAAACAGGTGAGTTGGTTTTGTTCAAACGTTCAACATTTTAACGAAGATCCCTTTGAAGGTCACCCTTGAAAAGTGTAGGCCTAATAGGTTTAAGTTTCAAACAGTTCCTGAAAACAGGAGGTCAGAATCCAAAAAACTTTCAGACAATGTTCAGTGCATCTGTGAGAATCTTAAACTACACAGAGACAACAAAGTGCTCCAAAACCAGCTTGTTACTTCTTGTGTGGAAGGAAAATACAAGAAACAAAGGGGGGGGGAAAAGTGACTGAAATTCACAGTTCTGGAATCATTGGACCTTCCATCTCTGGTTATGCAGGTAAGAGACACACAGGCATTCCAGAAAGGAAGGCCTAGGTAAAAAACACCAAACATCCCCTCAGCTCCAGAGAAACACTCCTTCCTGCCCCTGGCTAAGGGAGGGCTGACACAGAGTCAGAGCAGGGTGCTCCTCACTTAGCCATGCCCAGACAGTTTCTAACCCTAAAGTGTTTAGATACAAACCTTCCCATGTCAGACAGCTCCAGAACACAAGACAGAAGGGCTTTGTGTTATTGCTGACTAGAAACCAGCAACAACATCGAAATCCTGCCTCACTGAACAGGTTTTACCGTGCTTTGCTTCTTGTAGGAAACCTAAACCAAGTGTTTGTGTGTCACTGAAAAGTGAGGGCACAGCAGAGAGAATATTGCTAAAGTGAGAACAACACATCATGCATGCTCTCTGATGTTCATTTCTGTGGAAGTGGAGAACCAGAGAGCAGTTGAAACAAATCTTAACATGCCTCTGATGCCCAGAAATGGGATTCCTCCTACAAACACCTTAGCATGAACATCACAACATCTTCCTCTTGTGTCCAGCCTCCTCCCACTTTATTCATTTACCAAAACCACACAGGTATTTTTATCTTTTTGCACCTCTTATCACAGTAAATCAGAATATTGTGAACCTTCTATAACAGTTATGGGATTCATGGTTTTATGTCTTAAAAAGCATTCTTAAAAATAAACAGAAGGGTAAACACATATCCATTATTCAACAGGAAACAGATTAGTGTTAGTGTAAAAAACTTCATTTTGAATGCATCTGTTAGACACAGACTTGGTGATGGATTTCTAACCAAACCTACCTTTGCTTTCAGATCAGCACAGATCTCCAGTTGCTTCTGCCTGGAATCAGCCAGCAGCACTTGTGCCTGGTGAGCAGCAGCAGCCTCAGCAGCAGCTGCCAGTGCCCTGAGGACAAAGGCTTTGCTAAGCTGAGCCCAGGCCAGCAGCAAGGCCCTGCGCTGGCTCCTGATGGATTGGCAACGATCCCAAGCCTTCTCCTGAGCAACCTGGAGAGGAAGGCATTCCAGAAAGGCTTACAAGCCGTCCATTCATAGAACTAAAATCCTGGACATTTTTGCTAACCCCACATAATATATATAATAATATAAAACATATATATAATAATTGATTTAGTTTTTGTGCCACCCCAGGGAACTCTCAGCACAGCCCCGTGCACTGTGCCAGGTGCAGGGATGTCACCAGTGTCCTGGGCAGTGACACCCCAGCACCACAGCTCCCTCCTGGCCCATTGCTCCTGGCTCAGCTGTGCTTTTGCAGTGGGAATAAATGAAATGCAACGGGCCCTCCCTGCCCTGGAGGACATAACACATAAGCAGGTCCTTCAACACATCTCCAGAGATACTGAGCACTTGCAGCAGGATGAGGCTTTTCCTACAAATTCTGATCTGCAGGGAAACAGGGCACCAATAACAGCAATTGTACAAAAGCAGCACAGGGGGAATCCACTTCTTCCCTAGCAGGAAATTTGGAAATAAAGTCTTAGTCCACCAAGCAGCAGAGTGCCAGCACCTGTGTCACCAGCTACCAAAAACAGGGAGTGTTTAATCCAAAAACCACTTGTCTTGCCCTAATCCAGTGAGGTTCATGAGGACATTCAAGGTTCCAGACTTTGATGGAAGCAGTGCCAGGTAAGGCTGCAGAGAATGAGGCAGTAGAGTCTTGAACCTGTCTTATATCCCCAAAGTATCTGGGGATAAGGAGGTTCTGGAGATGGCTGGCTGCTCTCAGGTGTCCAGGGGACCATTCCAGATGCTAATTCCAGGCCTCTGTCAGGGCAGGGGGTTGCTGGCTCACAAATACCCCTGCCAGCCCTTGGCTGGCTGGAGCTGCACCCCGAGCTTCCCTGCAGCCCAAGCAGAGCCCTGTGCCCCAGCAGCTCCACAGCCAGGGCTGCTGCCCAGCTCAGGCTGCTGCAGCCAGGGCACTGCTCAGCAGGGCAGGGCTGCACAGGCTGCTCCAAAGCCAGGGCTCTCTGCAAGGGCTGCTGCAGGATCAGGCTCTGAGTGCTGCCCCCTGACCAGTGTGCACAGGGGGAAGGGGGAGAGGAGGGCTCCAGGCTGTTGTTCCAGTGTGACACACACTCCAACAACACATTCTTAGCAGTGTTCCAACATTTCCATAGTTGTCATGCTAATACAGGTACCAAGAGATATCAGCTGGATGCAGAAATTGGATTTTTAAATTTAGTGGTTTTAAATTTTAAATGAACCTTCAAAGAAGTAGAGACCCATTAACAGTGGCTGCTTTGTCCAAAGCATGTGATTATTCAGCCCTATTCATTCCAGGGCAACATTTCTGAAATCCACAAGAACTTTATTTCTAGTGAAACTCTGGCTAATTATCAGTATCACTTCACTGTCATTCCTTTGCACTAGACTCTCCTCAAACACAGGGAAGTAGATGGTCTAAAAATACAGACAGAGATAAAAAAAGCCTCCTCCTTTCCTTATGACATCCTGAAGTGTTCTGGCCTTGAAATGGGTTTCTCAATTAGCTGCTATGTGCTTATTCACTGTGGAGTGCAAGAGGAATCAGCAATCAATTTGAAAGCATTATGTATATAAAAATAGCCTCTCCCTTAAGAGTGGGAGATAACTTTCCACTCTTCATGCTATGCATGTGCCACAGAACAATTAAAATAACTATTCCTAGACAATGCAAAAAGGCTGTACATCATCATGAAAAATAAAAACACCAAGAGAAGCAGAGTGGCATAACACAGCTATAAAACTGTACAGCAGAAGTAACACTAACAAATTATTTTTGTGAGTTTGGCTGTAAGACTACGTGGAACTATAAAATCTGCCCAGGACTTGTTTTGAAGAGATCATAGGTTTTAAAATTCCTGTGTTTTGAAAATAAGGATGTTTGTTTTTTACTGTGCAAAATAAACTTTATAATTAAGAGATTTTAAAATGAAAAAACTTCAATAAACATACATTCTTTGATACAACTGTTTGCTACATACTTTAAGAATTTGTATAACTGAATGAATATGTAAACCAGCACTGACCAGCTCCTGCCTGGATCTGTGGGGAAGATACCTCTGCAGCATATCCAGGTACAAAGTTCTCCTCCTCTGAAGATCACTTGGGTACTGATTGATAACAGTCTGGAAAACCCACTGATCTTCTTCCTTCCAGTCACTGTTCCTACAGGAATGCAAAACAACCCAATCCAGTATAACTCAACCACTGAAAAGGAGGAGTTTGGTTCTGGGCAGCCTTGAGTGGGCTCACAGTCCTGGTGCAGTAAACTGGATGTTGGGTCAGAGGTGACAAAATCAGATTAATCAAATAAAGCAAATGTACATCGCTTTGCTGACATGACACTGTGTCATCATGTGAGTGAATTGTTCTGTTTCTGTGTTTCTCAAACAGACCATGTTAATGAATAATTAGTGACCCCACAGGGAAAATGCAGTGTGAAAAAGAACAAGATGGTCAGACTCTACCTTTGAGCACTAAACAAATGATCAAAAGGGAATGAATGAAGTGACAATCTTTGCATACAGCTAAATGAGGATCTAGTTTAACAAATAAACTGAAGCCATAAACTCATCAGCAAGGCATGAGATTCACCATGTTTAGAGTAGGAGCTGTAGCAATGAGTGTGCATGCATCTGCCTCAGAAAATGAGAGCAGTGAGAAGAAGCATCCATCTGAAAGGACACCAGGGCTGGGCTGCAGTTTCACCCTCAGTCTGAACTGGCCTTGAAGGGATTAATGCCAGGCTGTCATTGTCAGCATTAACATCCAAGCAGCAACACTGAGTCAGACCAAAAGGTCTTCCTGGCCCACTGACCTGGTTTCAGAAGTGACTAAGAGCCTAGGGATAATTAAAAGAAGAAAATCATGAGTCTCTACCCACCCCCCAAATTGCTGCTGCCTCCAGCTGCTGCAGCTCCTGGACTCCCCAGGCCACAGCACTGCCTCAGTAATTCCACAGCACTGCAGCCACTGGGGTGTTGGTGTTATCCTTCTGCAGGCAGAAAGGACAGGTACTTCAAACAGGATTTTTGTGAGGAACTCACATGTAATTAAACGAGACTCCATGGTCTACCATTAAAGAAATCAATAATCCTCCCTGTGAGTCCTGACACCTCATATGGTGACATCTGAGCACATCACTTCAGTGACAGCAGTGAGGCAGTTCTACGAGCTGAGATTTGGCTTTGTAACATTTCACCTTGGACATTTCTGCCCATGCAGGCAGGTGAACAAACAGAGCTCTGCTACAGAGGTGAGTGGGCAGAGTAAGGTCCAGCAGGGATGCTGCAGCCCCTCGGCCAGCCTGGTGCCCTCCTGTGCCTCCAGCACACCTGGCAGGGGCCCCAGCAGCTGCACAGTCCTGCCCCTCATCCCACACCTCTGCCAGGCTCACTCTGATTTATCTGCCTCTACTGCCCAGCTAACCATCAACCTCTGCACTGCTCAAAACAAGGAGAAGCTTTCGTGGGAGATCCTTTGTGGGGCAGTCAGCTGTAGAGAGAGCTACAAGTAGTTTATTGTAAGTAGGGACAAACTGACTGCCAAAGCCTCGGTTTGTCAGCTGTGCCAAAATTTGTCAGCTGTGCTGAGATTTTGTCAGCTGCTCATAGACAAATAGTGAAAAAAAAAAAAAACAACCACAACATGACCCAGCCCAGAGTATTCATAGCCACCAAACACATGGAGAATTTCAACATATCCTGCGGAGTGAATCTGAGATGTCACCTCACTTGCACTTCTGTAAAATTCCAGAAAGGAATATCTCATCTAAAACAAGCCTGAAAAGCGGCAACACATTTGACATGGATATTTAAGGTATTATCAAGTTTCTGCACTGTCAAGATATTGACAAACATTTGCCAGGCTGAACGCCTGACCCGAATTTTAAACGCAGCGCCGCTTTCCTTGTGCAGCACAATCCCTGTTTTGTTCCAGAGCTGCAGCAGCAATTGTCTAACACACGGCAGCCCCGAGGCAGCTGCTTCCTTCGGCACATTAATCCCCGGCTTTGCACGCCCGAGGAGCACAGAGCGCTCCCAGGGATCCCCGGCATCCCCGCAGAGCCGCGGCACCGCCACCGGCACCGGGACCGGGACCCGCACCGGGACCCGCACCGGGACCGGGACCCGCACCGGGACCGGGACCCGCACGGCTGCGGCCGTCTGCAGGCACACGGTGACACGGTGACAGAGTGCCACACACGGTGCCACTGTGCCAGATGGAATGCCACCATGATACACAGAGTGCCACCATCACACCGTGACACAGTGCCACCATAGAACCCTCAGTGCCACCATGCCACGGAGTGAGACATCACCCCCCTGCTGCTGGTGATTGCTGCTCCAGAAACAGCCTGGGCTGGGACTGTCCTAGTGCCATTCCTTTGAGGGGATGCTGCACAGGATGCAGTGCTGAGCCTGCAGTGCCCCATTCATCCTTCAGTGATTTGAACAAAACAGACATCCTTGGAAATTGTGGAAAAAATATAATAGTGCTTAGAGAATCATTCTAACACACATAAGTCCAAGTCCACTATTTGTGGGATAGCTCAGGACCTGGGTATTTCCCAAACATGAAAATTTGTGTTTTAGTAACATCAAAAGAAATTAAATTGGATTATAAAATATGATAATCCTGTATAAGGCTTGAAAAAAAACCCCTAAGCCCTTCTTCCATTTCTAAAAGCAATGACTATTGCAATGTGCATTCTAGTGTGAATGAAAATCACACAGAATAACCAGACCTGAACATTATCTTATTCTAAAGTGGCTTTTCTGAACATTCTATGCACATTTTCCAAATTCTCTGCTCCAGACAGACTGAACTGCTAATAAAAAAAGGGATATGAAATGCCAGAGTAGTATTCACTGAAGGTTTTATAATTCACATTCAACATATGATGAGAGAGGAAGTGGCCAAGTGACCAAGTTATCATGTTATCACAGAATCATGTGCTACTGAGCTACGTCTCAAATCATAAAAATAAGAAAAAATGTATTGCAGGAGGATGTTTGGTCTGTCTGGGTCCAGAGCAATGCCAGTGACTGCACAGGCTTCCCTAGGCTGTGTTAGCCAGGGGATACACACCAAGGTCAAGGACCTGTCACTCCATTTCTGACAGCATTATCTGTGCCAGTTGGATCACAGCTAGCACGATGAATTATACAATTCTTCAATCACAAGGCTGCATCTCTGCAAACTCATAGAACATCTCCATGCAAATTAGCCAATATAAATGTAAGAAGTGAGTTGAGTTTTTTACAAACCCATACATTGGAAGAAAGCAATGCTATGAGAACAAAGTCTTCCATTTTTTAAAACTGAAAACTCATTTTTAACGCTGTTCTGGATAAAATAATTGGAACATAAACAAGCAATACATTAAAGATTTGGAGAGCAGAAGGCATACAAAAGTCCCCAAGGTCTAGTTTTAAATAAAATGCCAGAGATGGTTGCTGAAGGTTCATTTATGATTTCTGCATTTCCAGTTGTCAGTGGTGGCACTCTGGCCCAGAGGCTCTGACAGCCCCAGTGACTCCTGCCCCACCCCAGCATCCTGCCCAGCTGCCCCACTGTGTCCTTCCCCTCTGGGGATCATACCCTGCTGCCTCCAAAGAGCCACTGCACACGTGCTCAACTACAGCTGATCTCTTTCCTGGGCAAATATGGCATTTGAAGTTCCAATACTGTTTAATTATTGCTGCAAAACTAGCTCGCTCCAGACCTAAATCCACACCTGGCCTATGATCAGTGAAAATACTACAGCAGATTTTTCAGCCATTTTCATAAATTTTGTTGTCTAGATCCACATCTGTCCTTTATTCAGTAGCACACGTGTTGTGTAAGTCAAGGATTTTAATTTATGAATTTTGATCACAAACTTTGACACAATTTTGATTAAAAACACTAGAAAGACTTTGTACATATTTAGTGATTTAGTGTTTGTCACAAGTTTTCTCATTGAGGTTGTTAAAACTTCTGTAAGAGAAACTATAACAAAATAACAGAGAGAGCAGCAAAAGAGCTGCTTACATTTACCATTTGTGGCTTCATAAATATAGGATAAATCTAAACAATTTTCAGTATCATCTTCTAACAGCTAGGATGCTCCAGTAATAACCAAGTTTCAGGTAACACAAGAAGAACATACAGAATATTTGTACAATCTGTACAAAAGATAAATAGATGAAAACATCCCTTTCTATGGCACCCAGCATCTTTAGCCTGTCTCAGCACACCCAACTCATTCAGCAGCAGGGACAGAACAAACACTGCACTGCCTGTCTGTACAGAACACAGAGCTGGAAGCAACAAGTGATTGTTTTACCAAAGAAATTCAGGGACCTTCCTGCTCTCCCCAGTTTCTCCTGCCCAGGCTCTGAACCTTTCCCCTGGCCTACCCTTTCTCAGTCTTTTGACAGCCTGAAGCCATACAAAGGAGTATCAGGGGATGGCAAAGAGAAGCCAAAGGCCATCCAATGCCTGAAACTCAGTATCTCCTGGACTCTGGGCAGCCTCAGCAGAAAGGCTAAGCTTTATGTTATTAATATACAGGTTTATTACATTTCTAGATCACTATGAATACTGCTATTTCAATGAACATTTTTATTTACACAAAAGTCTTTCCTCCTTTTTGTTATCTGAATCAAAGCTATATGCATCTCTTACATTTTTTTGTGATGACAATTACTGCAGTGATCCAAAATTTGTGAAAATACTGTACCTTCTTCTCTGTTTTATAGATAAAAGCTCTGGAGGTGTATTTTGGAAAGACTGTATTTTCTGTCATGATCTTTCTAGTGTAATTACTGTACAGAAGGAGTAATTTCCATTCCTGCAAGAGCATATGAGGAGGACATTTGCTGCACACCAGACTGTTGGTTCCTTAATCCAGCAAACACGTTGTTTGTTATCCCAGCTGGTGGCTGCTGCAAGGACGGGCTCCCCTCTTGGGGCTGGGAGTGGCTGCTCTGCACAGAGCAGAGTGAGGGCAGAGCCCAGGGCAGCAGCTGCAGGGCTGCTCTCACTGCAGGGCTCCCCACACACTGCAGGGCTGCTCACACTGCAGGGCTGCTCTCACTGCAGGGCACCCCACACACTGCAGGGCTCCCCACACACTGCAGGGCTGCTCTCACTGCAGGGCTCCCCACACACTGCAGGGCTGCTCACACTGCAGGGCTGCTCTCACTGCAGGGCACCCCACACACTGCAGGGCTCCCCACACACTGCAGGGCTGCTCTCACTGCAGGGCACCCCACACACTGCAGGGCTGCTCACACTGCAGGGCTCCCCACACTGCAGGGCACCCCACACACTGCAGGGCACCCCACACACTGCAGGGCTCCCCACACACTGCAGGGCACCCCACACACTGCAGGGCACCACACACACTGCAGGGCTCCCCACACACTGCAGGGCTGCTCTCACTGCAGGGCACCCCACACACTGCAGGGCTGCTCTCACTGCAGGGCACCCCACACACTGCAGGGCTGCTCACACTGCAGGGCTGCTCTCACTGCAGGGCACCCCACACACTGCAGGGCTGCTCACACTGCAGGGCTGCTCACACTGCAGGGCTGCTCTCACTGCAGGGCACCCCACACACTGCAGGGCTGCTCACACTGCAGGGCTCCCCACACACTGCAGGGCTGCTCACACTGCAGGGCACCCCACACACTGCAGGGCTCCCCACACACTGCAGGGCTGCTCTCACTGCAGGGCTCCCCACACACTGCAGGGCTCCCCACACACTGCAGGGCTCCCCACACACTGCAGGGCTGCTCTCACTGCAGGGCACCCCACACACTGCAGGGCACCCCACACACTGCAGGGCACCCCACACACTGCAGGGCACCCCACACACTGCAGGGCACCCCACACACTGCAGGGCACCCCACACACTGCAGGGCTCCCCACACACTGCAGGGCACCCCACACGCTGCAGGGCACCCCACACGCTGCAGGGCTCCCCACACGCTGCAGGGCACCCCACACGCTGCAGGGCTCCCCCCACGCTGCAGGGCTCCCCCCACGCTGCAGGGCTCCCCACACACTGCAGGGCACCCCACACACTGCAGGGCACCCCACACACTGCAGGGCACCCCACACACTGCAGGGCACCCCACACACTGCAGGGCTCCCCCCACGCTGCAGGGCACCCCACACACTGCAGGGCTCCCCACACACTGCAGGGCTGATCCCCCCACGCTGCAGGGCTGCTCCCCCCCACGCTGCAGGGCTGATCCCCCCACGCTGCAGGGCTGATCCCCCCACGCTGCAGGGCTGCTCCCCCCACGCTGCAGGGCTGCTCCCCCCCACGCTGCAGGCTCCCCGTGACCCCAGAGTGCACAGGTGTGCCCGTACCTGGCCAGGGGCTGCAGCTGCTGGTCCAGCTCCCGCAGGCACTGCCCGTAGCCGCTGGCCAGCTCCCGGTACTGCTGCAGCAGCAGCGCCTTCAGCTCGGGGCAGGGGCACTCCAGAGCCAGCAGCTCGGCAGGGACTGCCAGGAAAGGCTCCTTCTGCTCCTCAGAGGGGCTCTCTGAGGCCTGCAGTGGAGAAATGCTGCTCAGGACACTGCAGCAGTCACCCCTCAATAAACTTCCACTGCAACTTACACGCAAAGCTTACATTTTCTTTGAACTTTTCCAGCTCCCTTTCCAAAGCCAGGCTTTCCAGGATGAGACCTTCCAAAATTGCCTTCTGTTGCTCCTTCATAAATTTGATCTATTTCATGAAACGTGTTGCTGTTACTTCTTCCTCTTGTTACAATATGAAAACTTATTCAGAAACAGTCCTATTTCCAGCCCTACACTGCTACACTTGTACAGACTTTGGTGGGTACATTTATACCATGATAAGAAGGGGGGTTTATGGCACACTCTGCACATGAGTCATAGTCTCAAAGTTCCACAAAAAATAAATAAAAATGCTAAAAATATGGTGACAATAAATTGTACAAATGAAGTTAGAATACCAACCTGCTGTAAGACCTCAGCTGAATTGATCTTGGGTTTCTGACAAGATTCTTTTGAGAGGTAACGCTGCATTTTAGCCAGTGTGAGCTTCAAATCCTCCTTTAGCTGCCAGACAGGAGCTAAAGCACTTGTTTGATAAGTGTCCCATTCCCTGGACAATTTCTGCGCTGTATGGAACAAAGTTTTCTCAAACACAAAAAAATGTTGCACAGCACTGTGCTCTGTAAATCTAAAACTGACAAGGAAGAGATTTAAAAACTTAATCAAGGTAATGTTGACTATTAAAAAAAAATTAAGAAATTAATTTAAAAATTCTTACCCAAGTTCCTCAAATCACAAAAAGAGCTGTTCTTATGGCTTTCTTCATCAAGAAAAGTCTTAATTTCTTCCTCTGTTTTTTGCCTGAAGGAAATTAAATGTGTTTTGCAGAAGCTTTAATTTCTTATTCCATTTGCAAGAATACTCAAACACTACAACAATCACATTAAAAAGGGAATTCTTTGCCTGGGAAGATCAGAAGTGAACTTGGACACAAAGATGTTAAAAAAGCCACCAAAGCTCGTGTTGAGTACACAGGGTAAGAGACAAGAGCACTGCTAAGGTTCTCTGCTGTGTGACCCCAACACACACACAGGGACAGTCTCTAAAGGAACTAAAAACCACCTGGAGACTCCTGTAACTCTTACACAGGCACTGCTGGTACCTTACAATGTTTCCAGACTCTGCAGATGAGCTGCCCACTCCCAGCCCAGCCCCAGAGGCTCTGAGAGCCAGCCCTGCTCTCCCTGCCCTCAGGTGAGCTCATGTCACAGACCCCTCTCTGTGTGCCCCACAAACCCTCACTCCCCACACAAAAATACCTTCAGAGCAGGTGCTATAATCTGTTTTCTCAGTGTTCCTCAAATCAAGTATGTCAGACCAAAAACTCTGCTCAAGTCTCTTTAGTATTCACCCATCCAGGCTCCTCAGCCCTTACCTGCTCTCACTCAGTCTTTTATACTCTTGCCACCACACCTGACGATGCTGTTTCAGCAGCATTTGCTCTTTGCTAATTTTTGAAACTTGCTCTGCTTTTTTAATCTGCAAGGAAAATTAAAGGTTGTGTTTTGAACATATTCAACAGCTTTTTCAAATGCCTGCACATGGAAACTTTTAAATACAAAATGACGAACCCAATAGCATTTTTAAAAACTCTGTTTTTCTAAAGAACAATGGCCTCAAATGTAACAAATTTTCATTAAATAAGTTTGTTGCATTTCAAATCACAATTAACAAGAGGAGAAAGTGGGGGAAAAAAAAGTCTGTTCATTTTCTTCTTTCCTTTCCTATTCCTATGTCCCTGGAGGTGAGTTGGGGAAAGATAAGCAGGAGAATGAAAAACACTTTCTTACAGGTGGGAAGATGATAAAGTGAAAGTACATCAAGTAAAGGAATTTCAGAATGCATTATTAAAAAAGAGGTTTTTTACTAAATCTTTCCAATTAGAGAGGCTCTCAGACTGTCTGAGGGCTTCACAAAAGCATTGCTTCACACTTGGGGTAAAACAGGAATGCCTGCTTCTGGAACAGATGGAGTTCCTGCTTAAACCAGGGTAAGGCTGCACAAGGAAAGAGATGCCTCTGGCCAGCCAGCAGTGCAGGGACAGGATCAGGGGCCCAAGGCTGCCACCCTGCCTGGGACAGGTGATTTCTGTCCCCTCTGCTGCTGTGACACCATCTCTGGCTCAGGAACGTGCTGAGGACAAAGCTCCTTCCCACTCTGTGTGCTGCCTTTCCATCCCTTCCTCCAGAGCCCTGGCTGCCCCCACACCTCCCCTCAGAGCCTTCCCTGCCAGCTCCCTGCTTGCACAGACACTGTCCTATGGCAAAAACACACGGGGAGCCTGTCTGAGCTCATTCCAGGGAGAAATGAATAAACACCCCACTCACACCCCACTCCATTGCAGGGAGAAATGAATAAACATCCCACTCCACAGCTACTGCAGCAAAGGGATGCTCCGAGTCACAAACACAGGGACTCCACCTGGCTCAGGTGCAAACAACCTGCAACTTTCCTGCCCAGGGCAAAGCTGCACAAACACACCACCCTCTGTGTTTGCAGGCACAGGAGCACTGAGCAAACACAGACACACAGACACAGACAGACACACCCACAGACAGACAGACACCCCCACAGACAGACAGACACCCCCACAGACAGACAGACACCCCCACAGACAGACACCCCTACAGACACAACACAGCACACACACCGACACAGACACCCCCACAGACACCCCCACAGACACCCACCCATGTCTACACAGAGACAGACACAGAGAGACACACAGACACCCCCACAGACACACAGACTGTCCCCAGCGTGTTCCCACCCCTGCCCCAGCTGGGCTGGGACAGCAGCAGGAAAATGTGTAGAGTTGCTGTTTGCAGCACTCACACACAGACAAGGAACACTCTGCAATCCCAGTGCCTCAGGCAGCCAGAAGCCCACATCCCACTCCAGGCAGCAGAAACCCACCTGCCAGGTGAGCCTGAGCCCAGGGACTGTGTGAATGGACCTGGCTGCCAGGCAGAGCACAGGGAACAAGCCCAGCTGGAGGTGGCTGGTGCTGTGTGCTTGCAGCAAGGCTGGCTGGGGCTGTCACTGGCTGAGGAGCTGCCTGGGCTAGGGCAGGGGACACCAGCAGCTGCTTGGAGCCTGCACACACCTGGCCCATGCCTTCAATCACTGGGTTACAGCACCTCTGAACCAAAGATAATGTCTCACTTTTACTGCTTGCTTATTTTCACTTTTCAAAAGTTACCTATAGTTTCCTCTTGATTTCCTCTATTTCATGAAACATGTTACTGTTACTTCTTTCTATCATTACAATATGAAAACTCTTACCTATAAAATAAGTCTTAAGCAAACAGAATACTGTACTAAAAGCAATTTGAAAATAATTACATCTTCAAACCAATTCTAAAAATAAGTGAAACAAAAGTTGAAGCACTTTTGCATGTAAAATTTGACATGCTCTTGAAATTATTTTATAGCAACAGCAATTCCATTTATGTAGAACTGCTGCAATATTACCTTTTTTCCCTGTTGTGCTGTCTTTTAATTCCCTAAGCAGTCAGCAACTGATTAACCATTTGTTGCTTTGGTTCTACCTCAAAAGAAGAGTAACCCAGCTCTTCAAAATCTGAATGGCTTGAATCAGCAACAAAAAGTAGTAGGTGGAACATATACTGGTCTCCCTGGAGCTTTCACCATGTATATTTTACTACCTACTCACTTGGAAAACACTTGAGAAGGCAGAAAAACAAAAGAAAGATGAAAAAATAAAGCTTGAATGTTCAGTGGAATTTGGTACTGCCAATCCATGTAGCAATATCTGCCAGAATTTTTGACATATGATACCTACATGCCCTAAAGGAAGCAATATTACAAAGTGTGTATTTTTTTTCTCTCATTCACTGTTACCCATCTCTAGTAATAAATAAGGCTCCTCTTGTCTTTACCTCTTGAGATGTTCTGCACCAATTTATACATTTCTGTCTGCTCTACATTTACATTTTATGACTATTAAACATTTTAAATCTTTTTTTAAGACCTACCTCCTCTTGACTTTTGGAAATCCTCATTTCATATATTTTGTTTGGCTTTTTCTTCCTGGATCATCCTTCCCTTCCCATTTAATCCCACAAATTCTTCATTGCCCCCAGGATTGTGTAATAAGGTTGGGTGAATTTCCTCAAGGCAGTAAAATAAGAATTTTTCCTGCCTTTTGAGGAACTAGAATCCACACATATTTTGGATCCCTGATCTGAAAAATGTCCACACATTGACATTAACACATCTAAATCACAGTATAGCTATGATAAACTTTCATATTTGACCCCCTCTGGCTGAACTTTGTTACAGAAATTTGTGATCCCTATTCATTCTTAGATTCTTTGCCACAGGGACAAGAAACATGGTCACTGAATTTCAAAAGCATTCACATTACAAACAAACCAAAAATCATACCTTTAACTGGATTTGTGCAGAGGCCATTTTTGCCTCTGCAGCAAGTTCATACAGATGTTCGTAGTCAACAGGTTTGTACTTCTGGCTGCAAAGAGCATTTCTTGCAGGAACCACCAAATTGTCTGGTTATCATATAAAACACATAAGATCACTTCAAACTCTCATGAAATATTTCAAGTGTGAGGCATAAAATGAATTTCTATAGACAGAAATCAGAACCAGTGTTTTCAGCACTACAGGTTGTCATCCTGAGCTCCAGAACCCTGCAGAGGGGCACAGAAACCTGTGCAGAGACATGGAAATGGCCAGAGGGCTGGAACACTTCTCCAGGGGAGACAGGCTGAGAGAGGTGGGGATGTCTGGCTGGAGAGCACCCCAGGGACCCTTTATTGGTAAAGGGGGCTTACATGAGAAACAGAAGGGATCTGTTAGTGACAGCACGAGGGGCAGCAGCTGTAAGCTGGAAGGAGGGTGGATACAGACAGGAACCAAAGCAGGAATTGCTCCTGGCAGGGTGGGCAGCCCTGGCTGTGGCTCCCTGGACCCCTGGCAGTGCCCAAGGTGGGACACTGGGGCTGCAGCACTGGGACAGTGGGAGCTGTCCCTGCCATGGCTGGGTGGAACTGGGTGGGTTTTAAGGTCCTTTCCAGATCAAACCACAACCAGAGTGCCAGAGCAGCTCCTATGTGAGTCTATTAATGGCAGAGTGATTCATAAACAACCAAGAAAACAATTAAACCTAAACATGACAGCACACATACCTGCACCACTAATCCTGTGATCTGAAAACAATGTTCCATGGTCCAGCTCACCCATTTTTCTTTTTTATGTATATTTTTTACCTGTAGAGAAACAAACATATAATTTGAGAATACCAACATTGTGGATGCAATCTAAAACACCTTCAAAAATATCCATTGTTTTCTTAGGAGAGGTACATCTCATTAGACAGAAATTCCTCAGGTTTGTCTTTCACTTCAGGAGAGATTTCATGTGCCTCATACCATTTAGCAGCTAAGAAAACAAAGTACTATTTCCTCAGTTAATCTGTAATCCTGTGGCATAGCTCTTCTATTCTATACTTTGTGCTTTACAAAATATGACAATATGAGTCCCTCAATCCAAATGTAAGGTCAGCTCCTAAGGTGTTCTTTGCTTTATAGAAATTAAGCCTGAAAAGATCACTCTTTCCTTCCATTTGGAGACTGCCTAGGTCCCTTTACCCCCTCTGTAGTATCACCTGTGAAACCAGGTCAGTTGCTCAGGCAGCAGTGGCTCAACTCTTGGTGAGCAGCATGTATCAAGTACCCACATCACCATGGGTCAAATGGATGTTTCAGATGAAATAAGTTACACAACACAGAAAAAAAAAATTCTTTTATGGGTCAAACCCCTTACTTTGAATTAAGCATGCACAAATGTCATGCCAGGTCTTGCACAGAAATTAAAGCAATAGACCCACCTGAGGTGTTTCAGCTGCACTGAATCAACAGCTGAGTCACACCAGAATGGGAAGGTCATGTCCAGCAGGGCTGCCCACAAAGCCTCTCCCTCAAACCCAGCCACGCTATGCCAAAATTCCACACACACAATTCCATCTCCTTGTCATACCTTTGACATTTGCCTGGTCCCACACCAAGCACACCATACAATAGAGCAGCATAATTTATTAGTTTGTGGAGTTATTTCCCCACTGTTCTCGTGAGATGAACTAGTTTATCCCTACAAATTCCAGGGATGGCACAATGCCAAGGTGGGAAGGAAGAGCAGCAGAAGAGATGTGAAGGGGCCTATTCTGACAGAGCTATTCATGCCAGCCAAACAAACAGGTGAGACTGCAGCTGAAGGCAGGTTTCAGTGCACTTTCCTGTGAGCTGTTTGATGTTTGCATCCAGCCCTCTGCTTTGGGCTGTCAGGCTTCCTCCTGTTGCTTTTTTGGTTTCTGACCATCCAGCACTGCTTCTACTGATAAACTTGGGAAGGGACTACTACAGTGACTCTCATCTGCTCCAGGTAATGAAGGCAAAAATAACATTGATGGAAAATTGGGAGTACTCAAAAGCTCTAAGAAGATTGGATGCATCAGAGCCACTTCTCTCTGTTAAAGCCTTTTATTAGTGCTCCCTGTGCAGCTGCCACAGCAGCGTCATTGTGCATTACACGTTTGGGGAGCCATCATCCTAATCTGGGTCCATCTGGCCAGCTTTAAATGACAGGCTTCTAACACAAGACACGCTGGCCTGTCTGAAAAATAACTATGGACACAGTAAGATCAGCAGCAGCAGAGTTCCCCTCTGGGTTAGTTATGTATTTGATCATTTGGCAAATTGTTGGTATCTCCTTTCTACTGACATGCTTCTGATTTAATGTCAGTACTTGAAGAAAGCTTCACACATTGACCTGGCCTTCACCTCCTTCCAAAAGGAACCAAGAGAATACATCTCAAAAACAGAACTAGCGCAAAAAAAAAACCTAAAAAAACTTACTGGCCATTTTCTGTAAATTCAGGGCTACTGTATTTGATGAACAAAATCCTTATTCCCCTTGAGCCAACCCATTTCTCTCTTCCACAATGATGTCATACATTTGTATTTTATCTCAGCCTTCCACAGGCATTATTTTCTGATATTCAACATTACAGCTTCCCTAAAACACTGAAAGTGAATGCTAAGATGGTTTTGGAAGAGGACAAGGTCCAAATAAACTTGCATTTTATCTCCAGTAACAAAATGACAAAACTACTGCCAGTTATATTTAATTCTGTTTTAATGCAGATGTATCTAGAAACCTCTCCAATACTGTGAAAGTCCAACTCAGCCCAAATTCCAATACCCTGGCCCAAAGCTTTGCTCAAACCTCACTGCAGGCTCTAGGCTGGGAGTCTCGATGCATCTTAGAAAGAAAAAGTGCAAAAGATCAACCAGTCACCAACAGAAGTCCCTGTACATAGAAATCCATTCCCCAAGAACTGCAAGTCAGCTCTGCCTACAGCCAACCACAGCTACATCTTTTGGCAGCAGTAAAAAGCACAAGGTTTATCAATTCTCTTTTTCTGCTCATTTCACAGTTTAGTACTTCACTATTCACTGAAATCTTTTAGGCAATAAAAATGTGATCTCTTAAAAGATTTCATCTCCAATTCAACCAAACTCTTCAGCGCATTCTTAATGTAAGTCCTTGCTGTTGTTTGAGGTGTATGACCTATGTTTATCCTTACATATAGCCCATACTAGGCAAGCTCCTCCTTCCTTTCATTTAAATAGAAATTAAGCTCCCAGTGCCAGCCAGCATTCCTGGAGGAAGCAAAGGCTGGTGCCTGCCCAGGCTGCTCCTGGGGCTGAGTCAGCTCCAGTCCAGGGAGTTCAACCAGTGCTTTTCAAAGTGCCTAATCTACTGTCTCTGCTCAACAAGTTGTTTGCATACCTAAATCTTTGCAGATCTGGGTCACCAGTGCCATTTTTCCCTCCCAGCTGAAGTGCTGCTCATCAAGCAAAGGGCAGGTGGATTTCTGGCAGGGAGGCACAGTGCTCAACGACCCAGACATGCCTTTTGAAACAATTTCCTGTGCACGTTTTAAATCACTCCCATTACTACATGTAAAAATCAATAATAGGAATCAAGTCTCCACAAAGCACAGCTGAACAGCATCACCAGTGGCAGGACAGCAGGTGCTCCCCAGTTTGTGTGCAGGAAGGATGAGGGATCCTGTGGCAGCAGGTGCTGCAGTCAATCCTCTCACACAAGGCACTGCTGGGGCTACACCGCTGAAAGCAGAGCTGAAGCACAGACTGACTGAGACTGGGAACACAGCACCAGCAGCACCTGGGATCATACATTGCACCAAATGTTCCTAAAAAATACAAACTCAGAAAAAATCCCCAAACTCACAAGTCCCTTATTCTCTGTGTTCTATTTTGCATACCTGGCAATGTCTTGAATATTTTGTGGAAGGCTTGTTGAAAGATTTTAAAGTTTAATGAAATGTTAATTGCTTAGCTACTGCGTGTTTTCACTTAAAGAAAAGGAATATTAATATGCAGTTGTTGAACCCTCTGATTCTAATTATTGTTAGGGAAAAGAAGCAAAGATTCACTCCCATTGTAGGGCATGGAGTACAAACAACAAACAAGTAATGAGCTTGATCCCTTAATCAGATCCTTTCTCTTCTGGTTGAACTAACTATCTGAAAATGGCACCCATCCAGAGCGTGTTAATCTTGCAGCAGTCAATCCTTTCCCCAGGAAGAAAATACACAGTATAATACTTCTATCATTTGGTGTCAAAACAGCTGCTAGAAAAATCCCATTGTTTGATTGTAATTTAAATTTACATTCCCCTAAAGAAAGAATTATAGCTCTCTTTGAAATAAAGTCAAGTCTCAGAAATGGTATGTTCCCAAAGAGACATAGTCCTTTTTGTCTATGATAATCTCATTACTTCCTCATTAAGTAAAACTTAATCCAAAGTAGGAAGATCAATTTGAGTAACACTTAAAACAATCAGCTTCATGGACTGCTTTGTCACACTGCAGGGGCAGGGAATAGCTTATCTGCTTTCTGAGGATCTTCACAGGGAACTCTACTCTCCCTCCATTCTTGGAATATTTTTTAAAAATCCAATAGGAAATAAACTTCAGGAACACTTAGAAAAAACACTGAAACAAGTAGATAAAAAAAGGAAGCAAATGTTTTAGAAGTTGGTAAGTTGACATAAAAAGGGTAGGAAATGAAGTCACTCACATCCGCTTGGATCAAGTGAGTCAGGTGGCATTTTCTGTTGTTTTGTTTCCAACAAAACGTGCACAATCCCTTTTCAAACACAGCTGGCCTGCTGCAGCCAGCACAGCTGGCAATTGCAAGGTGTAAATGAAAGAGGATGAAAAAAGAAAATGCTCTGAATGTTTGGGGTAGTTCCTCCTAGAGCATTTGGGGTTGAATCTTAAAGCCCATCCAGCTTCACCCCCTGCCATGGCAGGGACACCTCCCTCTGTCCCAGGTGCTCCAAGCCTGCCCAGCCTGGCTGGCACTGCCAGGGGTGGGACAGACACACTCCCTTGGGCAATTCCTGCACGGACAGGACAAACCTGCTCACAGCCCAGCTTGGCTGAGCTACAGGCAGAAACTCTGAGGCATCATTTACAGACTTCTGCAACACAAGAGATTTGCAGAATTTTGTCATATGTTGTTTTTATTACTGTTCTATCTAGATTTCTATTTATTACCTCCATGTACAACAAGAGCTAGAAAATGAAACCATATGCTTGAATATATGAAAGAATAATTGGAAGATGTGAGGCCGAGTTTTCCATTATAGGACTCCACCATTTTCTCCATTAGTTAAGAAATAATAAATGTTTAGTTAAATTGACCTGTGGCTGCCTGGCCTGTAAAGCACACCTGCTAGTGGCCAGGCTGTGTCCAAAGGCTTGTTTGGAATGGTGCAGTGAGCACTCACCCCTCTGCTGCTCTGCACCCATCAGAAAAATACTTAAATCTACACAATTCACTCAGCACTGCAGAAGCAAAGATTCTACACAATTCACTTAGCACAGCAGAAGCAAAGATGCTGTAACACAACTGCAGAGAATTAACATTCCCTGCAGTCCAACAAAGTACCTGGGCTTTGCACTTCTTATCAAGAGGCAGGATTTGCATGTACCACAGGAATTTTGGAGACAACCTCCACATATGCCAAACACCACTGGGCCCTGGACTCGGGATGCAACTTTCCAGGCTGGGATAGTTAAGGAGCTAGACCTCAAAAGGAGCTGCAGCAGAAATAACAGTGTGACCTGCAAGAGCATCACATGTACTGAACCATCAGATACTGAAATAGTCAATACTAAGTAGTAGCAGAAGTTCAATGGAAAACACTCAGAGCAGGTTAAAGTAATTGACTCACTTTAAAAGAAAAAAAAGAACAACAAAAAACAACTGAAGACTGAACTTCAAAAAATCTGTGCAACCTATCTGGATTCCAATTGTTAAACCACAGCCCCACTGCTCCTCAGATAAACCAACCATTGCTTTCCACTGCTGCGAAATGCACACTTGGAAATACACAGCTTGAGAGTCATGATAGCTTTATTTTCTGTGTCTAGCTAGATCTCAGATTTTGTCAAATCTGACAAAATCTGAGATCTTTTGGACCTTTTTGTCCCCAGAAAGGGAAACAGGAGCCAGGTTCCTTATTTGTGGAATTAAAAAGGTAATTTTAACTTGTCACTTTTTGCACGTGCCTCTGTCTTTACTGTTGCCTTCTGTGTAGCGAAATGGAAACATCTCTTCCCACCCCATTTTCACGCTAGCTTGGTTGCTGATGTTTTGTACTCAACAAACCCAAATCTGTATGGAAGGGTTCCCTGCCCCACTGCTGGAGGCCTCTTCCTCACAGCTCTGCTGACAGACCAATTTCTGCACGCATTTCCTAATGAACTGCAGGCAGAAGTCAGCTGGCTTAGTTTGTGTTGTTGGCAGAACAGATTAACAGTGCTTCAAGAACATATGACTCTGTCTGAATAAGTCCAATTTCTCCTTTTCCCTGTTCAAGCCACGGGAAGCTGTGGCTGTGTGGAGGTGCAGCCATTCTCACACTTGGGATTAACTTCAGAGCAATTCTGCATCTCACCTGCCAGGACAAACAGCACGGGGACAGAGGACCCCGAGGCACCTTGTGAGGTGGTGCTGGCACCAACTACTCTGTGTCACTGTCCTCCAGGCAGCCCAGCTGATTTTTGTCTGAGTAGTGTAGGGGGAGTCAGAGCAGAACGTTTGTCTGCAGCCTGTGAGAGACAAGCCAGAGGGACAGATAATTAATGTGATTTAGGAGCCACTGCAGTTGATTTTGTCAGGAGCATCAGTATCATTTTGTACAGCTTTTGCCAGTTCTGCTAGGCCAAATTCCCAGAGTTATGTGCAAGGAAGCATTTGGCACAACTTCACTTTAAATTATTGCATAATGTTGTCTGATATCCTGCTAGAAAAAGCAACTCATCCTTCTCTGGGGCCTCTCAGTCTCAGTCACTGGAAATGTACAGTCTGTAAACATGAATCAAGGAATCTTTCTGCACGTACATTTTCTTTGTTGCCTCCTTATTGAAAAGGATCTCTAGATTTCAGTCTGACATTCTGTATCCCTGGTCTGGTAAGAAAGATTACAGTTTGGTTATTTCTCAGCAGTTTTTCCAGCCTCATATACAAACTAGTAAGAAGATGGGTAACGTTTTGCTCAGCAACTGTAGCAATTGGTAAAAACTGCAAAGGATTGTAGGGGATGTCCCCCTGTCCTTGAGCAGATGGAAGTACCTGCATTGCCCAGAGCTGGGGTGTTGGGGTTTCATCATTTCTTTGTGGGCTTTGGGGGGAGTTGTTGTGGGCTTTGGTTGGATTTAAGGTTGTTGACTCAAATTGCAAGCTTAGGACCTGAATACCCACAGAACAGACCAACAGCTGATGACCTTGTCTTTACTGGGCATCCCACTCGGCATTTCCTGCCATCTTTTCTCCAAATCACCCACTTGGCTCTTGCCAAGCTCCCTGCCTGTTTCCAGGTGCTGCAACACCCTCGAGGAGCCCTGACTTACAGGTGCACACCTGATGACACCTGATGTCACCATTAGCACAGCTCACTTAAGGCATCCCTCCTCCTGCTGCCCCAAACAGCTCTTGGGACACGCTTCCAGCTGAAACAACACACTGGGACAGGACTGCTGGGGCTGGCCAGGAACAGGTTACTGAGCTTACACCACTGGCCAGCAAGCTGCTGCTCCTCAAACCCCTCCATCCTGCTGGACAAGCATCCAGGGCAAAGCCTTTCCTGCCCCTGCCACTCCTGCTGTGCTTGGCTGCTCACACACCCCTTGGTGCAGGCACCACAGGCAGGAACGTGCACTCAGGAAAATTGATCCAGAGGAAAAACAAGGCATATGTATGCCAGGGGGGCTCCTGGGGAGGCTGATCAGTCTGAAATGCAGCTCCCTGCACGGGTGCAGGATCCTGTTGCAGGCACTGGGAAAGCTGGATGGAGATCTCATGACAGGGCTTCATTGTCCTTCCCATGGAGCTGGGCCTGAGCCAGAGCACAGGCTGAGCACTGTGCACATCTACAGCCAAACACTCCTACTTGGTGCTTCAAAGCCTTGCAAGAAAACAAAGAGCAAACAACCTGTCAGTATTCAAGTTTTCCTCAATATTTTGTTTTACCACAGGGAAAGAGTAAATCTATCCATGGCAGAGCAGTAATTTTGAATGGCACTGTCTGAAACAGAACATTTCTATAAAAGCCCTCACTGAAAAAGCAAAATATCAGCCCACCACTTTCCTCAGAAACACACCTGTTAGGTGCCTTACCTCCCCAGTTAAGCAGTTAAAAGTAGGAGAACATTCAGTGCTTTCTATACCAAATGAAATTAGTTTCAGAATTACCCGACATCAATTGTATTGTGATTGACTGAGCTTCTGTGACATCAACACAATGGCTTGCAGTAACTTTTGAAATCAAATTGTGGGTTTTAATGAGAGGAAAAAACCCCACACACCTAAAACCCTCCCCATGTGAGCACTAAACAGCTGCTCAGGTGTTGTGTTAGCCTGCCATGAGCATCACTCTCTTCTCCAGATGTTTTTTTCCCAAACCTTCATAATTTCAGTATCTGGAAGAGATTACAGTTAAAGCAGGCAGCCTTACATAGCTTCCAGAAGAAACCAAACTGCACTCCCCAATCCCACCCCTCCCAAATCTAACCAACCAAATTGACAAAAGACAAAACAAAAAGCAGAAAAGGAAAAAAAAGAAGGAAATGAAACAAAGCAAAAATGCCACCAAGAAACAAAGCAACACTGTTTTTCTGACTGCTATTTATCACTAAAATTAAAAGATAAGCATGTCAGTGTTCTGCAAGGGCTATGAATATCTGTGGAATATATATATATATATACAAAGCAAAACTCGATTATGGATTAATTTCAGAACAGATTAAACAAAGCAAAAAAAAAAAAAAAAAAACAAAAACCAAAACATATTAATGACTGGAAATGCTGAAGAAGTAAAACAGCAACAAAACAACCAGCAAATACCTGTTAACAATATTGCTATCTAAAGCACTGGAAGATGAGCACAGTCACTTTATGGGTCAGATTTAAGGCTCAAGAGAAACCAGGATGGTCCCAAAGGAAATCATGAGACAGATTGTTACAAACTGCAAACAGAGTGGAATCATGGCTTTCCAAATGAGAATGAAACAGAACATCTTACTTAAAAGTCACATGAAGAAGATGAATAAAAAAGTGTTCTTGTTTGCTACTGATTCTAAAAGTCCCACAAGAATTTAAACATGTATTTGACAAAGACCACTATCAGCTAATGGAATAAATCAAAGAATCACCCTCCATGCAGCCCTGTGCATTGGCAAGTTGAAATGGGGTGCCTTTCCATAGCCTATGTCATCCCTGTTGGACAATATTCTGCACTGGACACAGAGCAGTCAATTAGATAATGTACTGGCTGCTCAGGGTGCCAAAACAAATAAACCAGCTATGAGGGTATGACTAATACCAGACAGAATGAAACAGCTTTTCCCCCACTGACAGTCATTCAACGTATTTCCAAATCTGACAGCACCTCAAAATGTTACTTTCAATTCCTGCTGCTGCTTCTGTGCCAAAGCAAACCAACTCGAGATCCCTTTCTCCTTCCCAACAGTGCTTGTTACCCTCTCCCTTCTCTCTTTAGGGGGGAAACCCTAAAGCACAGGCAGGCCTTGCAATCCATGGCTCTGCAGGGCACCCAGAGCAGCCTGTTCCTGACCACCTGGAGCCCCAAAGGCCTGGGAGGGCAATGTGCCACCCCTGTGCTCTGCCTGTCACCTGTGCCTTCTGCAGGGACACCCAGAACAGCTCCATGTACTGGGGCGAGCAAGCTCTCTCATTTCCCAACAGATGCTCTCTCCTCTCTCTATTATTATATATGTATATATAATAATGCCCAAATTACAGGTGAAAACCAGTTGGGACTGACTTGAAGCTAATTTAATTAATCCTCTACACCTTTGGTAGAAACAACCTTGCAACTAATGAAGGTCACGGTGCTTGCACATCCTGCACTTTCTCCTCCTTTTATTCTAAATCTAGTTATTCCACATTTTATCTTTACTCCAGTTCTCCACTTTCATTTGACCCTTCCCCTACTTGTTTCATTTCACACCTGTTACTCTTTTTTACTAACTTTCTACTGTTATTCCCCTCAGGTCCTGTTTCCACTTCTTAGACAGAGACCACCATTCTGGTTTGGTAATATTTTATATGTAGTTCATGTGGTATGAATCATGAGATTTTTCAGAGCAGTGAGGACTCAGGACTCCTGTTTACAGCTACCAAGCATTTTCCATGTGGATATCATCAGAATGTAGAAGCTCCTACTGCATTATTCAATATATAAATAATTTTACAAATAGCAACAAAAACCTCAGAGATTAAATATCTTACCAACAGCATAAATGACTTCCAGGAAGCCAATTACATTCCAAGTAGGAAATACAGAGAATTTATATGAGTCTAAAGGTGACTGCCCACGTTCAGCTAATGTGCAGTTCCCTCCTAAGCAGGAGCTAACGAAGGACATAGTTCTACTTGCAGCATTAGCACCAACTAAAACACATCATGGGTTCATTCATGACTTCATCATGTCCTTATACTTAAAAAAAACCCCCTATGGTCTGCCCCACCTAACACTAAACTAAAAACCTGAGCTGGAAAGAAACCAGGCACAAGTTACAGTGTGGATACATTTTCACGTTACACAGGCTTTCTACAGCGTCTGTGCCACTAAACGGGAAGAGGGTGAATGGAGCAACCTCTCGACACAGCAAGAGCTGCTGATTCGAGTGGCCATTGGGTTTGGCTGCTCTCAGCCGTTGACAGTCATGCCATGGAGTGGAGAGTGCCGAGAGCCGTCGTACCTGCAGGCGGGAGCAGAGGGTGAATAGAAGCAGCCACACCTGGGTGCACCGGAGCGGACAGGAACGGCCGCAGCCAGGACCCGAGACACACCGAGACGGCACGGCATGCAAAAAATCTATCAAGCATTTAACACGCTCAAAGGCTGCTACTGGAATGTGTTGCAGCGCTTTTAGGGAGACTGGCTTTTCTTTCCTACATCTATGATTCCTCACACGCCATCAAGAGAGTTCGCCTGCTACTGGAAAGCTCAAAACACAGGGATTTTAAAACACCATGGAAAGCATATTCACATCTTTCCCAAACACCTGGGCTTAGCGTGTCGGGTGCGAGCGGGCTGTGCGTTCGGTACCGGGGCACGGCGGGGCACGGGCTCCCCGGAGCGGCAGGTGGGGCGGGAGCGGGGCGGGCCCTGCCCCAAGGGCCGGCCCGGAGCCGGGCACGGCGGGACGGGCACGCTCGGCCATCGCGGACACCCCGCACCGGCCGTTTTATAACTGGTTGCTCATCCACCCACGCACCGCTCGCCCGCCGCACTCGGACACTCACCGCGACGGGTCCGGCCGGTGGCGCCGGAGGAGCCTCCCGTCCCAGCGGGCTCGGCGGGGCGGAGCCGCCCCGGGCTCAGCGCGGGTCCCGTCGGGCCGCTCCCGGCGGAGCTGGCACGGGTCGGGTCGGGTCGGGTCGGGTCCGTCCCGTCCCGTCCCGTCCCGTCCGCGCCGTCTCCCCACACGGCATCGGTAACCACGGCAACCTCAAGTGGCGCTGCCATTGGCGGGTTTAACGCGGGGCAGCAGCCAATGGGACGCCGCCCGAGGCCGCGCCTGGCCAATGGGGGCGGGCGCCGGGCCGGGCGGCGCGTGACGCGGCGCGCGGGCGGGGCGGGGCCGGCGGAGCGGGCGGCGGGGCCGCCACCATGGAGACCCCGGGGTAGGGCGGGCGCGCCCGGCGGGGCCGCGGGGCCGCTCCGCGCGGTGAGTGCGGGGAGCGGGGCAGCCGCGGGCCGGGGCCGCCGCGGGGGAGGGAGCCGAGGGGACGGCGGGGCGCGGCGCGGGAGGCGCGGCGGCGGACCCCGCCGGGGCATCGGGGCCGAAGAGCCGCCGTCTCGGGCGGCCCCGCGGGCGGAGCGCCGCGCACTCTCCGTGCCCGCGGGGCCGCGCGGAGCCCGGCGGAGCCGCCCGGAGGGGCGCTGCGGGCGGAGCTGCCGGCGCCCGGCCCCTGCCCCGGGCGGGAGAGCGCAGCCCGGGCCCGCCGGTGCCGCGGCCGCGCCGTGTGCGCGGGGCTCGGCGGCGCGCCGGGGGCTGCGAGCCGGCGGAGCCGCAGCGGGCCGGGCCGCGGGGCCTCGAGTGCCCGCAGCGCCACGCGGGCCGGGCCGGGCCGGGCGGGACGCGGCGGGGATGGCGGGGTCGGCGGGCGGGCCCGGTGTGCCCGCGCGGGGCCCAGCGCCCGTCCCGGTGCCGCCCGGGCTCCCGGTGTTCCCGCGAGCCCCCGACCCGCTGCCGCCGCCGTGTTCCTGCGCGGGGTGTACACGCGGATTTTCACCCGTGGCGTGGCCGCGGGACGAGCCGCGCTCCGGTCGGCGGGTACCGGGGAGCCGCGGAGCATCCTCGGCCCGCGCTCCGGGAGCACGGCGCTTGGGGCTGCGGGAACTTTGGGCGGCGTTCTGTGCCCGTGTCCGGCGCCATCGGCGGGGCCGGCGCGGCAGCTGTGGCTGCGGGGACACGGCCGTGCTGGCCGCGCCGTGTGCGGAGCTCAGGGTGCTCTGCAGGTGCCGGTCACCGTGTGCCGCGGCCGTGCCTCGGGCTGCGCCAGCTGGGAAATGAAGTCTCGCCGCAATAAAATAAATGCCGATGCTGAGCCCAGGCTGTTCCAGCACAGAAAAACCGGAGTTGATGACTCAAGCCCCCTCCGGTCCATTTCCCCTCCCGGCTGGCGCTCAGGAGGTATCGCCAGTTCAGAGGCAGGGAACTGAATGTTTCTGCCGTGCCTCCGTTTGCCCCATAGACCTTTGTACTTTTTTTTTTTTTTTTTTTTTTTTTCCTGAATAGCCTCCTGCTCCCTGGTAATTTTACATTAGTCATTGCTTCCAGATTCGAGTGTTTGAAGGAAAAGGTGTGGTTGGACTGTGAGCACTAGTATTGCATGAACTGGCTCTTCAGTTTTTTCAGCATTGGCAATTTTTGACAAATTGGAGTTTTGAGATTAGGAGATGACAAGGATGATAATGTTTTCCTCTTAACCAATAACTGTATTTTGAGGTCAACATCAAATAGTTTGTTCATTGTGATAAAAATATGGGAATCTACTTAACATACTTGTTTAGTTCATGAAGAGACAGTAATTCAGTCATGTTCATCCTGTTTAAAGCGAGGGGGAGTGTGTTTTGGGGGAAAAGTTTTCTGTTGGCGCTTGTATCCTGTAATGTTTCTGTTAAACATTACAATGTTATATGCAAATAAATGTAACCTGACTGTGGAAAGGTAGATTGCAGTTACTTTCTCCTTCTGTTGAAATTGCTTGTGAAGTGCTCTATTGCTGCTGAAATAAGATGCTATTAATATTTTTAATTAAGTTGGAAGAGCTGATAGGCCCTTACTGGTAAAAACTGTCGTTTTCCCTTTCATCCTGTAAGATGTCCAGCATAAATAGCAGTACTGATATCACAAGTTCAGCTTTAAAACACAGTTGGAGAAAGTTTTGTGAGAGTCATCTTCTATGAGAGGGGACAATTTGTTCTAATTTTTCTTAGAATGTCAACAAGATAGCACCTTTTGGAGTTTGCATTTTTCAGTAGTAACACAGGATCCTTTTATAATGAGCAGTCAAATTTAGTCACACCGTGTAAATAAGGAGAGTTATAGGTTACACTACCTTTTTATAGAAGCTTCTTGCAATAGCAAAATAGCATCTGTAGTGCATTTTGAGGTTTTTCATATTGGGTGATACCATATGCTATGTACAAATGATCGTAGTCTTAATTAGCAGGGTGTGTTTGGTGTTTAGTGTAGAAATCTGCACGCACTGAGAGAAGACTGGAGAAAAGCTGCTTTTTAAATGATCAGAAAACATAAATAAGAACTTCATGTACTTCTGCTTCACTTTTTGTAGATTATTTCAATACATTTAGTACAGATGAAGAGCTAAAGCACTTCTGAATGATTGGACTGTGTGAGTAATTTTGTTATGGGGATTTTTTTTTTTCTTAACTGTGATGCTGAAAGTAATCAAGTCCTGCAACATTTAGTATTTGTTTGGTTTTGGAAAGCAGTGGCTCATTCAGGGAGTTCAGTGAGCTTAACAGTAGAGTAGTTTGCTTTAGTATCAAGGCAAACTTAGTGTAATGTGGTACAGAAAAGTCCCCCAGAAAAGCAAGCAGGAAAAGCAGAGTTGTGAGCCTGTTATTGGCCATACTCTGTAGTGCTCTCCATTCCTTCTCTGTCATTTCCAGTCCCATCAGTGGGTCTGGGAGGTTACACAGAGTTGCTGTGGATGAGCAGCTGTGCTCACAACCAGAGCAGAGCAGGGTGGGCTGGGACCCTGCTCCAAAGTGTGAAAAATGAGGGACCCTGGCAGTGCTCCCCACTCCCATGGCAGATCAGAGCTGTCCTGGCAGTTTGGGACCCTGCTCTGAGGGTCCCTGGCAGTGCCCCCTGTTCCCATGGCAGAGCAGAGCTGTCCTGGCAGTTTGGGACCCTGCTCTGAGGGTCCCTGCAGTGCCCCCTATTCCCATGGCAGAGCAGAGCTGTCCTGGCAGTTTGGGACCCTGCTCTGAGGGTCCCTGCAGTCCCCTGCCCTGGCAGTGCTCAGCCCCCAGTCTGGAGCCGTGGCAGTGGAGCCTGCCTGCTGGAGCAGCAGCTCGGTGTGGGACACTGCTGCTGCAGCAGAACATGTTCTGCTACCTTGGACCACAAACATGTGCACATCTCCCAAGGAGCCTGTGTTGGTGCGGGTCAGAATTGCAGAATTTTAGCACTTTAATTGAGATTTGGTGGGGCTTTTTTTCTCAAGTGCTAATAAGATGTCAGACCGTTCTGAATATGGCATCTGCTGTCAGTGTGAGAAGAGAGGGGCTGACATGGCTTTGTGTGAGAGGCACCAGAGGTGGATCAGGGCTGCTGGGCATGGCCAGGAGCTATCGCTTGCTGCTCGCCTCCGCCTGGACTGCAATGTTGCTGACAGCAAGGCAGTTGAAATGCTAGAGATGGAGAGTGAACAGAGGCACAGCCAGGCCCAGAGGCAGGCTGGGGAATGGCCCTTCCCGAGGAGCAGGCTGTGCTGGTTCTGGCAGCAGAGCCTGGGGATGGAGCTGCAGGGGACGATGGCTCTCTGGGCACGTTGGGAGCTTTGCTGCTTTTCCTAAGGCCTGCAAGACGTCCTAGTTCATTGAATCACTTCTCATGTTCTTCTATCCAAACAGAATAGTCATTTATTCTGCTTGGGGGAGGTTTGCAGAGGGAGGGGAGGAGGTGGATAAAGACAGCCAAAAACTGCCTCTGGTGACCTTCCCAAAGCTTTTGCTTGTACAGAAGAAAATCCCAGTGTCTTGTCAGTTAAATCTCTGCAGCTGGCAGCAGTGTTTCAGACCCTTGCTGCCCTTAGTACCTCTCTCCTTTATTTCAAGGCAGATGACAGAGGCCTGCATTTCAGGAGGAAGGAAAGATTCCATCAGTTTCACGTGAGATTAATTATTTTCTTTTTTGATAGTGGAATTCCCGACCCTGTGATTGAAAGGGAAGGCTGAATGAGAAGGGTCTGTGAGTGATGTCTCACAGCAGCTCAGCTGGGCCAGGGGAGGCTGGGGGCCTTGGTGCTCAGCCATGGAGCAGCTGTGTGTGCCTGGTCAGGGATGCACTGGAGCAGCTGTGTGTGCCAGGTGAGCAATGCACTGGAGCAGCTGTGTGTGCCAGGTGAGCGATGCACTGGAGCAGCTGTGTGTGCCTGGTCAGGAATGCACTGGAGCAGCTGTGTGTGCCTGGTCAGGGATGCACTGGAGCAGCTGTGTGTGCCTGGTCAGGGATGCACTGGAGCAGCTGTGTGTGCCAGGTCAGGAATGCACTGGAGCAGCTGTGTGTGCCAGGTGAGCGATGCACTGGAGCAGCTGTGTGTGCCTGGTCAGGGATGCACTGGAGCAGCTGTGTGTGCCAGGTCAGGAATGCACTGGAGCAGCTGTGTGTGCCAGGTGAGCGATGCACTGGAGCAGCTGTGTGTCCCTGGTCAGGGATGCAGTGGAGCAGCTGTGTGTGCCTGGTCAGGGATGCACTGGAGCAGCTGTGTGTGCCTGGTCAGGGATGCACTGGAGCAGCTGTGTGTGCCTGGTCAGGGATGCACTGGAGCAGCTGTGTGTCCCTGGTCAGGGATGCACTGGAGCAGCTGTGTGTGCCAGGTCAGGAATGCACTGGAGCAGCTGTGTGTGCCAGGTGAGCGATGCACTGGAGCAGCTGTGTGTGCCTGGTCAGGGATGCACTGGAGCAGCTGTGTGTGCCAGGTCAGGAATGCACTGGAGCAGCTGTGTGTGCCAGGTGAGCGATGCACTGGAGCAGCTGTGTGTCCCTGGTCAGGGATGCAGTGGAGCAGCTGTGTGTGCCTGGTCAGGGATGCACTGGAGCAGCTGTGTGTGCCTGGTCAGGGATGCACTGGAGCAGCTGTGTGTGCCTGGTCAGGGATGCACTGGAGCAGCTGTGTGTCCCTGGTCAGGGATGCACTGGAGCAGCTGTGTGTGCCAGGTCAGGGATGCACTGGAGCAGCTGTGTGTCCCTGGTCAGGGATGCACTGGAGCAGCTGTGTGTGCCAGGTCAGGAAGGTGACCCAGGACAGGCTTGTCCTCCTTTCAGCATGGACTGTGAGTCAGCCCTGCTTCCTGAAGAGCGTGTTCTGTCTGCTGCTGGGCACTGCAGCCAGGCTGGCCAGTTCCAGAGCAGGGCAGTGCAGCCAGGCTGGCCAGTTCCAGAGCAGGACAGGGCAGCCAGGCTGGCCAGTTCCAGAGCAGGGCAGTGCAGCCAGGCTGGCCAGTTCCAGAGCAGGACAGGGCAGCCAGGCTGGCCAGTTCCAGGGCACTGCAGCCAGGCTGGCCAGTTCCAGAGCAGGACAGGGCAGCCAGGCTGGCCAGTTCCAGGGCAGGACAGTGCAGCCAGGCTGGCCAGTTCCAGAGCACTGCAGCCAGGCTGGCCAGTTCCAGGGCAGGGCAGTGCAGCCAGGCTGGCCAGTTCCAGGCCAGGACTCTGCAGCCAGTTCACTGCTGTCTCTCCTTGCCTTTCCTCCCTGCCAGAGCCTTTGGCTGCTGAGATCCATGCACAGTCTCTGGGGCTGTCTTCATCTCTCTGGTCCTCTTCATTTCATCCCACTCTTATACAAAAACAAACATGACTTCAGAAAGTCAGAGAAAATCCCTTCTTTGTGTATGGGATCTTTAAACAAGGTTCCATTTTAACAGGGTTTTTTATTAAAAGGTATACTTTTGTTATACATGTGTTTTAATTGGTATTGTGATAAATTCATTATTAAAGAGCAGAAAGGAATCTATTGTAAATTCTTTGAAGGTGTACAAGTCGAAACTTGCTTTCTGCATCCCAGCTCAGAGGGGGGATTTTTGATGTTTTTGCTGTTTGTGCCAGGGGTTGGTGTTTGTGGGCAGTGGATGAAGTTCCCCTGTGGCTGTGGGATGTGTGGGATGTGTGGGATGTGTGGGATGTGTGGGATGTGTGGGGTGTGTGGTTCCCAGCCCTGTGCAGGCTGGGGGTGCAGTGTCCCTCGGGGTTCTCTGGTTTGTGCAGAGTTTAGGGCAGCAGGCTGCCATTCCCTGCTGGGTGGGTGCATCTTGGCACAGCCCTGTGGGGTTTGCTGGTGCTGGGACCTTGCTGGCTGGCCCAGGGATTGCCTTTGGACTGGCTGGGGCAGCTCCAGGGGCAGCAGGAGCAGCAATGGAGGGACTGAAGGCAGCACGGTGGGGGCTCTTCTAGGGCCAGGTGGGGCAGCAGCAGCAGAGCTCTGGGAGCAAGGGAGGAAAAGGAGCTGTGGTGAGATGCCAAATATCCTCTTTGGTCCCATCAGGTCCAGCTGTAAGGAACAAGGAAGAAGCATTAAAAATTTCTGGATTTCTGTTTGTTTCTGTGGGTGCCAGAAACTTTTCTTGTCTCTATCTTATGAAAATCTCCTTGTGTTCTGTCTGTGGTGTGGCAAGCCAAAGGCCATCATCTGGCTATGCTTTGAACAGGTGTTTATAAATGTACTCAGGAGCACTTGCATTACAGTGCCCAAATAGAAAGCACCTAATCTATCCCTCAGTTTGCTTTAAATGATCTTAATGCTGTCTGTGCTAGAAATCTGATGTGAGCAGGAAATTTCCAGTTTGTGGTGGATTTCTATCCTTTTCCCAGGAAGACTGCAGCAGGCAATGCCTCCTAGGTGCTCTGAAAGGAAACCTTTTCAGTTCCAAACCCATGTTCTTCACTTGCCTTGGCAGAGCTTCCTGGTGTGTAGCCTGGAAATTAAGTATTGGCATGTTTGTTATCATACAGATAAATCTGATTGATGAAATCTCTGAAACATTTCAGACAAATGATAGTTATTTAATTTCCATGTCAATGTGACTGGCTTAAAGCTGAAGCATTTAATATCTTTCACAAAATAAACCCAATGGTATATGTAATGTAACATATGCTTACATATGTATAAGTAATGATTTTAGTGGCTTCTGGGCAAGTGGAGCACTGGACTGTTAATTGGAGAAATTCTGTGTACAGGTGTGTTTATGTAATGGTGTTCAGCAGTTGTCTTCTGCTAATTCATGCTCAAGTCTTGTGTGGTATCTAAAAGTACATAGGGAAACAGATCTCAGCAAGAGTTAGTATTTTCATCATGTTTTTATTTAAAAACAAAATTATCTTATAATCTGATTGAGAAATAAGACAGCAGTATTGAAGTTACAGCATATTGTGAAAGGAGATTTAATTTGTATCATAGCAGTGCCTAAACTCCAAATGATGTGGCCCTCAGTGAAGTCCATGCTCCATAACTTACAGGCAGAAAGACAAAGCTTGAACTGATGAAGAAGATAGCAAAGACTTTTGTTTTTGCTTTTTGTAACCCACACCTAGTCCAGGCTGCTTTGGGGCAGTGCTAAGCCTGGACTGCTGGGCTGTGCCATTTGGTGCAGCCTTGGCTGAAGATACCCTGACAGAACTTCCCCTCTTGCTGCTCCACAGCCTCCACAGGCAGCTTTGTCCCCAAACTAAGGTAAGGAAAATACCCAGTTCCATATTGCAGCTGGCATGGAGAGTAGGGGCAGGGAGATGGCTGATACAACAATCACTTGTTCCTGGGAGCAGGTTTACATTTTGGATGGGAGATGTCAAAACACTGCACCCAGAAATCTCAGACAGGCTGGTGAGATGTGTCTGTTTGCTCTGTGTTATTTGGACTTCCACATAAAGAAAGAAAATCTGAGGTTTTGTTAGTTTGGCTCTTGTTCCTTAGCATAAATCATGGCAACAGCATACACCAGATTTGGGAAGTGTCACTGCCATTAAATACATTGTTTTCCAGAAGATACTTTAAAAAAATTCCTGGTTTAGTGTTCATCACGGAATAGACAGACTGGCAGAAAAACTTCCTTGACACTTCTCAAGGAATTTCTGAAGTTCTGGTAGAGAGCACTGCCTGTTGTGGGATGCTTTTTTGTTCAGGCTGACATAGTCTTTCAACACTCAGAGTTTTTAATTTAGTTGTGGAACACAGGTTATTTTAGAGCAGGAAAAACATCACCAGGTCGTGTACTGACACTGAGATAAAAACAAAAAACTGCAACAACAAAAGATGCAAATCCCAAAACAAAAAACCCCATCCTGAAGAGATACAGTTTAAAAGTGTTGAATTAGCAAGGCATACTGAATCCAGGGATTGGGTTTGTCTGATGAGCTACTGAGGTTTTTTTTTTTTTTGCCAACTTGAGTGCTCTGAAAGGAGCCACCCCCTGTCCATTGGGAGCTGCTGCTGCCTTGATCCAGTCTGGAAATGCAGTCATACAGGAGGGGGATAAAGTTTTTATAAAACTTAATGCACTTACTGCTGTTCATAATGGGTAGACTTTAAATATCTTCTTTATTGTTGTAGATACAAAAAAGATATCCTGAATCACAACTTTCTTCTTTTAGAAGGTGTGAAGTGCATTAGATTGAGGAAGTTAAGTTTAAGAATTTGCCTTGTTAGAATACCAGCAAATGCTGTTTTAGTGATGCAGTTTATTGTATTAGTTAATATGGTATTATTGAATAGTTTTGTATTACTAGTATATTAATTTAATCTATAATATAAATATTATTATATTTTAGACTAAAATTTGAAATACTAAAGGAAGTTACTTATAGCAAAGATAATTCACATTATTGCAATTTTCCCAGAATTTTCCTTTGTTTTCTCTGCATCTCAATGCATCATAGGAGTCATATTGCAACAGCACAAAATTATTTTACTATGGCAATATTCCAGATTTTAGCGTATTTTAGGAAGTTGAAGAGCAATGTTTATATGCAGCAGTGCACAGTATGGGATGATGTGTTCACTCAGTCAGGTGTTCCCAGTTCAGTTCCCAGCTGCAGGCACACCTGGAATCCTCTGCTCTTCACTCAGGGCTGGAGCTGCTGTCCTGCTCTGGAAGGTGCTGTGTGAAAGGCTCAGACACCCTTCCTCAGCACAGCAGGGCTGTCCCAGACCAGCAGCTGCTGTCCTGCTCTGGAAGTGCCCTGTGTGTAAGGCTCAGACACCCTTCCTCAGCACAGCAGGGCTGTCCCAGACCAGCAGCTGCTGTCCTGCTCTGGAAGGTGCTGTGTGTAAGGCTCAGACACCCTTCCTCAGCACAGCAGGGCTGTCCCAGACCAGCAGCTGCTGTCCTGCTCTGGAAGGTGCTGTGTGAAAGGCTCAGACACCCTTCCTCAGCACAGCAGGGCTGTCCCAGACCAGCAGCTGCTGTCCTGCTCTGGAAGGTGCTGTGTGAAAGGCTCAGACACCCTTCCTCAGCACAGCAGGGCTGTCCCAGACCAGCAGCTGCTGCTGCTCCCTGCCCTGGGCTCACAGAGGGAGAGCTGCTCACTCCAGCTCACCTCCAGAGCTGCTGTGCTGGGGCTGAGCTGGCTCCTCTCCCCAGTTCCCTGACACCAGCAGGCCTTGGAAGAACTCACTCTGTCAGCATGGCAAACAGCCACCTGCCTGTGAGGCTTTTCTTTCCAAATATTTGACGTGTCTGTCTCACTTCCAATCTTCAGTGGGCAAAGTTAAACATGTTGGAGGAAGGGGAGGCAGGATGTGCTGCTGCACGGGTTGTTTGGCTGCTTCCCCCCATTGCACAGGATCTCCTAGAGCCTGCCTTACCTCTGATCTCTGCACTTAAAACTGTCCTCTAGCTGCCTGAAAGGGTTTGCATCCTGCACAGAGTTATAGCCAGAGCAGAGATTTTTATCTTGGAAGCAAATATGCCTTGTAAGTCCAGAAATTCAAGGGTGGTGTGTCCTTTTCCCTAGTACAAACATAAATACTACATGTGAAGGCTGTGCTGTGTCATGCTGCTAATGCCCAGGAACTAATTAACACCCAGCCCCAGAGCCTCTGCTCTGGCAGCTCCTAACAGCCTGGGGCAGGAGGAGAGCAGGGTGTACCTGTGGTGTCTGAACAGGCTTCTTAACTTCCTACATTTTTACAACACTTATTTTATCAACCCTCCCATTGTGCTGCTGTCTTTTGGATTTACACTTATCAATGGATTTGATTATTTCTTACATTAAGGTATGAGGTGAAAATCTTTATAGAAGCATTTAGTCTGGTGAAATTCACAACTGTTAAGCTTGCTTGACCTGTATTTCAGAACCAAGTTTTAATTGGTTCTAGACACCAGATGAATAACCACTGTTCTGCAATGTCTTTTGTTTCAAGAATCACTTGTATTTAGAACTTTAAAAATTTTTACAACATGAGAAAAAAACTTCAGGGAAACAGCTAATACTTGTTGTTCTTTCAAGGTATTTATCAATTTTACACAACTTTTTAAAAGATGCTGTAAGTTGGAATCTATCTCCTTTCCAATTACATGCCCAGTTTATCTGGATGTAGTAATTGCAGAGTGGAAGGTGCTGTGTTTGTGCAGCTCATTTCCCTGTGGAGGCTGGGAGAGAGCCCCGGTGCAGAAGCCCAGTGCTGAGCCCCTGTCACAGGGATCTCTGCTCTGCTCTGAAGGGTTTGTGGTGGCTGGCCTTGCCCTGTGCCCCTCCTCAGGGCTGCAGTGGCACAGCCTGTGGGAGGACAGTGCCTGTCACTGAGGATGTGCCCCTTTGGGGTGCAGTTGGCTGGAGTGGCAGCTCGCTGTGCTCCTGGCAATGGTGCTGTGCCTGTCTGATGGGCAGCCTTGGGGGCTCCACAGCTCACACTGCTTCTCCGTGGGCTTTGTCACTGTCAGTGTGGGTGGGTTTGGTGTGATGTGTTGGATTTGTGAGGCTTACAGCTTCACAGATTTATGGGCACTAATGGCACCCTTTCAGCTTTAGGTGTGCAGAAGTTTTCCTTGAGACAAAAGCTGTTGTTTGATATGATTGATCTTGTGCAGGATACTGGCAGTGGGCCTGTGAAACTGAGGAGGTGCTAATCCCTGGCTTTATTTCTGTTTTGCCTTTCTTGTCTGGCAGTGTGTTAGGAGGTGCAGTGACTGTGCCTCTCACCTGGCTGACACTGATCATTTCTTCTTCCAGATGAAAGAACACGTCTGTCCCACTTCCTGCAGGGCAGGATCTCTGTGGGTTTACGTGGCAGGCTCAAAGAGAATTGTGACCTGTGTGTGCAGGGACAATCAGCATCTCCCCCAAATCATTGTTTATTGTGGCCCAGCTGTGATGCTCACTGGGGTGGGTTAAAGCAGCTGTGGCCTTGGCTTGCTCCTACACTGCACAGTCAGGATCAGACCCTCTTTGTCCCAGCTGAGCTTTCACCAGGATGCTGGAGGAGGGAGGCAGTGACCCGAGCTGGTGCTTCCCTGTGCCAGCTCGTGCTTTGGGTGAGTGCAAGCTGAAGGTGTGGGTGTGCAGGTGCACCTGGAGAGCTGGGCTGGCTGCTAAATGCACCAGCAGCTCTGGGTGTTGGGTACTTGTGCTGCTGTGTGAATATACAGGTTACATTTTATTAAAAGAGTCCTCACTGAAAGGGCCCTACCCAAGAGGGAAAGCAAGCAAATCACCTTGATTTGACCTTAACATTTTCCAGTTGCAGAGATGCCAGCAGAATGTGAATCAAAACAGTACTACCTTGTAAACACATCCCAGAGGAGCCTGCTACTTTCTGCTGCTTTAACTCTGATTAAAGGAGTTTGACTTCCCTTAAGGTAGATATGATTTTATTTGTACAAATAAGAAAAAATAAGTCAGATATACCACTATGATAGGAATCATCTCTGTGGATCCTAACAGTGCAATTGCAGATGTGGAGAAAATAGCTACCAGTAATTCTGTTCTCAAATGTTCACTGCACTTCTTTACTTTTCCAAAATGTTCATTTCATTGGGGAATTTCCTAATTTGTAGTTACAGTGATAAATTTCTTTATGGTGATTTAAGACCTGTTTAGTCTTCTCTCAAATGTTTACTTATCCTTATTTTTACACCCAAGTATTCGTAGAAAACAGTATCTTTTAAGTTTCTATTTTGGAAGGTTTCTGGTGATGAAAAAGGAGGATTTGGTTTCTTTACCATCATGACAGCCTTTGAATTCAGGCAGACCAACAGAACCAGCTGCAAAGGTGAGAAACAAGGCCTATGCCAGGTGCTGAGTTAACTTCATTTCATTCTAAAGGGAGAACACTCAGAGTGTCTGCTGGGGGTGTTTTTGTGCACTCCCCTGCAGCAGGTGCCATCACTGTGCCCATCTCACAGGGGCAGCTCTGCTCTTCTCTCCAGTTACCTCTTGTGATGACCTTGCTGCCTGCTCAGCAACTTTCTCTGCTCACTGTCTGACTTGGGTAAAGAGCATTGGCAAGATCAGTGCCCCATGCCCTTCTGGCCTACCAAACCCCAAATCTGGAAGAGCTGAGGGCCTGTTTTTTGCTGGTGTTAATGTGATCAATCAGAAGGGAGTTCCTAGTGGAGAATCTTCTCTCCAGGTGGAGTTTTGTGTCAATTGTACATTTTTGTCTTCTCCCCTGAAGCAGGAACCCCAGTCATTTAAGAGGCTATTTCCCTTAGTCTGAGGTGCTGCTGGGCTGTCACCTGGCTGTGCTTTCTCTGCACAGACGTTCTGTCATCCATCCTTTCTCTGCTGCCTTGGCAGGCCCTGCTTGCCTTGCTTGTCTCTAGCTTGCTCACAATCCATTGTTATTTGGCTTGGGAAACAGCAGCAGACAGGGAGATTCCTCCTCTCCCCTGAGGCTGGGAAGGGAACATCAACCTCCTTTTGCATCTGTATCTTTTATAAGTAGACATGCTTCCCAGATAAGGAGCCCTCTATTAACTGAGTTGCATGCCTCTGTGTCATCCCTTGCCCTGCTCTGGATAGCTGTGGATTTATTTGGGAGCAGGAGCACCAGCTCTGCTGGGTTCAGCTGCTTCATGTCACCACACTGTTTTCTATTTCATAACACTGGTTCTTCTCAAATCCACCACTGAAGTTACAGTTCTGCCTACTTGAATTATCTTTCCATTTAGAAATGAATCAGTCTATAACCATGTGCTCCATGGCAGTTTTGGCAACGGATTTTATCTGTTCCGTCTTTTAGGCTTTGAGTTTGCTGAGTGATCTTTTTTATTTAACTGCTTTTTATCACCATGTCCATTAAATGAATAGCTGTGCCCCACCACCAGGCTGGTTATTCGTGTCTCCATTGATGTCCAAGCAGCTGGGTCTTTCAGGACCAGGGTTCTGGTGAAATCTTTTCTAACAGAGCTCACACCCCAGAGTGTGAGTGGGCACTGCCAGCACTCTCCTCTGTGCTGCTGGAGACTGGCTGAGCAGTGTTCAGGCAGTGCTGTGAGCTCCATGCAGGAACTGCAGTTATTAAACTGAACAGCCCCCAGAGAGGGAACTCCTGTGACTCCTCCTGCTGACATGACTGCTCCTATCCTTTGGATTTTGCTTTGGGTCTTACAGTTCACTGATGGATTAAGATTGTGACTAATAAATTGCAAGCATGACAAAAGTCTTTTGTGAATACAGTGAATTGATTATTTGGAATTAACCAGCAGCATTACTGTAGAAACGTATTTGCCATTTTAAAGAAGCAGCTTCTTTGGAAAACTTATTTGAAAAAATAATTATGTGCAGACTATATATACATATATATGACATTTTTCATTAAGTTTTTATTGGGCTTTAGTTCAACAAAAGAGCTGTGGTGTTGCACACTTCTTTTAAGCACAGTATGTGTAAGGTAGACTTCTGAGCCTACTTGTGCCCCTCCTTGCTGGGCATGTTCACATTTGCTCTGGTATTTGCAGCTTTACCTCTCAGGTTGTGTGAGAACTGAAGTAATAGAGAATGTCCTATACTCAGTTAAAGGAAAAAACCCAACAGTTTGAGCCTCTGTAGAACTCCTGTGCTATTGCTGAAAAGCTCCATTTTGAAAGTTTTGGATTTGAAGCAGTCTCACAAACAGGCAAGCAAATGCAAGGAGGTGATGTGCATTCTGTTCCCATCTGTGATTCACTCTGGTGCTGGGAGATATCCAGCAGCTGCCTTGGAGCCCTGGCTGCAATGGTTCCTGGTTTGTGTGCCCACGTTTGCAGGCTCTGCAGCACTGCTGTGGTCCCTCCCTTCCCCAGGGGCCGTGCCCTGCCCAGGCTCTGCTGCCCCTGCTCACTGCACAGCCCAGAGAGGAGCCAGCTGCAACTGGGAGCTGCAGTAGGGCCTTCTAAAAATGGAACTCCAATTACCCCTTAAGCACTGCATAAAAGAGCAATAAAGAGCAATCCTGCAAGTGGTGCAAGTGCATTCTTTTCTGCTGGTGTCATCCAGGAGTGTATTTCCTGAGCTGGTGTATTGATGTTCTCCTGGACTTGCAGAGAGCAAGCAGGAGCAGGCTCTCTCAGGTTTGGAAGTGGAAATCCCCTGAAACACTAATTAATTGTTGTATTTTTTTAAGACTTAAAATTGCATAATTTTCCAAATCCCTCCTTGATATTGAAAGGCTTTACTTTTGATCACTGCCTTTTAAACCCTTCATTCTGAGATCTGTGTTACAGCACAGTGAAAGTAACTGGTTGAGTTTGCGTCTTCACTGTTGATAGAGTTGCATATTTAAATATGTCAGTATTAATTATCAGGCATATCTGAATCCTAAGTGTGAACATTTAATTTTTGCTATTATGTGTACCTGTGAAACGATCTAAAAAGTCGTGTTTGTTTGAATTTGGAAGGGCAGAAAGGAATCCCAATATTCCATTTTGAGAAGATAGCAACACTTAAATAATTAATGTTGTTTATATTGTCTGATACTAGCAAAAAGGTAGCTGTAGCTCTTAATATTATCCTTGATTATTGTTTTGTCTTTCTGCAGTGACTTCAGTATTTTGGCTGTTACCGCTTTTCCCAAAAGTCTCTGCTTTATATCCAAACACAGGCAACTGCTGTGCTGTGCAGGGAGCCTGGGCACAGCTGGCACAGCTGGCAGAGCCCACTGCCCTGCCAGGGAGCTGCTGTGCTGTGCCCTGAGCCTGGGCACAGCTGGCACAGCTGGCAGAGCCCACTGCCCTGCCAGGGAGCTGCTGTGCTGTGCCCTGAGCCTGGGCACAGCTGGCACAGCTGGCACAGCCCACTGCCCTGCCAGGGAGCTGCTGTGCTGTGCCCTGAGCCTGGGCACAGCTGGCACAGCTGGCAGAGCCCACTGCCCTGCCAGGGAGCTGCTGTGCTGTGCCCTGAGCCTGGGCACAGCTGGCACAGCTGGCAGAGCCCACTGCCCTGCCAGGGAGCTGCTGTGCTGTGCAGGGAGCCTGGGCACAGCTGGCACAGCTGGCAGAGCCCTGCCAGGGAGCTGCTGTGCTGTGCAGGGAGCCTGGGCACAGCTGGCACAGCTGGCAGAGCCCTGCCAGGGAGCTGCTGCTTTGGCGTTTGCTTCCCCCCCAGGTGCCCTGCTCCCCTCCCCTGTCCCCAGCTCTCACCTGCCTTTCTTGGCTGCAGCTCCCAAAGCCGTGGCAGTGCCAAGGCTTTACCCAAGATGTTTCTCTAGTGCTCTTTAGAACAGAATTAGGCAGAGTGGATAAAACAGGCCCAGGCTCTCTCCTAACTCTTGATGTTCTAGTCCCTGTTACTGCTTTTGGTGTGCTTAATTGCCCTGCTCAGGAATTAGCATGTGACTAGAATAAGGGGCAGGGAATTAAAAGGTAGAAATAAGGTGTTGTTGTTGTGACAACTATTTGAGATTCCTTTGATGTTAGCTTTTAAAATACGTTTGAGTCATCCTTTCAGAGTTTCAGGAACCAGGCAGGCAGGCTATCTAAATTGCATCTCCAACTGGTAAACTTTGATGCAAAATGTTGCCATCTCATGACAAAATTGCATGCCTTTAGCAGATTTTACAGGAATAATTTTTTTTCACCGTGTGAAGAAAAATCACATCTTAGGATCTTGTAGTGCTGCATAAAGATGCAGTTCTGCCACACAGCAGGAAGCCTGTGAATGCTGTTCTTAAAGTTTCTCCTTGTTTTAAATGAGCATCAGCAAAGAACCATTTGCCTTCATTCAATATTTGTTTTGCTTCTTGACCATTTCCACCCTTAATCCTCATTCCTTCAATGTATAGTTTTCTGTCTCTGCATTTCTTTGTTGCTGTGTGCTGCATTGCCTGCATGTTGCTCTGTGGATGTCTGCTTTGGAGTGTGGTTACAATTATTGACATTATTTAATGTACCATCGACCTGACCTTTTTCCCCTCTGGCACTTCTGCCAAAGGTTCCCCTGCGTGGCCAGACCCTTTCCCTGAGTGTGCCTGATTTTGTGGCTGTTCTGTCACCCACCCCTGCTACAGGGAGGCAGATGGGTCATTTGGATGGGAACAGTTCGTGTGATTTTGTGTTTATCAACACTGGCTCATTCATCTTCCTTTGTGGTTTTCATCAAATTGCTCAGTTGTCCTTGATCTCCTCTAGATGTGATATCATGTAAATTTTGGCATTCACAGCTCTTCATCTCTTCATAAAGCATTAGTAGAAATGCTAAATTCTCTATAGAGTTATGTGTAATCCTACTACCAGTACTTTCAGTTTTGAAGGGAGAACAAAATCAAATACACCTTGGAAAAATAATAGTGATCTTTGGGATATTGGAGAGCTGATGGAAGTATTGGTAATTGTGGCCTTAAAACCCAAATGCTTGTTGTATAATTCATATATCTTGCTACTACATTCAATTTTGGGGGCTTTTTTAGCTTCTAGCTTGAAGAACAGAAGAGGAGAGAGCTTCATTTGCTTAAATGTAAAAGTTTGCAGGTAGATGTGTTCCTGGCAGTTTTGCTGTGCAGTTCTATTTCAGGGAAAAGGAAGAGTGAACTGCAGTTTGCTAATTGATAAAACTTCATTTTAGTAGCATCTTTTGCTAACCCAAAGCCATGTTTGTTGCAAAGCTGTGTTATTCTTCAGTCCATGTTTATGGTATGCAGGAATCTGACATTTCTGTAGCAGTCAGTTGGCTGGGGTTGGCAGTGTTTGGCTCCAGACCATCTCAGGATACCTGTGACTGCACATCATCAAAAACTACATTATCCAAACAGGGCAGCTGTGCTCTGTAACTCTCCAGCTGTCTTTTCTTGGGGGGTTGTTGCTGATCACTTTTACCATGGAGAACATTTTTTGTATAATACATTTTTTTCAAATATGCTATATGGCCAAATTGGGAAGCATACATTTAAAAATGCATATAACATAGATTTGGGTAGCTGATACTTCCAGCTGATACTTGTCTGGTAGTGAGCATTCTCTCCAGCAGTAACACAGTCACACTTCAGCAATGATTTTGCTAGGAGAAAATACAGGCAGAAACTGAGCAGCAGCTGCAGCAGTTGTGGTTGGTGGTGGCCATGTCTGTGCTCAGCTGCCACTCTCATTTTCATTGCCATGTGCTTGTTTGTGGAGTTTTCAGGAGGGAGAAGGGGCAGCGTGGGCTGGAGCTGGGTGAGGGTCACCTGTGCTGCAGGTGCCCAGCTGTCAGTGTGCAGGTTCTGTTCTGTGATATTCATTCTGAAGGGCTTCACACCTGCCTTAATTGCATCTGTTCCAACAGCAGACTGAGAATTTATCCTTCTGTGCATGGTTGAATGGTTAATGCATGTCCCTGTCACCTGACAGTCTGTTTGGAAACCTGAATTCCTTCTGTGATGCTGCACATCCCTCCTCCCCTCAGCCTGCAAGAGAGGAGACTGAGCCCCATCCCTGGGGAGCAGCCTGTCTGTCTGTCTGTCTGTCTGCTGGGCAGAGCTGCCCTGCAGCACTGCTCTGCTGAGGCTCTGCTCAGTGCCAGGGCATTTGGGGACCCCAGCAGAGCAGCACAGGCATGGGGTGGCCCAAAGGGAACACTAAGATTTGGAATCTCTTGTTTCTTATAAGTCATGGAGCCTTGTTAAATTAAACTGCTGAAAACTCTATTTATTGCCATTTAGCTTCCTGTACTTCATAGGTTTGCAAAGGGTAAATGCTCTCCAGACACCCTTCAGATGACAGAGGCTTCTTTTCAGGTGAGCTACAGACAGTGCCTCAGGCCTTGAAGGACGTGGTTATAAATATGTCTTTATTTAAAATGGTTGTCTTGCTGTACGTGTCTGATACCTCCTGCTGAATGGTTCATTTGAAAGCTATACAAGATATTAGTCTCGTGAGCATGTTACAACTGGATATTTGTGGATGTAGAATCTTGCCTGCTCACTGGGGTGGAGCTGAAGTATGTAGCCATCAGCCAAAAAAAAACCAAACTGTCTTTTCCTAGGAACTGTAACAAAGATATGTTTATCAAAAGGTAGGTAATGTACATTCAAGATTTTAATCAGGACATAGTACCAAATGGTTTTTGAACCTGCATTTTTAAAGTAAAAACCAGGACAAAATATATAAAGAAAAAGGGCTTAGGAAGAGACTAAATGTAGTGGTAAGTCAGTTAAACACATTCCTCAGGCGGAGGGTCAGGTGTGTGTAGGTTTCTTTTTGGATTATGGAACTCAGTCTGCACAACTGTGCAGGTGGTTTTTATCCTGCCATTTCTGAAGTCAGTTTCTTCCATGTGTTCATCAGCTAATATGTTTATTTTCCTGGTTTCAGTCCTTAAGTCCACATGAACGTGCACTGCTAATGTCCATAAAGCAAACCTGTCTCTGAGGCAGTGGCTAGCCTGCAGTGTGATGTTTGGAGTGTGTCCTGTGCTGATCTGGAGCTTCAAGCCTGCCTTCAAGTAGAGGCTGGAGCCATCTTTCACAGAATCCCTTTTCAGGGGCTGGCATCATCCCCAGTGTGAGTTGTGGTGTGCTGCCCCTCCATCCCAGCCCGTTCTGCAGGCTGAGCTGCTCAGCCCCTGGGAGCTCAGAGTGAGCCCTGCTGCTCTCTCCTCTCTGCAGGTGAGCCCAGGGCAGCTGCCCCTGCTGCAGTGCTCTGACTGCCCTGGCAGGAGCTCTGGAGCTGAGGCATTCTCACCACATCCTCCTCTACAAACTGGGGATGTAGCACACCTTGTTTAGGCTTTGGCTTTTCATGCACATGACAAGAGCAGAGTCTTTGACCAAGAGCTGACATGTGCCTTGTTGCTCTGAGTGTAAATACACAAGAATAACTTCACTGTGTAGTAAATAATGTTAGTGTCCCAGCAGGTTGGGTTTAGCTTATAGGAGCTTTTCCCCTCTGTACTAATGAGTATTTCTCTAATATAATCGTTAATTTACTATTGTTGCTTGAGTAACCCTTGTAGCTAGATAAATATGAGGAATTTCAGTGATGAAAGGTTGGCCACATGTTTTTCTCATGTTGGCCACTTGTTTTTCTCATGTTGCCCTTGTGAAATAAATCCAGTCCATCGTGTCCTAGCTGGCAAAAGTGGTAAGAACTGTATTACCTCTTCAGCATGAGTTGTGCTGGTGACTGTTCTTACTGCTGCAGGTCAGCAGTGGCAGGCTCAGAAACAGGGAAGGTAGGTAAAGAGCAAATGTGAAGAATAACCAATGTAAGGAAGGCAGAAGGAATTGAAGGGAAGAGATTAGGAGGTTGTAAAAAAGCTCCACTTCTGTCTGGCATCAATCCTTAAAAGGTCTGGGTTTTTCTTGGGCCTGTGCTAAAAAGAAGTGGGATTATTCAGTACTGGCAAAAGTGTCTGGGTATGTCTAGGAAAATGGCAGGAGGAGCACTGAAAACTGGGGAATAGAGACTAATGACAATGAAAGCTTAAAGCATGGTTTAGTACACTTGGTTTAGTGATTTCTCCTGTTTCTTCTCTGCTTCTCAGTAGTATGTCCTTGCTGCCTTGTGTCAGTGATTCTGTGGCTGCAGATCAGCTGGCTCAGGAAACACCTCCCCACCTCACCCCAGCAGCAAGGCTGTGAGGTGGGGTCCCTGCAGTGCTGCCTTTGCAGCTGTGACCAGTGGATCAGACACAAGAAGTGTTTTCCAGGGGGAGGCTGGAGCTGTGGGTGCCTGTCCCAGCCCAGGGTTAGGGCAGGTCAGGGCTGGCAGGAGCTGGAGCTTGAGCAGCCACATGGGCAGAGCAGGGGGCACAGTGGGTCCCCTGAAGGGGCAGTTACAGAGCTGTTCAGGCCAGGTTTGAATAAGCAAATCCCACAATTGCCCAACCTGGGGCTCCCTGCCAAACCCTCCCTGGATGGAAAGCTGAGTCTTTATGGTGGCTTGGTTTGCTCTGCTGAGATTTACTTTGTGGTTTCATAAAGCCATTGGAGTGAGTCTCTACAGCAGGGAAAACCCCTGTTCTCAACATTGGTTTTGGGTAGTTTGAATTGGAAGTTTCAGATTGAACAGCCTTGTTTTCCTTGCACACTTGGTCTGGACATGCCAGCCTGGAGCTGGGCTGTCACTGCCTTTGGCCTTTGCTGCTGCCCAGGGCAGGACCTAGCAAACTGTAGGATGGAGCTGTGGGGGAATGGGGGAATGGGGTCTGGGGAGGGTGTGGGAGCAGCCTCCTGTTTGGGTGGTGTCTGACTGCCCAGCCATGGCACCAGAGACAGGCTAAATAACTGTGAACCTAACTTTTCTGAGGTATGAAATCAGGTTGCTAGTTCTTGAATGATGAAGCAATTATCCATCCCCAAATGAGTAGTAGCACAAGTCCAGGGAGTGTTTTGAGTGGGTAAGTCCCAGAGTTGTGTAAGGGAGGAAGAGGGTTTTGTGTTAACTCCTCTCAGCTTCTTACTCATAGCAGATTTTAAGGCTCTCCCCAAACCTGCTCGTGCTATTTCCTGCTCTGTAGGGTGATGATTCCTGGACTTTGTGAGCTCCTGAAGCAGCATCCCTAGGCAGAGCTGAGCTGGGGGATGGAGCTTCTCCTGCTCCCTTACTGTCTGTGCTGCACCCCAGCCCAGGGGCCTGGCTGGGGGATGAGCAGTCTTGTTTATTAGCTCAAGTGTGTTCCTGAGTGTTTGAGAGCCAACAGTTATTTAATGTTGAAATCAAGATTAGAAAATCAGTAACTTTGCCAAGAAATGTGTTAATTGAAGGAGCATCAGTTGAAACAACTGCCTGTGTGAAAGGGTGTGGGTCTGCAATTACATCTCTTAACACTGAGATAGGTGTACATTTAACACTTACAGCTTCACTAGTAATTAATTTGATTGGTTTTTATCTGGATGTTTTCATTAGATACTCAATACTGGGTATATTTTCTGTTGCAGTGAATTAGCACACCTTCCAGCCAGCTCAGAGGGATGTTTTCTGGGCTGGATTGTTACAGAAATCTACTACGGATGGTTGAGAAGTTACTCACAGCGTTGGGGTGAGAAGAGAGGGAAAACTAGAGAAAAGACAAATTGAGATTGTTTCACTGCTGTATTTTGCACTTCTCTCCTGGAAATCCCAAAGTAGAGCAGGCTCTGCCCTGTTCATGCAGGTGGGGACACGGAGGGACACAGGGCCAACAAGCAGCCCCCTTGAGAGAAGCACTTGTGTAACTTGTGCTTTTGAGACTTGTCCTTTAGATTGCTTAGCAGATGTTTCTAAAGGAAGGAAAGGCTTGATTGGGTATTTTCATTACTTCATATGCTTGCAAATTTATCAGATCATTTAGAAACCTGAAACACTGAGTTATAGTCATAAAAGAACTCTGGTAAGTGATATAAAAAATCAGATATGACACATGGAATTGTGGAGTGTATTCTGTGCCTTGGGTTCTTACTGCTTGATTAAAGAGTTGGTTTTCAGAAGTAAAACTTGGAAGAAACAATTTTTATTTTCTAAAAGCATAAAGTTGCTCATTTGACTTTTCAGAATCATATTATGCAACTATTAGAGGTAGTTTTTCATTCTGCTAGCTTAATTGCTGTTTAATAGGTTCTGTAGAAATGGTCCTTGGAGCTTTAGGGTCTCACCTGCCTGATGTGCTAGCACAGCTCCAGACTGGGGGGTCTCACTGGCCTTGGAGCAGCCTGAGCATCTCCTCACCCTTAGAGTAATGAATGGGATGGGGATGCAATCTGTTCCTGCCTGTCTGCCCTAGGAATATTGGGGGAGTTTGTTATGAAAATCTAAAATGAAATATGGGCTACTTCTAACATCAGACCTCACAAGCTTTATTTTCTGAAGGAAATGAAAGTGTGGTCTCTGTGTAGAGGCTCAGTGAATGCCACTCACTTGCTGTTTCCAAAGCATTAAACACACTTCCTAACTATCTTTGTAATATTAGTTAATAGTGGCTTTGATCATTGAACAAATTAATTGCTTTTTTCCATGGATTGGAGCTGTTGGTGTGCTGCCTCTGCAATAGCACATCTTGGGATTATTGGACACTAATCCTGTCAGTCCTTTCCACACTATCCATAGCCCAGGGCAATTGCTTTAACTTTAGCATTTTAATTTCCTCTTTTGCAAAAAGAGCATTAGAAGCATTGCTCCCATTAAGCTTTTATTGCCATAATTAGCCTCTTCCACAGTTGGTTCCTGACAGCAGAGTGCTTTGCTGTTACATGTCATTCTTCTGTGCTGAAAACTGTGTAACTGTACAGCTAACAGTAAACTGTGCTAAACTTGTACTGATCCTGGTGTTCTTAATAGTTACCACTTGTATTTTTCATGCATCTTCAGTTTCATTAACCACCACAAAACAGTGTTTTAAAAAATGATGGTGAAGCCTCATGCAGCCTGCTTGCCCCTGCCCAGCCCTCGAGCTGTGGTTCTGGTCTCTGTTGGGGAGGGGGAAATGCAGTCACACAGCACAGATGGAGTAATGCAAAGTTCTCTGCTAATTTAGTTACGTTTGGAAAGCTTCTAGAAAAAAAATTGCGATCGTGAAAACTTGGATTTTAAACATGACTGTCTGAAAATGTAAACTATCTTAAAATCTTGTTGTTGCAGGCAGAATGCCAGCCCCTGAGCAGAGCCCAATGGTGGAGGAGGGGCTGCAGACAGCACAGGAGGCTTCCACAGGCCCAGGCATGGAGCCAGAGACCACTGCCACCACCATCCTGGCCTCTGTGAAGGAACAGGTACCTGCTCTTTCTGCAGCTCCACTCAGTGTGTGTGTGCAGCCACTGTCTGCCCTGCTCTGTCTCAGCACTGCCCGTCCCTGTGCTGTCACCAGAGCCACTGCAGCCTGCTCCTGTGGCACTGCACAGCCTGAGCAGGCTGCAGTCACCTGCAGCAGACACAAGCATCATTCTGCTGCTCTGCTGCTGGCAGTCAGACTGGAAAGGCAGGTTTAGTGGCAAGGAAAGAAGAAAAGCTGCTGTGGGGTTGGTGCACATCGGAATCAATCCTTGTAAGTCCTGCAAAGCAAAGTGTTCAGTGCTGCAAAATCCTGCACGTACAGACTGGGTATGATTAATTTCACTTTATTAAAACATGGGCTTTAAACTCTGAGTTTGGTTTCAGTTATCAATACCAGGTTATTAGTGCATTTTAAATCTGCAGCACGTTTGTGGGTGTGTATCTAAAGTAATAGTTTCTATAGGCAAAATAAAACTGCATTTGCAATCAAATTTAGCCTTAATTTCTAAAGATCATTTGAGTGGGAAAAATTGGAGTTCTACAAGGAAACACTCCAGTTAAAGTTTTTGTTGGTTTTTTTCTTTCTTAAATTTAAAGAACATAAAGGGAGGAGGGAAACTTTGGTTTTCATTGTGTCATACTGAGAAATGATGATCATCTTTATTGGCTTAATGTACAAACTGTAACATCTGAACCTCAGAATAAATCTGCTTTGCTGTCTCTGTTTTGGAGCTTCCTTTAAGATGAATCATGACTTGATTCAAGATGGTAGCTCTGAATGCAAACACTTGATATGTTAGTTCTTGCAAGTTGTCCCATATTAATATGTTTTAGAAAGGTGAGAATTTGGTTGTATCTTCTTAATATCAACAGTTTTCATACCTTACTGTTAAAGAAAAATTCTCTGCAGGATGATGAAATTTGAATCTTAATTTTTGCACCTAAATTAATAGTTTCAAAAGTAATTTAAGATGACAGTAGGAACCCTAAAAATTCCTTAGCAGTGTTAAAATTCATATTCCCATTTTCAGTGTTCAAGGTATCACTGCCAGAGGTGTTTGCAGTGTGAGAAGTCAGCCAAGAGCTGCAGATGCCTTCAGTCTCCTCTCACCCAGCAGTGCCATGGTAGCACAAATGTCCATTAGTGACAAATGGCCATTAGGACTTGTTTGCCTGAAGTAGGGCAGTGGTGGCTGTCAGCAGGTCCATTTGGCACAGAGGGCATGCTGGTGTGACCAGGCTGGCAGCAGTGCCAGTGCCAGTTCTGGCTCTCCAGGCAGGGAGGGCTGTCCCAGCCCAGCCCAGCTCCCTGCTCACAGCTCTGAGCTGGCAGTGTGCTGAGCTGGCAGCACTGCAGCAGTGCCAGTGCCAGAGCTCTGAGCTGGCAGTGTGCTGAGCTGGCAGCACTGCAGCAGTGCCAGTGCCAGAGCTCTGAGCTGGCAGTGTGACCAGGCTGGCAGCATTGCAGCAGTGCCAGTGCCAGAGCTCTGAGCTGGCAGTGTGCTGAGCTGGCAGCACTGCAGCAGTGCCAGTGCCAGAGCTCTGAGCTGGCAGTGTGCTGAGCTGGCAGCACTGCAGCAGTGCCAGAGCTCTGAGCTGGCAGTGTGCTGAGCTGGCAGCACTGCAGCAGTGCCAGTGCCAGAGCTCTGAGCTGGCAGTGTGCTGAGCTGGCAGCACTGCAGCAGTGCCAGAGCTCTGAGCTGGCAGTGTGACCAGGCTGGCAGCATTGCAGCAGTGCCAGTGCCAGAGCTCTGAGCTGGCAGTGTGCTGAGCTGGCAGCATTGCAGCAGTGCCAGTGCCAGAGCTCTGAGCTGGCAGTGTGCTGAGCTGGCAGCATTGCAGCAGTGCCAGTGCCAGAGCTCTGAGCTGGCAGTGTGACCAGGCTGGCAGCATTGCAGCAGTGCAGCAGTGCCAGAGCTCTGAGCTGGCAGTGTGCTGAGCTGGCAGCATTGCAGCAGTGCCAGTGCCAGAGCTCTGAGCTGGCAGTGTGCTGAGCTGGCAGCACTGCAGCAGTGCCAGAGCTCTGAGCTGGCAGTGTGACCAGGCTGGCAGCATTGCAGCAGTGCCAGTGCCAGAGCTCTGAGCTGGCAGTGTGCTGAGCTGGCAGCATTGCAGCAGTGCCAGTGCCAGAGCTCTGAGCTGGCAGTGTGACCAGGCTGGCAGCATTGCAGCAGTGCCAGTGCCAGAGCTCTGAGCTGGCAGTGTGACCAGGCTGGCAGCATTGCAGCAGTGCCAATGCCAGAGCTCTGAGCTGGCAGTGTGCTGAGCTGGCAGCATTGCAGCAGTGCCAGTGCCACAGCTCTGTGCTGGCAGTGTGCTGAGCTGGCAGCATTGCAGCAGTGCCAGTGCCAGAGCTCTGTGCTGGCAGTGTGCTGAGCTGGCAGCATTGCAGCAGTGCCAGTGCCAGAGCTCTGAGCTGGCAGTGTGCTGAGCTGGCAGCATTGCAGCAGTGCCAGTGCCAGAGCTCTGAGCTGGCAGTGTGCTGAGCTGGCAGCAGTGCAGCAGTGCCAGTGCCAGAGCTCTGAGCTGGCAGTGTGACCAGGCTGGCAGCAGTGCAGCAGTGCCAGTGCCAGAGCTCTGAGCTGGCAGTGTGCTGAGCTGGCAGCAGTGCAGCAGTGCCAGTGCCAGAGCTCTGAGCTGGCAGTGTGACCAGGCTGGCAGCAGTGCAGCAGTGCCAGTGCCAGAGCTCTGAGCTGGCAGTGTGCTGAGCTGGCAGCATTGCAGCAGTGCCAGTGCCAGTGCCAGTGCCAGAGCTCTGAGCTGGCAGCATTGCAGCAGTGCAGCAGTGCCAGTGCCAGTTCTGGCTCTCCAGGCAGGTTTGCCCCAGCCCAGCTCCCTGCTCACAGCTCTGAGCTGCCCCTGCAGCTGTGCCAGATGCCACCTGCAGCAGTTCCACACACGGGTGTGCACCGGAGGCTTTTGTTGCTGTTCTTGGCCTGCCTGAGCAGTGTTTGCATCTTTTTATTAGTCTTAGAGGAAAAATTATAATGGAATATTTCTCTCTTTTGAAAAGGAAGTTAAAACCACTTCCTCTTTCCATTTATAAAAAGAATATTAAAGATGTGGCTATTACATAACTAAATCCCGATGAAAACTAAAAAAAAATAAATTGTCATTTATCATTGGTGTTACACAAGCTTCAGAACTAGAGCCTTACTGTGAAATGTACAGACACATAAAATATTTGTGAGGGGAGGAAGATGTAAATTGTCCCTCAGTCTTGGAAGTGATGATATGAAAGAATTAAGAGCTGAACTGCTGCTTTCTGGTATTTTTTCTGTTGATAGTAATTATGGACACTGACATGTTCAACACCCTTCCTGTGTGGCAGAAAGCCCAGAACAGAATATTTTCCAGTGAAGTTCTTTACTTTATTAACCTTGAACAGAAACTGCTACACTGTTTGCTGTTTCCTTTGGTACAGGAATTGCTGGGAGTGCAGCAGGTCAGTGTTTGTAAAATGGAGCTGCCCCACCCTGGCCCAAGTACTTCACAAACACTGCAGTGCAAACACAATCAAGAAAAGCCTTTATTATTGCTGGTCAAATTGGGCAAGATTTTAGCTTAATAAAAACTTTTAGAATTACTACAGTAGTTCTAAGATAAATGCATTGCATTATTTCAAGCTTTCTGCCATAGTTGTGGAGATAGTTATGATTATATAAAAAGTTCTGCTTATTAGCCTATGAATCCTACAAGCTGCTTCTAAATAAAGTTTCACTTTGTTTCCAGGAGCTCAAATCAGCTCAAAGCAATTATTTTACCAAACTGGAGTGTGTCCTCCTTGAGTCAGGTGTCAGAAAGTTGGGTCAATCTCCCTTGGTCATATTTTAGGAAAGGAACATTTTGATTCACTCATGGTGTTATAAAATAACATGAGCAGAACAGGTGTAACCTGTGCAGAAATTTAGATCACTACAGCTTTGTGCTTTGCTGACAAAGCTCAAGATCTGTTTTTGTCTTAAAGTGGATTTGATGATGGATTTTGAGTGTTTTGTGTTTGTTGTGATTCCTTTTTTGGGGGGGAGGTGATTGTTTTCTATGGATTTGTTTTAGAGGAGGGTTGGGATTTTTTTCCCTAAAATATGACTTTTACTTCTAAAATGTTATGAGGCTTCCATACTATCATGGGTAGAAGCATCTTAGGAATTGCTGAAACCAGTCTTAAGTAAAAGTGAAACGTGTCTATACTTCTGAATCCTGGGGAGTTCTGAATCCTACACAGGAGTTTACTTGGGTTCTGTAGGGAGTGTCTTATCCATGTCAAAAGTAAATTAAGTATTTTCATACTAAAATAGCAACTTGTTAAAAGCTGCAGGGGCAGCATGGTAGCAGTAACTTTTGGGGGGTGGAATGTAGGGCAGCTAATTGCCAGCTGCTCCCTGTGGGTTCATGGAATCACTGCTGTTTTCTGTATTCAGGCTGTGTGCTGCTGGATTTGGAGTGAGCTGCTGCTGAATGACAAGATTAAACGGGATCATTTGGAATTGTGAATTTCATGCTTAGCACATTAGTTTTTAGTGGTTGGGCAGAGAAACAGTCTTGCAGGAAAGCCACTCATCAATGCAGTTTTCAAAAGTAACTGGAGTATGCTGATTTTAATGTCTTTGCTAAGACAGAAGCACTTGCAGCCATGGCTGGTTTTTTAGTTTGTTCTTTGGTCTAGCTGTTTGTGACACTCAGAGATGGGCAGCTTTTCACCTTTTCTTTAGTAAGCAGCTGACACAGTAAGGATGATTGGATATGCTTTCAGATAGAGTAAGGATGATTGGATATGTTGTCAGATGGGTGATAACACATCTCTTGGGTTTCCCTACCCAAGAGATTCTGGAAGTGTTGTTTGTTCAGGACTTCAGCAAAATCTTTTCCTTTGGTGTAAGTGCATTCAATTGTGTCATATAAATCAAGAATGTGCACCTTGCTTTTTTCCTTCATTATTATTTAAGTACAGATTTTTTTACATGATTTTAGAGATTTTTTGGGGGCGTTTGGGAGGAGGGAGCAAACCACGTTTTTCAGATGGAAATGGAAGGACGAATGCATTATATCTAATTTTTATTGCATGTTAAAACATCTTTTTGAATAGTAACTGCTGATATTAAGTCTCAGAAATTTCTGTATAGTTCAGCTGAGTAATGCTGTACATTCAGTGCTCTGTGTGGGCATGTCACTTCATGGAGATACCTGGAAATAGACTTACTGAATGCACTTCCAGAAACTGGACACAAACTCTTCACAGCCTCACTTTAAAGTTTTGATTTGCATGCAAACAGTGATCATTGAGGTGATAAATGTGTGGCAGCTCTGAACTGAAGGCAGCACTTTTGTTGAATTGCCTCCCAAGTTTGGCATGAGTGAAATAAAAGTCTTGGTCATCATTCTGTGAATAGCTGGAAGAGTTGGGATTTTCTTCCAACTCTCTTAGTATTGTGCTCAATTGCATAGGTCACTCTTGCCTATTTAATCCCAGAACCTTGAGGTTTAGAGTTTCTGCTGTTTACCAGAGTTTTAAGTTTTGGTGAGTCCAGTCTGAGATGTCAGCTTCCTAAAGGTTCACTGTAGGACAGATTTAATGGCACTCCTGTTCAGGTGAAATAGCTAGCTCGTTTCCTTGATCACAATTCTCTGTACTCCTTTATCCCTGTGATGAGCTAGCAGTTGGTTTTCCTCTCTCCTTTGTACTGTGGGGCTCCAGAGGAGAAAGTGCCCTTGAAGAAGAGCCTGTAGCTGTGGGTGCCTCTGGCATGGAGCAGTGGCACCTTTTGCAGCCCCTGTGTTCAGAGTGCCAGCCTGTCTGCTGAGCAGTGCCCGGGCCCTGGTGCCCAGCTGCCTGGCAGAGCAGCACCTGGGGCTGGGGCTGCCTGGGCATTGGCACAGGGGACACTGCAGTGCCTTCCTGCCACTGCCACTGCCAGCAGGGACCTTTCCATAAAATATAACCCCAGCTGCAGCCCGGGCACAGGGGACACTGCAGTGCCTTCCTGCCACTGCCAGCAGGGACCTTTCCATAAAATGTAAAATCCTCATCTCTCATCTGCTAGAGCAGCACTAAACTGTTGTACCAGACTAGTCAACAATGCATGCATAAAAGTATTAAGGGCTTTAATGGTCTGCTGCTGTTGAATACAGAGTAAGTGTGATCAGCCACTAATTGTAGCTGTGTCATCTCACATCCTGTAATCTGTGATTCTCTCTGCACTGTCCAGTTTTTTATCTTTTGTCTTCTATTTTGGAAGATACTGAGATACTGAAAGCATGCAAATGCAGTTGTGTGCGTGAGTAAACTTAATTTTTACAGAAAATACTGATGTTGCTCGAATATGGCTGGTTAGAAGTGCAGGCTTTTTCTGCAATAGATTCTGGTAGAGAATTTAAATATTGGGCCAGTACAGCATGACATCCATTTTGGAAAATATGGTATTCAGTGTGGGTTTAAGTAGTCAGTTGCTTAGTCTAGCTCTGAATTATGGCAGGTGGAACCAGAGCTCTGCACAGATAAGTGCAAGAGGTTAACATGAAGGAGGGTATAAATCAACTTCTGTTTTGTTTGTCCTCTTTGTTGCACATTTGTATCATGAAAATGTGAGGTTCTCAGACCTGAGAGATCCCTGACTCACTGACTCCAACACGAAAATATCCAAAATATAATGGCCTTTTCTGTAGCACTGTGCAAACTTTCACAGGTAATGGAAGTTTTGTGGCTCTGCACTGTGGTTGCAGTTCAATAAGAAATAGTAAACACAAGATAAAAATATTCCTCTCAAATGCAGGCTAGGCTTTCTTAGATGAGTAAGTCAAGCTCAGCTCAATTGTTGAGCAGAGCACTTTTGTGATTAGAGCACATTTATAGCTCAGCTTACACAATATTTCATAGGCAGTGGCATTTGGCATTTGAAGCAGCTCAGCACGACCCAGCTGGGAGCAGCAGCCTGTCCCAGCCCAGCCTCTGCCACAGCAGCCTCTGCTCAGCCAAGGAGCTGCAGAGGTGCCTTTGTTTGTTGGAGGCATTGTCCCCCTCTGTCCTGCCTCTGCCTAGCCAGGCATGGACCATTCCAAAGGAATCTTGACTTCACTGCTCGTGCAATTGCTGCTGATTCTAGAAAACCTGTCACTGGCCACCTGCACCACTCTTTGTTCAAAGTTGTCTGTTTTTCCAGAGGTCCTCAAGTCACAACAGGCCAGGAAGAAATTAATTTTTATTTTTATTTTTCATTCTCATCTATGTTACTGAGGGATAAAAGTTCCTCATTAACATAATGAGGAGGTGAACCTGCAGCATGGTGCCATGATGGGATGCAGGAAGGCAGTGGTGCAGTGGAATCTCCTGCCAGGTGAGATGGGAGAGCTCACCAAGCTGGGCAGAGCTCACCAGGAGGAGCAGCTGGTCACCTGCTGTCAGCTCTGTGCACCTGCACAGGTTTGGCCCTCCTCCAAAAGGATCTGCACAGCTCTGGAGTGTTCTGGGCTCTGGCCTCCTCTCTCACAGCTGCCTGCACTCAGTGCAGCTGCTTCCTGACCCACAACTGCAGCTGTGCTTGAAGCTGTCTTTTATTGCAGTTTCCTGTTAAGAATTATGGCCTGTGGCTTTGCACTGGAACTTTAGCTTATGAACATAAAACCTGCAGTTTGATAAGGTGATTAAGTAGTTTCTGCTAAAAGAGGTTTATAGAATTAGGGATTACTTTTTTCCCTCATGTATGTTGATTAATTTTGAATGAAAGTAGTTCTGGCCAAGCCAGTGTAGTGTGTCTGTCTGAGGTTTGTTTGCTCCTTGGGATGCAGCATGGCAGTGTGTTCTGTAATTTTCTGTCTGTGATTTTACTGTGTGCTTGCCACATAGATGTTCTGCCTATTAAGAGTTGAATTTGAGCCCTGCAATGCCATTTTGTCAGCAGCCAGTGCTGTGGGGTCAGTGAGTGGGGTTTGTGCCCAGGGCAGCATCCTGTTCAAGGAGTGAGCTCTGCCCCTGCTCCCAGAGAAGCTGGAGAGAAACAAATTCCAGCAGATTCCTGCCAGAGCTGCTGTGCTGTGTGGTGATACATCCTGTGGGGGTATGTCCATTCTGAGTGGTGCAAAATTCCATTATAAGGAAGCATAAACTAGAAAGGTGCTCAGTTTAGACTTGGTTACTTTTCTATAACAATAATTAGTTTTCTATAGTAATAATAGTACGATTCAAGGCATAAGAAAAAAAGTTTTAAAGCATGAGGTATTCCAGCTGTAAAAGAGATGGGAGCTCTAAAACTATCCATCTCCTGTATTGGTGCAGGTATTTAAGACATAGCACCTGCTGCAGATACCAAATCTAAGGAGGCATCTACAAAAGTCAGCACTCATTGTTTCAAAGTTTATGAACTGCTGCTTCAGTGGACTCCCAGGCTGGGCATGCTGGAATGTACTCAGACTAGGAAATAGAGCTGGAGTTTTTATTTTTTCTTGCTGTGCTTGTGCTTGCAAAAGCACATGGGATCTTCCAGAGCATCAGAGTGATTTGAAGCTGGCAGAGGAGCTGCAGGCCTCCCACCCCTGGTGCTGATGCACTTTGCCATTTGAGGCTTTCTGCTCAGTGCCAAGATAAAGTGAGCAACAATGGAAACAGCTGATGGTGCTGTTCCCAACCCAGCAGTGCAACTGTCTCTGAAGTACCCAAATGAGGCTTGGTGGCTTTTTCTCCTTTTCTCCTTATCTCAGTTTTTCTGATAGAATACAAGTGAGTTTTGCTTTTCAATATAGTTTAAATAAATGAAGTAAAATTTATTGCTCTGTTGTCCAGTTATGTCATTTACCTCTTCCACTCTCAAGAAAAATAGAAGTGTAGTTCTTCTGTTTTAACTGCCTTTGAATTTTTGTACTGTGGGATTTTTATTTAAATGGGCAATTTATTACTTGAGATGCTATGCAGCAAGATGTTTTCTAGAATAATGTGTTCATTAATGTCTCTATCTGTAATGAAAAGGGAAATTAATAGAGATTGGTTGAATGGAAGCAATTAATGGCTACCAAGTTTTATTTTATTCATCTAATTAAAAGGTCAGTAAATAACAATAGGTTCAGATTTTCAGTTTGCATCCACGACATTGCTGTTTAAATATTGGTTTAATAGTAAGGAACAGGAAACATGTCTTGGATGCAAACACACTTTTTCTAGCCAAAATTGAGGATGTTAGAGTGTTTATTCAGTTGGTTTGGGAGTTCTCAGAAATGCTGGGATGTGCCACCATCACTCATTCCTCTGCAAGGGCACTGACCAGTGTGTGTCTCAGCCAGTTTGGTGCAGGGGCTCACATCACACTTTCAGAAGTCACTTTTCAGTTTTGTCATCTGATCTGGTGGTTTGGCAGCAGGCAGCTGCTGTTGGCCTGGTGGCATAGGCACTCATTGCCTTTTCTGGGGACTCTTGGAGGGGAACTCATTGGGTATTTGGGAGAGAAACCTTGATCTCAGTTCCTGGAATAGCTTTTCCCTGCCCTTGCTGTGCTCCCGAGGGCTGTGGCTGGAGAGGGGCACTCTGCAGGAGCCCCTGCACCCACTGCAGGCACAGGCTGGCAGGGGCTGGGGGAGGTGGTCCTGCCCCATTCCCGGGGTCTGGGCAGCCCCTGCAGGGCTGCTGGCCCTGGCTCACACACACACACACACCTCAGCAGCCTCCTGGGCTCCACAGGAGAGCTCTGGCTGCACTTCACCTCTGGGTAAGACTTGCTTGGTGCTTCCTCTCATTACTAAATATTGGTGCTCATCATTTTATATGTTCACCTCAACTTCAGAGGGCTTACAGTATCAGTTTGAAAAAATACTGCCATTGCTCCATAGTATCCTTTTCTCTGGTCAATAAAAGCTAACTGGGGACAAAACCACTCTCAATATCCTCTGATGTGACCCAGCCTGGCTTTCAGAAAGCTGGAAAATGGTTCCAGGTTTCAGTAACACCCATTCTGTGCAGCACTGCTATTTCCCACTCAGCCTTGCATTGGCTCCAAAAGCCTCCTACAAAGGCTGAAGAGGTTTGGTACCCTTGACCAAGAAATGTCAAGAAAGCTGGACTCAGAAAAGGTGAAATTGCACGTCTCTACACTCAGCTGCTTTGAAGTTATAAATCTTAAGGTTTCCAACTACAGTCAGGATAGCTTAGAATTTGGAGGTTTGTGATTGGAAGGTTTAGGATATTGTATTTTCCAGTTTACTTGTTTATGGATTAAATTGAAGGCTGACTTTATAGGCACTGACTATAATGACTGTATGACTGACTTTAATTACTGTGTGTGATTTTGTTAGACTGTGGTAATGTAAGAAGACACAAAAATTTTAATTGCAGGAGAAATAAACCCAAAAATGCTTAAACATGTTTTTCTTTCTGTAACAGGTGATAAATCAATATTTGCATGAATCACTGGTTAAAAGAACCATTAAATTTCCACTTTTATAGTTTATTTCCCTAAAGAAGAGTAAAAACTCAAAACACAACTGTGATGAGTCAGTGATTGTTTCAGAGTTAATCCACACCCAACTTTTAACATCAAGAATGCTTTTCTTTTTATTTTGAAATTTCAGGAGCTTCAATTTCAAAGACTTACCAGAGAACTGGAAGTGGAAAGGCAAATTGTGGCCAATCAGCTAGAGAGATGTAGGCTTGGAGCAGAGTCACCAAGTGTCGCCAGCACAAGGTACAGGTCCTGATCACTTTCCTTTCCTCTGTCCCATAAATTAAAGGCTTGTTACTGGTGCTTATGTCCTCCATACATATATTTTCACTGATAGTTATTTATCTCTATTAATATCTGAAGGGTTAAAAAAATGCAGATTTGCTGTAAAGACTTATGGGCCAGCCTCTCTAATGATCCCAGTGTATTCCAGACATTTTCTGAATTCCCATCCTGAGAATTAATGGTTTCCTGGGTTACCTGGAAACAGCCAGCAGGTCCAGGAGCACCTGGTTTTGGTGGCAGTGCTGGTCAATTGGTTTGGGGGCAGCCTAGGATTGCTTGGGCTCCTGGTCTGGCAGAGTGAGTAGAAGAATCAGTTGTGTTGGTGAATTCAAAAAGAGCTGTTAGGAAAGTTGAAATTACCTCATTTACTTAAAATATTTGTGAAAATATCTGCTTACCTGTCTCAACAGAAAAAGCAAGACACTGATTTTCCAGGTTTCCAGTTGCTTGCAAGGTGTAATACAAGTTGATGGAGTTTAGTCCATGGCACTTGGTTGCAGAAATCCCCCTACACTGAGAATTCCAAGTTACTCCAAGTTTCCATGTGCTGATGCAGCTGTGGGTGTGCTGGAGAGGGGGCTGCAGGTGGAGCAGCCCTGGCTGAGCCTGAGGGGCTCTGCAGGTGGTGGCAGCTCTGAGGCAGCTGCCTGTGCTGTGCCTCACTCAGATGCACTCCAGCCACACTGCAGCACTGTCTGTGGGGCACCTGCAGTTTAACACTATTGTAATTTTAGCTTTCTACAGCTTCTCACCATTTGATAAATGTTTAATAAATAGTAGTTAATTTTTTCCTCTGTTGCCCTTTTTGGATGTCAGCAGCAGTACAGCCAAGCAGGAATGCAGGTGTTGGCAATCACTGCTTTTCTCTCCAGTGGTGCTGTTTAAATCAGGAATACTCTTCACCTTGTGGAGTGCTTGCAGAGATTAGAGCCTTAAACTGTTATGGCATGCAGCACCTGCAAAAGACACACTGGGAATTGACTTGTCCAGTCTGGGAACTGGAGATCATAACTGTATGTGCAGCATTTAAAAAGGTAGCAGAGTCAGAAATGTGCCATTCCCCATTCAGTGCTGTGCTGAGGGTTGCTGTGCTGTGCACTGCTGCTGCCTGGGGCCTGCCCCAGCCCCTGCTGCCTCAGCAGAGGGCACAGCCCTGCTCTGACCTGCAGCTCAAACCTGGGAGGTGTTTGGGAGCTGCCACATGACAATGTACAGCAGTGCTGCTCACCCTTAGTGGGTTTTGTCTCTAAAGGATTTAATGCAAAGCCTTTTCCATTTATCACATTTTTATTTTTTCCAGATTGGCAGCTGGTCCAGTTTTGTATCTAAGATAGCTTTGAACTAAAGCAGTAAAAAGGAAAAGATGTGAAATTTAGAAAGGGACAAAACCAACAAACAAACAATAAAAAAATCAAATTAATCGAAACCCCAAACAAACCAATCCAGATCCTTAAAAATATAAATGAGGACAAAAATCAGAAGGGTAAAAAAACCTAAAAACTAAAGGCATAAATGTATTTCAGCACAGTTTGTATGCATGCTCCATTTCCAGTTACCAAATATTTGTGTTACTGTTCTATTTGTCTCTATCTTCTCTAATTGAAAACTGTATGTCATACCAAGCTGTTATGGTATTTCTGATGGAGGGATATTTCTGCATGTCTACTCTACTGAGCTAATTCTTTTTCAAGGATGGTAGAGGGGTAAATTAACATTTTCCAAAGTGCAGCATGCCCCACGTGGTCTCTCTTTGGATGTGCTCTTGCTGCTGTTGGGGGAGGCAGCATCATGGTTAATCCAGCAGCAGCTGGGCATGGGCACTGCAGTGTGGCAGACCCTGAAATGCACTGGACTTGGTGTTCAAGAGAGGTCTGCTGGCCCCAAACACTGCCCTGCTGGGTGGCAGAACCAGGGGATTGCAGCAGGGGATGGATGGATGCTGCACCTGTCCCCAAATCACTGAGTAGAGTCAGGGCACCAGTTGGAGTGTTGATGGAGCAGCTTTCTTCCTGTCACCCATGGCCAGAGCAGCTTTTGCATTCCCACCTGCTGAGCTGCAAAGGAAGGTCAGGTAGTCAGCCAGGTGTGCTGGGCAGGGCTGTGCTCTGGGTTCCAGCCCTGTGTGTGGGACAGGGAAGGGTTTGTGTGTGTTCTGTGTGTGCCACCATTGCCAGCAGCTCTCAGCCACAGGGCCTCACTGCAAGGAACTGTTTCCAAAAGTCTGAAGAACAGAGCAAAAGAGCAAGAGTGGAAAACTTGGTATTCAGGTAACCTGACAATTCAGGGACCAGAGATGACTTTGGGACACCTGAACTCTGCCTTGGAATTCTCCTTTTACTTGAAGTCTCATTGTAACTCTAGTTCAGTTTGTCCTTACATGTATCTATAACACTCTTTATACAAATATTTTGTTTCCAAGAGGGCTCCTAAATGGTTTTCTCATTTTAGAAAATAAGTATCTCGTGCTGTTCACCTTGCTGAGCTTATTCTTGTAATCAGTAGCTGTGGTAGAAAGACGTAAAATTGAGAGTCATTTAGGAATTGCTACATCTTACCCAAAATCACAATCTCATGTTGATATTTAGACACGGTCAAATCTGACATACTTGCCTGGTTTTCCTTTAAAGAGTTTTTTGTTCGGAAAACAGCAGCTTATAATCATTGCAAAAAATGATGTATTCTTCAAAGTTTGATATTTTATATTTAGAGTGAGGAGATACATTTTCCCATAGAAACATTTAGAGTATCAAATGCTAATAACACATGGATGAATTCTGCATTTGTTTGCAAAGATGGTCGTGCATCAGTGCTGCTGTGAGCTCAGGAAAGCACATGGCTCAGAGGAAGGACAGAAGGGTGGAGGCAGTTTGATAAAAGATCAGTGTTGGAAAAACACAGGAGAAGGTTGGGTTTTGCTCTGATCTCAGACACTTGGTCTGTGCAGTAGCTGGCTCTGAAGGCACCTGGCTAACCTGGACAGTGTCACCTCTGTCACTCCTCACTCAGAGCTGGAGCTCTGTGCCAGCTGGTTTGACTTGCTCTGTTCAAAGCATCAGAGTTCTCTCTGGAAAACTGGAAACTGAAAAAACAGTGGAAAAAATGATCTGAAAAAGAACTGTGCATTTTGAACTGCTTTACATGTAGAAGCCAGAAGCTCTCAAGTGTGATCCCCAGACCTCCTTTGCTGGCCATGCCACGAGCAGAGCCTGCTGCTGCTGGACAGGGTTTGGTGCTGCTGGCACCCAGCTGGCTGTGGTGGTGACACACTGTTCTCTGTGTTGGTGGCACCCATCTGGCTGTGCTGGTGGCACTCAGCTCTCTGTGCTGGTGACACTCATCTCTCTGTGCTGGTGGCACTCAGCTCTCTGTGCTGGTGACACTCAGGTGGCTGTGCTGATGGCGCCCAGCTCTCTGGGCTGGTGACACTCAGGTGGCTGTGCTGGTGGCATTCAGGTGGCTGTGCTGGTGGCACACAGGTGGCTGTGCTGGTGGCACCCAGCTCTCTGTGCTGGTGACACTCAGGTGGCTGTGCTGGTGGCATTTAGGTGGCTGTGCTGGTGGCACCCAGCTCTCTGTGCTGGTGGCACACAGGTGGCTGTGGTGACACACAGGTGGCTGTGCTGGTGGCACCCAGCTCTCTGTGCTGGTGACACTCATCTCTCTGTGTTGGTGGCACCCAGCTCTCTGTGCTGGTGACACTCATCTCTGTGCTGGTGGCACCCAGCTCTGTGCTGGTGACACTCAGGTGGCTGTGGTGACACACAGGTGGCTGTGCTGGTGGCACCCAGCTCTCTGTGCTGGTGACACTCATCTCTCTGTGTTGGTGGCACCCAGCTCTCTGTGCTGGTGGCACCCAGCTCTCTGTGCTGGTGACACTCATCTCTCTGTGCTGGTGGCACTCAGCTCTCTGTGCTGGTGACACTCAGGTGGCTGTGGTGACACACAGGTGGCTGTGCTGGTGGCACCCAGCTCTCTGTGCTGGTGGCACTCAGCTCTCTGTGCTGGTGACACACAGGTGGCTGTGGTGACACACAGGTGGCTGTGCTGGTGGCACCCAGCTCTCTGTGCTGGTGGCACTCAGCTCTCTGTGCTGGTGACACACAGGTGGCTGTGGTGACACACAGGTGGCTGTGCTGATGGCACCCAGCTCTCTGTGCTGGTGACACTCAGGTGGCTGTGCTGGTGACACTCATCTCTCTGTGCTGATGGCACCCAGCTCTCTGTGCTGGTGGCACTCAGCTCTCTGTGCTGGTGACACTCATCTCTCTGTGCTGGGGGCACCCAGCTCTCTGTGCTGGTGACACTCATCTCTCTGTGCTGGTGGCACTCAGCTCTCTGTGCTGGTGACACTCAGGTGGCTGTGGTGACACACAGGTGGCTGTGCTGGGGGCACACCCTGCTGTGATGGCACTGGCAGCTCAGCACCCTCAGCAGGAGTTGTGAGCCATGGGTTGTGCTCTCACCTGTCCTGTTGCAGACAGGTTGTGCTGCCAGGTGCTGTGATGTGCAGCAAGTCACAGTGAATAATTCCCAGTGACTAGTACAAAATAGAACTCCATAACCAGCACTGTGGTTGTCAGGTCTAAAGCACTGCAGAGTGGTTTTTACATGGACTGTTGAAGTTTTATCTGCTTGGGGGGGGGGGGTGAATTTTCTATGATTAGTTAAAAATACAGTTAAAAGTCCATACTAACCACATGGTTCATTTGTGTGATTTTTTTTTTTCTTTCTGCAGCTCTACTGAGAAGTCATTTCCTTGGAGATCCTCAGGTATTATCTTTTATGTACAATTTGCTTTAAGCCCAAGTAGATTTATTATCTTGGCATTTATTGCTTGTTTACACAAACAACATTTAGCAGCAGTGCTTCATATCTTTTCCAAGAGTCATTTCTAAAGTATGAATTCATGTTTTCTTTGTCACACATGGGACATATGTTCCCTGTGTGACTGTAAAAGATGCTTGAGTTTACAGGTAGTTGCAAGTACTTGTCTTGTATCTTCATGTGGCTTTGCATTTCTGTGTGACTCGTGACTGTAATGCAAGGCTTGTTATGTATTGGGTCTTCCTTGCAATTGACTAAAATTTACTTGGGATTCTTCCCCCTGGCAGGTAAGGATAGGGAACATGGAAAAAAGCAAAAAAAAACCCTACATGTTTTAAGCTTGAAAACTGTTTGTTGGGTTGTTTGGTTGGGTTTTTTTTCTTTTTACAGATGTTTTTTATTAACTGAGAGAATCTCTCATAAGTGAAGGTTTTTCTGAGAGTGCTTTATCTACTTTTGTAGCTCAGGGTAGTGTGAACTTTCTTTCCAAAATAAGCATTTTCCAGTAGTGCTGCTGCTGGTTGCACTGGGAGGGGGCAGGGCTGTATCTTCAAGGTGCATTTGCTGGTGTGTTGCAGGAATCCCCCTGCCCTGCCAGGAGTGTTTGTCCTTGCAGAGCCCCCTGAGCTCCAGGCTCTGCAGTGCTGGGGACACCTGCAGGAGCCACTGCAGGACACAGTGCAGGACAGACTGCAGGAGCCACTGCAGGACAGACTGCAGGACACAGTGCAGGACAGACTGCAGGAGCCACTGCAGGACACTGTGCAGGACACAGTGCAGGACAGACTGCAGGACACAGTGCAGGACAGACTGCAGGACACAGTGCAGGACACCCCACAGGACAGTCCCTTCTTGTGCTGGGGCCTGTGCTCTTGCTGTGCTGGCCAGAGGTGGCCCAGAGCAGGCCCAGGATAGTCCCAGTGCAGTCCCAGTATATTCCCAGTATGTTCTCAGTATGTTCCCAGTATATTCCCAGTGCAGTCCCAGTTCAGTCCCAGTATGTTCCCCATGCAGTCCCAGTATATTCCCAGTATATTCCCAGCATGTTCCCAGTGCAGGGTGAGGGCTGTGTGAGCCTGTTCTGCAGACCTTCCTGTCCCACTCAGGCAGGTGGGGCTGTGCTGGGGCTGTGCCTGTGCACAGGGACCCTCCTGCTGCCACTTCAACCAGGAATATCCAAAATTACCATAACTGCCATTACTTTGGGTGCCATCCATGGGATTTGTTTTACTTGGAGATCAAACTTGTGCATAATTGTGTTTTCATGGTTTCTCTTGCTGCAGCTGAGGTGAGGCACACTTTAGTTTTTTTGCTTTATTTTAAAGCTAACATTCTCAACAGCCTGCTTGTACTGCCATTTAACTTTGCTAGTCATGGTGGTGCTTTTTGGGTATTCTTTCAGCAGTGGTCTTAAATAGAAATCAAATTTATTTTTTCAAGTAGTTGGGAAACAAGTCTTACATATTTCTTCTATGTGAATGTTCTGTGGATTTTGTTTGTTGGGGATTTTTAAAATCACATTGTTTCCCCTTTTTCTGTAATGTCCCAATGATATTTCACAGCTGGTAGAAATTCCTTCTGAGAGCTCTCAGGTGTTGTTTATTTACTTATTTCAGCCAGTTGCATTCCATTGCCTTATTTCCTCTTCTGATTTTCCTTTAACTTACTCACTTTTCTCCTTGACCTTTAATTAATTTCTTCCTTTTTCTTTCTTTCTTTCATCCTGCTTATGTTTTTATTTTGTCCTTTAATTCTCACATTTGTGTTTTTCTTTAGAACTCTCATGTGCATATTCCTGCTAAGCAGTCACTTGACATATGGCCAAAATTCTATTTCTGTTTCAATACTCAATGTGTTGATGCAAGCCTAGATGTGTATTTCACACATTTCTGTATTCAAAGTAGCCTTTCCTGAAGTGATGGCTCAGAAGTGGGCACATTGGAAAAAAACAAAACCTATCTCTTGCTTAAAATTTCCCAATCTACATTTCATTTCCTGTTTACATTATGCTGTGAATGTGGCTTGATTGTAGGTTTTATTCCCCAGTTCACCATGGATCTTTGTTTTGTAGAAGTGCCACTAGATGCTGCTTTATGAACTATAATCTGAAAATACTGAAGTTAAAGATGGATAGAACCACTGCCTTAAATCACTTTTTCTGTGACTGTAGGTGGTGGTTTATTTCAAAAGCATCAACGAATGATTAGATGCGACTGTAGCTGTAATTGCTTTCTGCATCAGTAGAATTATATAGAATTTTTCACAGAAATATAAAGTGATGTTGTTTTGCAGATGCTTATAAATAGAATATTAGATCAGCCATTTATAAGAAGGCTATTATTTTATTCAGGGCATTCCTCCTGTTTTATGGTAGTGGAATCAGATAGAAAGACAACAATTCATTTCATTGTGCATTCTTGCCTTTGTTTAACAGCCCAAACAGTCTTTATTTTCCAGGCCTCTGAAGGCTTTGGCTGGTGGGCAGTGAGTGATGGGAGCAGGGCTGGGCTCAAAGCTCTGCCCTGGGAACATCTGCACTGAGCAGCACAATTGGGCCTTATTCCTCCTGTGTCTCTCCCAAACTGATTCTCAGTTTGACTTGGATTCAGTATCATGTAATAGCCAGTAACTGAGATAATAGGACCTTGTATCATCAGATAAACAAAAAGACTGAGGATGAAACTGTTGAAGTTGGATGCAATCCCAATGTAAATGTCCAAGTCCTCCAAGTGTTTATTCTGAAGAACAGGGAACACCCACTGGTGGCTGTTACCATCTGCTGCTGGGCTGGTGTAACAGGCTGTGAAGTGAGTTCTTGGTTCTCTAGATTATTTCTAGGCATACTGACAGTTAAACTAATAGAAGTGTAGTAACACTTCTTATTAAATCTTAATTAAATTTGGTCATAATACTCCTATTCTAGTAAATTAACTAGTGTCAAATTTTACAAGCTAGTTTTGACCTGAGAATGTACTGCTGATAAATAACTGCTGACTGCCTAGGATTTCTAAGATGTATTGATTTTTAAAAAATCAGACTAGTGTTGAAGCATTCTTGCCAATAGCAGTTGCTGAGGATGAGTGCTCCATCGTGGCTCATTATGCAGGCAGTGGGACTCCAGCATGCAGTGTGCAGCTGCTGCTGAGAGGCAGAGTGTTAGTGGGCAGCAGTGCCCAGAGCCCCCAGCTCCTGGCACTGGCACTGCTGGGGCTGGCCTGGGGCTCCTTGGCACGTTCCCTTGGCTTTGCTCCAGGCTCACTCAGGGTTTCTGCAGCAAGGATTTACATCTCAGGTGTTCCCTTCAAACAAACCCCCACTGCCTGCTCTGCCCCTCAGGGAGGTTTGGCCTGAGAGAAGGGAGATTCTTGATGGAGGGGCTGTGCCCTGGCACAGCTGCCCAGGGCAGGGTGCAGTGCCCATCCCTGGGGGGGTTTGAACGTGTGTGGATGTGCCACTCTGGGATCCTGGCTCAGGGTCCTTGTGCTGGGGGAGCAGCTGGGCTCAGTGCTCTCACAACTGACCTAAACCCTTTGTGGTTCTGTACTGCATCTCTGCTGCCTGCATGACATCAGAACTGAATGCTTCATATTTCTGTGGAAATCATGTTGATTCAGTATCCTCATCTTTGTCCTTTTCCTTTCTTCATAAGAGCATTGTTGTGCCTCCTTTACCCTTCTTTACAATGCTGTCATTTGTCTATACAGTTAAGCTGACATTCTTGGAACTGAAGTTAGCTTAAGAGGCAAATATTTAGAAAGTAGTTTACTAAGTAAAAAAAAATGAGTATAGAAATTTGCAGCAATTGCTATTCATAGGACACAAACAGGAATGAAATTCAGCTCAGCCTTTTACATCTGGAGGTGTTGATTACAGCCCCTAAAGACAAGGGCAGCTGTCCACTGGGCACTGCAGCACAGTTGCACAGTGTTTCTATTCTTCAGAGGATGATAGGTGATCAATTAACTTTTCATTAAAATAATTCGGAACAGATATTTGAAAAATTAGAATTGTAGAGATACATCAAAGCTTTCAGATAACAAAATTCTCAGAGTTTTTTATTAACATTCTATTTGTTGTGTTTATGAGGTGATACCTGTGTGCCAGTAAGCTTATTCTGTTTTTTGTAAGTCCTTCATTAGTATGTGTGAGGTAATGATCATTATTGAATTTGCAGGAAACTTGCATATGAAACACTGGATTTATCTAAACAATTTATTCTTTCAGATCCTCCACCCACCAGTGTAAGCAAGCCCCAGGTGTCAGAAGGTGTTCACACCAATGCCTATGATATTAGAACAGAAGCAGAGCAAGGGATTCTCTACTCACCAGAGCAGACATCTCTCCATGAAAGTGAGGGTCTGTTGTGTGCATTTTAAATATTAGAATATATTTCTGTGTTGACAGTATAAAAATATAATACAGTTATGAATGCAACAAAAAGTTCTATAATATTTGGTGAATTTGTTTGATGATTTTATTCTTATGCTGGCTTCATATTTACAGGGTCTGTAGGTAACTCAAGAAGTTCAACACAAATGAATTCTTATTCTGACAGTGGTTACCAGGAAATAAGCAGTTTCTATAACTGCCAAAACTTGAACAAGCCAGAGCTCAGACAGCAGCACTCCCTTGGTGGAGCCCCCAACAGCCACGGGGTGAGGAGCGCACGCGCCGAGGGGCAAACGTCAGCCCAGGTACCCTGAGCAGGGCTGGGGCAGCAGGGCTGGGGGCAGCAGGGCTGGGGGCAGCAGGGCTGGGGGAACAGAGCTGGGGGCAGCAGGGCTGGGGGCAGCAGAGCTGGGGGCAGCAGGGCTGGGGGCAGCAGGGCTGGGGCAGCAGAGCTGGGGGCAGCAGGGCTGGGGGCAGCAGGGCTGGGGGAACAGAGCTGGGGGCAGCAGGGCTGGGGCAGCAGAGCTGGGGGCAGCAGGGCTGGGGGCAGCAGGGCTGGGGGCAGCAGGGCTGGGGGCAGCAGGGCTGGGGCAGCAGAGCTGGGGCAGCAGGGCTGGGGCAGCAGAGCTGGGGGCAGCAGGGCTGGGGGCAGCAGGGCTGGGGCAGCAGGGCTCGGCCCCCTTGGCTGGGCTGGGCTGGGCTGGTGCTACCAGATCAGCTTGGGTTTGGCACCTGCACTGGGTACAAACTGGGAATGGCAGAGACGTGTTTGCTGGGATCATTGAGGAGCTGGAGTAGCACTCCCGACTGCACAGTACACTGCTATTACCATATCAGGAAAGTGTCACTTACTCAAAGTTCATTGTGGAATGGGGGACAACCTTCCTAGAAGTTAGCCTGGGTGTAAGCATTGTTCTCAAAGGAAGATGCTACTTGTGTTCCTTTATGTTCTACAGTTTCTAGCTTGTCCCTTCTTTTTCAATGAATGGAATGATAGTAAGACAGTAATTGCTAGACTTTTTCTGGATTAATCCAAAACTCTTTGTGTTACTGTTTCTGAGTTTCCAGAGTGGTTGAGTAGTGAGGAAGGAAAGCGTGGGTGAAGATTAACGTAGCAAGCCAGTTAAGAATGAGAAGCAGGAGTTTTTTTAATGTTAAATTGTCATTTTATATACTGAGAAGTACCGGTTAGAAAAAAGTTACAGGAAAACGTGAAGGGATTAGGTTTAGGGTAAAAGGTACACTGCAGCTGCCTGCATATACCACCGTGTGCATTTCCTGCGGATCGCTGCGTCCTGCAGGCGAGCGCCCGCCGCGGACCCAGATGATAACGCTGCTGTGTGTTTTTGATTCCCGCAGCCGGCGGCGAGCGGCGCTCCCAGCCGCGTGGTGCGGCGGGTGAGCTCGGTGCCGTCCCGCGCCGCCTCCCCGTCGCCGTCGCGGGGCTCCCTGCGCGCGTCCCTGGGCAGCGGCTGCGGCTCCCCCGCGCCCTACGCCAGCAGCACGCTGCCGCCCGGCGCCGCCCGGCCCGCCTCGCCCTCGGCCGTGCGCCGCGGGGGCTCGCTCGGCCCCGCGCCCGCACCCGGCCCGTTCCACGCCGCCCCCAGGCTGGGCTCTCCCCTCGCCCTCGCCGACGTGCAGGCCAGGGTGGGCTCTCCGGCCCAAACCCAGCTGGGATCCTCCTCCCCCAAGCGCTCCGGCATGACGGCGGTCCCGCAGCACCTGGGCTCCACGCTGCAGAGGACAATGCATGACATGGAGCACTATGGCCAGCACTACGAGATCTATGAGAGGATGGTTCCCCCACGGCCCGACAGCCTCACAGGTGAGGAGCAGGCACAGCACAGATGGACACAGCCCAGAGTGCAGCCCCCCAGAGCCCAGAGTGCAGCCCCCCAGAGCCCAGAGTGCAGCCCCCCATAGCCCAGAGTGCAGCCCCTCAGAGCCCAGAGTGCAGCCCCCCATAGCCCAGAGTGCAGCCCCTCAGAGCCCAGAGTGCAGCCCCCCATAGCCCAGAGTGCAGCCCCTCAGAGCCCAGAGTGCAGCCCCCCATACCCCAGAGAGCAGCCCCCACACCCCAGAGTGCAGCCATATACCCCAGAGTGCAGCCCCCCACACCCCAGAGTGCAGCCCCACACCCCAGAGTGCAGCCATATACCCCAGAGTGCAGCCATATACCCCAGAGTGCAGCCCCCCACACCCCTGAGTGCAGCCCCCACACCCCAGAGTGCAGCCCCCCACACCCCAGAGTGCAGCCCCCACACCCCAGAGTGCAGCCATATACCCCAGAGTGCAGCCATATACCCCAGAGTGCAGCCATATACCCCAGAGTGCAGCCCCCACACCCCAGAGTGCAGCCCCCACACCCCAGAGTGCAGCCCCCACACCCCTGAGTGCAGCCCCCACACCCCAGAGTGCAGCCCTGGAGCTGTACATGGGACATTGCTCCACTGGGCTCTATTGCAGTGGCAGCGTCAGGTCAGTTCTAAATGCTGATGTCAAACACTCTGTGTCAATCACAGTTCCTCATGTCAATCACGAGTTCCTCATGAATACTGTCTGTATGATTACTGATTGCTGCCCATGCATTGGGTTAAATTCTATGATTTAGTTGCTAAATTAAATTCTAGGTCTTACTGAGGTATGTCAACATTTTCAGGGATAAGGTACATTTAAATGTGTGTGCAGGCTAAACATGAAGTAAAACATACTAACTTGGAACTAATTTTATGTCAAGTTCTTTTTTAAAGTATATAACTTATTGCCACTGAATATTAGGGTTTTTTTCCCCACTAATATTTCTAGTTAATATAGTCTAATCATTTTAATACTAGCTTAATGTAGAGCCCTGAAAGGTAGAATCTGTTCATCTGATAGGCACATCTGGTTAGCATACAGTTACTTTTACATTTTAAGTTTTGCGTGTTACTGATTTTGTTCTAACCTTCATCTGAATGAGCACAGGCAAGGTGGTTTTCCAGTTAGACCATGTGCCAAGGAACAGATGGCAATTTCTGTTTTTTCTTTTGAACCATTATAGTGCAGCAAACTCCAAAATGCTCTCATTCCTCAGCAAAAAATAAAATGTGTCTCCCTCACCTCTGTTTGCAGGACTGAATAATATAGCAGTTAGATAAAGGGCTGGGAGTGAGTTTGATGGGAAAGGCCCTGCTGCCCTCTTTGCCAGCTCAAGTCCTTGTGTTGTCACCACCTGTAGATGAGTTTCCTTAGTGATGGCCCAAAGCTCTCCTGGCAGAGAAGGTCAGGCATTTTGGTGGGGGAGAATACACAGATGAAGGATGCATTTAGTTACACATCACTACTGCATTGTACTTTTGAAGTTGTTCTGTAATCTCCATCATTTCATCATCCTTGCAAAGCTCATTTCACATATTCTGCTGCTTTGATACCTGCCAGAGCTTTAAGTACCTGTCGAGTTGATGCCGAAGTCAACAAAGTTATATACATTTTATATGAAATATTAGATACATAGCAAGGTGAAAAAACCTTATCCAGCTGCAGCATAGCTATTTATATATACCCACATCATGGGCTATTTAAACCTTTATAAAGCTTTTTCTCCATGTGCTTATATTTCTGCTGCCACTATCTAACAGATTTTTGCTCTTACTGCTCCGGATTGTTTTAGTTTCAGGACTATAACTCCTTTGGGCTGTGCCCTCTGTCACAGCAGGACTTCTGTCAGGTCTGCACTTACCCTGTCATTGCTGAATCTGGGCACCACACGTGCTGACTCAGCTTTTATTCTCTGCGCTTTAGACTGTAAATGATACCAAAAAGTCTCAAAATTTCAAGTTGTCAGCGTATGATCAAAACTTTTGGTCAAGCCAAGGCTTTTTTGCCAGTGAGCCTTTCAGCGTGGGCCGTGCAATAGTGGAAGCAATGTGCCGGGTCAGTCTGCAGCGGTGGTTGAAGCAGCAGCTCTGCTGGCCAGAGCGGCGGGGCTCTGCTGCAGCCGCTCTGCTGAGGCGCCGTGCCCCTGTCCCTGTGCTTGCCTGCAGGCCTGCGGAGCTCGTACGCCAGCCAGCACAGCCAGCTGGGCCAGGAGCTGCGCTCGGCCGTGTCCCCGGAGCTGCACATCACCCCCATCTACGAGGGCAGGACCTTGTACAGCCCGCTGTTCCGCAGCCCCACGCGCGGCCTGGAGCTGCAGCACGGCTCGCAGGCCGCGCTCTTCCGCAGCGGCTCCGGTGCGTGCCCGGCGGGGCAGGGGCGGCTGTGGAGGGCGGGAAAAGCCTGCATGACTTAAAAGGCTCTTGTGATGTTTGTGGGGAGTGCTTGGGGCTGTACATCACTGCCAGCCTGGGGTCAGCCTGTTTGTGCACGGCTGCATCCCGGATAAGTGTATTCATGACACGGAATTTATTGCTTCCTCTCTTGCGTTCTCTGTGTATCACTCTCTTATGAACTGAGTTGGTTCATGGGATGTTTTCATTCATCACTACAGTAAAATGGGAGCTTGCCACTAAAATTACCTATGGCATCTTTCACAGTACAAATACTGTTTTACCCTACTTCTCAACAGAGCATAATGGTAAATGCTACAGCTGAGGACTGTCTATTGGAACTGAAACATTCCTCTAGTATCTCCTGAAAGTGCCACTCGTGCATAATGAAGAATGTAGGCATTAGATTCCTATTAGGATTCATTTCTGTAGAGAGAAATGTAATGCATGTTGCAATGCAGTATGTTAAGATTAATTAATAATTTGTATACTGGTTTCCAAAAACTCTTAAAATATTAGAGTGATTTAGTTAAGCAACTGCCTTGAAGTATTTATAGAGAGCTGTCCGATTCATATGTCATGTTTACACACTCTTGAAAATGCCTTTATGATGTTTGCTAATGTAACTGCAATACCAAGAGAGCAGAGTGCTGAAGGAAGTACCAGTGTTTGCAATTGTGCCTTTCACAACCTAGAATGAATGGAGTTTGTCAGGATGTGCCAATGAAGAAATATAACTAGAAACTGGAATTCTTTGTTTACTCATCTACTTAATACCAGTTACCTCGGAAGAACAAGAGCCACCACAACAGCTCTGTTCAAATAGGAAGATGCATGTTCTTGTTCCTGAACCGCTCAGCTTCATCTTTGCAAAGATCCACGCGTTACTTTTTGTAAGGCAAAGAGTGTGTGTACTTAGGAAAAGGAAAACATCATATAAGCTATATGAATTTTTTAAATTTTCGTTTACTTGTTTTTCCATTTTGGTAGAGTTGGTGAATTGATATTACGAACTTTGAGAACACTTTGCACCCAGATTTCTGTTTGTTGGCATGGGATGCACTTCCTGCTTTAAATACTTGTTGAGGGAAGCTGAGGCGCAAGTCTGATCCCACCACGCCTTTCATTCTATTTCCACGGGACAGTGAGGAATTGCTCCATGAAATCCGATACCAGCTTCCAACGCGGAGCACAATACACATTTCCGAGGCCGCTGGCTGTTTTGCTTGGCCTGTTGAGGAGGTGTCGCCCGTTGTCTTGAGCAGGCAGTCGCCAGCCGGTTGTTTCTGACGCTGTTTTATCCTAGGCATGGGTAACCTGCAGCGGTCCTCCAGCCAGCGCAGCACCCTGACGTACCAAAGAAGCGCGTTCGGGCTGCCGGCGGCGGGCGCGCTGGCCGAGCCGCTGCGGGCGGCGCCGTTCCGGCTGCCCGAGCCCGCCTACGGCCGCCTGCAGCCCGCGCCCGACGGCGGCACCACGCGCTCCCCCTCCATCGACAGCATCCACAAGGACCCCAGGCAAGGGCGGGGCAGGGCGGGGTGGGGCTGGGCTGGGCAGGGCTGGGCTGGGCGGGGCAGGGCGGGGTGGGGCTGGGCTGGGCAGGGCGGGGCAGGGTAGGGTAGGGCTGGGCAGGGCTGGGCAGGGTAGGGTAGGGCTGGGCAGGGCTGGGCTGGGCAGGGCTGGGCAGGGCTGGGCTGGGTGCGCGGGCTGGGCACGGTAGGACAGGCTGTGGTGTGCCAGCCGGGCTGGCGTGGCATGGGCAGTCACTGCTCCGTTAAACATTCACGCCTCTGCCTTTAGTGCCAAAATGTGAACGCAGATTTCTGCTTGCAGGAAGGAAAAGTAGCTGTTACACATTTTATTATTACATTTTTCTTTCATGTCTCTTTTTATGGAGAAGTTATTACAGGAGACACAACTCTGATGAGATTTGAATGCATTATTGCAAATATTTTTTAGTAACCTCTAACACTGCAGTGAGATTTCTCTCTATTGAATGAGAATTGGGGCTTGAAGATTCAGAACTACAGACCTAATTTAATTGAAAGAATTTTTACGAACAGTCGGCTTAAATTTCAAAACAAATAAATATACCATTTTGAAAGTGAGCACACTCATTTCTGCAGTAATTCCTGGTTTAATGGTGTAGATGTCTGTGCACAGTGTGAACCTGTGGCAGTGTAGTTTGTCATTGTCATTTACTCTGGACACTGCGCACTAAAACCTTGTATTTAACCTGGGAGTGTCAAAACCCAGGCTGTGCACAGCTTGGAAGGATTTATGTGCATGTTTGGTGTGGATTTGGAATTGGTAGGAATCCCAGTCCCTCCTCAGACTGCTGGCTCACTGAGGAACCAGCCCATCCTGGGCTCAGGTGTGCCTCGAGGCCTGTCCTGGGGTCATGCTGGGCACCAAGGGCACCTCAAGCAGAGATGGTGACACTGGAACTTCTGCTCCTCTCTTACAGCAGGTTCATAGCACCAGGCAGGTGTCTGCTCTGGGCCAGTCCTGTCATCTTAGCAATGAAAACCTGCTTTCATGGGTTTTGTTGGTCCATTCATTAGTGGAAATTGATATATTTAATTTCTTTTTAATAGATATGAAGAGACTGAATGAATTTCATTTAACTGAATGGTGCATTCATCCAAATGATGTTGATAGCACAATCTTAGCTCCAGGTAGAAAATCTTGGAGGCTGCCTGCTATGGTATGGTGGCAAGAAGAGTTACTTATAGCAGGGATGCTTCCCATTCATAGCAAGGAACTTTAAAGAAACTCTGACTCAGTTGTCACTGCTGATGCACATTCTTAGTTTGCAGTCTTACAGAGGAATAGTTTTTACCTTACTTTCAGTCTGTTCCAGTTTATGGTGTGCACATCAGGCTGTGGCAGGGGAGCATGTTACACAGCCTCAGAGAGGGCTGTTAGGAATAGGAAAGTGATCGTTTTACTAGAAATCCAGTTATCCATAGGGTTTTCCTGTCATTAGTATGGAGAAATAAACCTCTGAATTGTTGAGCAGTCCAAAGTGGGCACAGACCTGAGCTTCCCTTTCGTGGGACTGTGAGTCCTGGGGAGACCTGAATGGCCAGGCCAGCATTAGTCTTGGAACAGCTTCCCAGCTACTGTTCTTGGAGCAAACTTTGCTCCTGTTTTGGTATATTTTGGCTTTGGTTTTTGTTTTTTGGGAGATTTTTGGTGGGGTGGTTTGATTGATCAATTGATTGTTTTGGGAGTTTAGGTTTGGGTTTGTTTTGGTTTTTTGTTTGCTTGGATTTTTGAGCCTGGGAAAACTTAAGATACTACTTTATTCCCCCACAGTCCTCCTTTACAGAAGGCAGATAGCCCAGCAAATATTAATGACTATGTTTCTAAATCTGCAAACTGGGCATGTTTCATGGTATTTCCAGGATTGGTCTGCACAAACTCATTGTGGTTTAATGAAGGAGATATTATTGAATGATTTTAAATTTACAATCCCTGAATAACTCAAATCAAGCAAACATCCTGTATGTGATCCTGACAATGACACTTCAGGATGTGCAGGTTTTGTTGGCTTCTGCCTAGGGAGAACATTAAACACTGAGGCAAAAATGTTGTGTACAAATGATGGCCCTAAGCAGCACTGTTGAAAGGGTGCCTTTTGCATTATATATTTAACTTTTGGGAGATTTTTTTGTAGGTTGAAGTGTTTGAGTTGGTGTTACTTTGATGATGGTTTGCGTTTGTGTGGTCTGTAAGCCAACTGAAGCACACTGGGTATAGTGTTGTTCTCTAGTTGAAAGGCAGAAAGGTGATGAGGCCCACTGTTACCCCTTGGTACTGGTTTCCTTTAGGCCTCTGACTCCAGAGCAGCCCCGAGCTCTTGGGATGCTGGCTGCAGTCGGTTGCTGTGATGCTGGCTGCAGTCAGTTGTTCAGATGCTGGCTGCAGTCAGTTGTTCAGACGCGGGCTGCAGTCAGTTGTTGGGATGCTGGCTGCAGTCGGTTGCTGTGATGCTGGCTGCAGTCAGTTGCTGTGATGCTGGCTGCAGTCGGTTGCTGTGATGCTGGCTGCAGTCAGTTGCTGTGATGCTGGCTGCAGTCAGTTGTTGGGATGCTGGCTGCAGTCGGTTGCTGTCATGCTGGCTGCAGTCAGTTGTTGGGATGCTGGCTGCAGTCGGTTGCTGTGATGCTGGCTGCAGTCGGTTGTTGGGATGCTGGCTGCAGTCAGTTGCTGTGATGCTGGCTGCAGTCAGTTGTTGGGATGCTGGCTGCAGTCAGTTGTTGGGATGCTGGCTGCAGTCAGTTGCTGTGATGCTGGCTGCAGTCAGTTGTTGGGATGCTGGCTGCAGTCGGTTGCTGTGATGCTGGCTGCAGTCAGTTGTTGGGATGCTGGCTGCAGTCAGTTGTTGGGATGCTGGCTGCAGTCAGTTGCTGTGATGCTGGCTGCAGTCAGTTGTTCAGATGCTGGCTGCAGTCAGTTGTTGGGATGCTGGCTGCAGTCAGTTGTTGGGATGCTGGCTGCAGTCAGTTGCTGTGATGCTGGCTGCAGTCGGTTGCTGTGATGCTGGCTGCAGTCAGTTGTTCAGATGCTGGCTGCAGTCAGTTGTTCAGATGCTGGCTGCAGTCGGTTGTTGGGATGCTGGCTGCAGTCGGTTGCTGTGATGCTGGCTGCAGTCAGTTGTTGGGATGCTGGCTGCAGTCAGTTGTTGGGATGCTGGCTGCAGTCAGTTGCTGTGATGCTGGCTGCAGTCAGTTGCTGTGATGCTGGCTGCAGTCAGTTGTTGGGATGCTGGCTGCAGTCAGTTGTTGGGATGCTGGCTGCAGTCAGTTGCTGTGATGCTGGCTGCAGTCAGTTGTTCAGGCGCGGGCTGCAGTCAGTTGCTGTGATGCTGGCTGCAGTCAGTTGTTGGGATGCTGGCTGCAGTCGGTTGCTGTGATGCTGGCTGCAGTCAGTTGTTGGGATGCTGGCTGCAGTCAGTTGTTGGGATGCTGGCTGCAGTCAGTTGTTGGGATGCTGGCTGCAGTCAGTTGTTCAGATGCTGGCTGCAGTCAGTTGTTGGGATGCTGGCTGCAGTCAGTTGTTCAGATGCTGGCTGCAGTCGGTTGCTGTGATGCTGGCTGCAGTCGGTTGCTGTGATGCTGGCTGCAGTCAGTTGTTCAGATGCTGGCTGCAGTCAGTTGTTGGGATGCTGGCTGCAGTCAGTTGTTGGGATGCTGGCTGCAGTCGGTTGCTGTCATGCTGGCTGCAGTCAGTTGTTGGGATGCTGGCTGCAGTCAGTTGCTGTGATGCTGGCTGCAGTCAGTTGTTGGGATGCTGGCTGCAGTCAGTTGCTGTGATGCTGGCTGCAGTCAGTTGCTGTGATGCTGGCTGCAGTCAGTTGTTGGGATGCTGGCTGCAGTCAGTTGCTGTGATGCTGGCTGCAGTCAGTTGTTGGGATGCTGGCTGCAGTCGGTTGCTGTGATGCTGGCTGCAGTCGGTTGCTGTATTGCTGGCTGCAGTCAGTTGCTGTGATGCTGGCTGCAGTCAGCTGTTCAGATGCTGGCTGCAGTCAGTTGTTGGGATGCTGGCTGCAGTCAGTTGCTGTGATGCTGGCTGCAGTCAGTTGTTGGGATGCTGGCTGCAGTCAGTTGCTGTGATGCTGGCTGCAGTCAGTTGTTGGGATGCTGGCTGCAGTCGGTTGCTGTGATGCTGGCTGCAGTCGGTTGCTGTGATGCTGGCTGCAGTCAGTTGCTGTGATGCTGGCTGCAGTCAGTTGTTGGGATGCTGGCTGCAGTCGGTTGCTGTCATGCTGGCTGCAGTCAGTTGTTGGGATGCTGGCTGCAGTCAGTTGCTGTGATGCTGGCTGCAGTCAGTTGTTGGGATGCTGGCTGCAGTCAGTTGCTGTGATGCTGGCTGCAGTCAGTTGCTGTGATGCTGGCTGCAGTCAGTTGTTCAGATGCTGGCTGCAGTCAGTTGTTGGGATGCTGGCTGCAGTCAGTTGTTGGGATGCTGGCTGCAGTCAGTTGTTGGGATGCTGGCTGCAGTCAGTTGCTGTGATGCTGGCTGCAGTCGGTTGCTGTGATGCTGGCTGCAGTCAGTTGTTCAGATGCTGGCTGCAGTCAGTTGTTGGGATGCTGGCTGCAGTCGGTTGTTGGGATGCTGGCTGCAGTCAGTTGCTGTGATGCTGGCTGCAGTCAGTTGTTCAGATGCTGGCTGCAGTCAGTTGTTGGGATGCTGGCTGCAGTCAGTTGTTGGGATGCTGGCTGCAGTCGGTTGTTGGGATGCTGGCTGCAGTCAGTTGTTGGGATGCTGGCTGCAGTCAGTTGTTGGGATGCTGGCTGCAGTCAGTTGCTGTGATGCTGGCTGCAGTCAGTCGTTCAGATGCTGGCTGCAGTCAGTTGCTGTGATGCTGGCTGCAGTCAGTTGTTCAGATGCTGGCTGCAGTCAGTCGTTCAGACGCTGGCTGCAGTCGGTTGCTGTCATGCTGGCTGCAGTCAGTTGCTGTGATGCTGGCTGCAGTCAGTTGTTGGGATGCTGGCTGCAGTCAGTTGTTGGGATGCTGGCTGCAGTCAGTTGTTGGGATGCTGGCTGCAGTCAGTTGTTGGGATGCTGGCTGCACTCAGTTGCTGTGATGCTGGCTGCAGTCAGTTGCTGTGATGCTGGCTGCAGTCAGTTGTTGGGATGCTGGCTGCAGTCAGTTGTTGGGATGCTGGCTGCAGTCGGTTGTTGGGATGCTGGCTGCAGTCAGTTGCTGTGATGATGGCTGCAGTCAGTTGTTCAGATGCTGGCTGCAGTCAGTTGTTCAGACGCGGGCTGCAGTCAGTTGCTGTGATGCTGGCTGCAGTCAGTTGCTGTGATGCTGGCTGCAGTCGGTTGTTGGGATGCTGGCTGCAGTCAGTCGTTCAGATGCTGGCTGCAGTCAGTTGCTGTGATGCTGGCTGCAGTCGGTTGCTGTGATGCTGGCTGCAGTCGGTTGTTGGGATGCTGGCTGCAGTCAGTTGCTGTGATGCTGGCTGCAGTCAGTTGTTCAGATGCTGGCTGCAGTCAGTTGTTGGGATGCTGGCTGCAGTCAGTTGCTGTGATGCTGGCTGCAGTCAGTTGTTCAGATGCTGGCTGCAGTCAGTTGTTCAGATGCTGGCTGCAGTCAGTTGTTGGGATGCTGGCTGCAGTCGGTTGTTGGGATGCTGGCTGCAGTCAGTTGCTGTGATGCTGGCTGCAGTCAGTTGTTCAGATGCTGGCTGCAGTCAGTTGTTCAGATGCTGGCTGCAGTCAGTTGTTCAGATGCTGGCTGCAGTCAGTTGTTGGGATGCTGGCTGCAGTCAGTTGTTGGGATGCTGGCTGCAGTCGGTTGCTGTGATGCTGGCTGCAGTCGGTTGCTGTCATGCTGGCTGCAATCAGTTGTTCAGATGCTGGCTGCAGTCAGTTGTTGGGATGCTGGCGGCAGTCAGTTGTTGGGATGCTGGCTGCAGTCGGTTGTTGGGATGCTGGCTGCAGTCAGTTGTTGGGATGCTGGCTGCAGTCAGTTGTTCAGATGCTGACTGCAGTCAGTTGCTGTGATGCTGGCTGCAGTCAGTTGCTGTGATGCTGGCTGCAGTCAGTTGCTGTGATGCTGGCTGCAGTCAGTTGCTGTGATGCTGGCTGCAGTGAGTTGCTGTGATGCTGGCTGCAGTCAGTTGTTCAGACGCGGGCTGCAGTCAGTTGTTGGGATGCTGGCTGCAGTCGGTTGCTGTGATGCTGGCTGCAGTCAGTTGTTGGGATGCTGGCTGCAGTCAGTTGTTGGGATGCTGGCTGCAGTCGGTTGCTGTGATGCTGGCTGCAGTCAGTTGTTGGGATGCTGGCTGCAGTCAGTTGTTCAGACGCGGGCTGCAGTCAGTTGCTGTGATGCTGGCTGCAGTCAGTTGCTGTGATGCTGGCTGCAGTCAGTTGTTCAGGCGCGGGCTGCAGTCAGTTGCTGTGATGCTGGCTGCAGTCAGTTGTTGGGATGCTGGCTGCAGTTGGTTGCTGTGATGCTGGCTGCAGTCGGTTGCTGTGATGCTGGCTGCAGTCAGTTGCTGTGATGCTGGCTGCAGTCAGTTGTTGGGATGCTGGCTGCAGTTGGTTGCTGTGATGCTGGCTGCAGTCAGTTGCTGTGATGCTGGCTGCAGTCGGTTGCTGTGATGCTGGCTGCAGTCAGTTGCTGTGATGCTGGCTGCAGTCAGTTGCTGTGATGCTGGCTGCAGTCGGTTGTTCAGATGCTGGCTGCAGTCAGTTGTTGGGATGCTGGCTGCAGTCAGTTGTTCAGATGCTGACTGCAGTCGGTTGTTGAGACGCTGGCTGCAGTCAGTTGTTCAGACTCGGGCTGCAGTCAGTTGTTCAGACACTGGCTGCACTCGTTTGCTGTGATGCTGGCTGCAGTCAGTTGTTCAGGCGCGGGCTGCAGTCAGTTGCTGTGATGCTGGCTGCAGTCAGTTGTTGGGATGCTGGCTGCAGTTGGTTGCTGTGATGCTGGCTGCAGTCGGTTGCTGTATTGCTGGCTGCAGTCAGTTGCTGTGATGCTGGCTGCAGTCAGTTGTTCAGATGCTGGCTGCAGTCAGTTGTTGGGATGCTGGCTGCAGTCAGTCGTTCAGACGCTGGCTGCAGTCAGTTGTTCAGACGCTGGCTGCAGTCGGTTGCTGTATTGCCGGCTGCAGTCGGTTGCTGTCATGCTGGCTGCACTCGTTTGCTGTGATGCTGGCTGCAGTCGGTTGTTGGGATGCTGGCTGCAGTCAGTTGTTCAGATGCTGACTGCAGTCGGTTGTTGAGACGCTGGCTGCAGTCAGTTGTTCAGACGCGGGCTGCAGTCGGTTGCTGTCATGCTGGCTGCACTCGGTTGCTGTGATGCTGGCTGCACTCGGTTGCTGTCATGCTGGCTGCAGTCGGTTGCTGTCATGCTGGCTGCAATCAGTTGTTCAGATGCTGACTGCAGTCGGTTGTTGGGATGCTGGCTGCAGTCAGTTGCTGTAATGCTGGCTGCAGTCAGTTGTTCAGATGCTGACTGCAGTCGGTTGTTGAGACGCTGGCTGCAGTCAGTTGTTCAGGCGCGGGCTGCAGTCGGTTGCTGTCATGCTGGCTGCAGTCGGTTGCTGTGATGCTGGCTGCACTCGGTTGCTGTCATGCTGGCTGCAGTCAGTGCATGCCGTGCTGTGAGTGACGCTTCTCTCCACGCTGTCCCTGCAGGGAGTTTGCGTGGCGGGACCCGGAGCTGCCGGAGGTCATTCACATGCTGCAGCACCAGTTCCCGTCGGTGCAGGCCAACGCGGCTGCCTACCTGCAGCACCTCTGCTTCGGGGATAACAAAGTCAAGACAGAGGTGGGTGCTGCTCGTCTGCCCCTCCACAGTGGCAGTGCTACCAGAACTAGGCCTCTTGCCTTTGCTTTCATCATGACACAGTGCTCGTGACCCTCTGGTGCTCCCCTGCGTACCAGGTGGATGCTAATATTGCAGTGCCTGGGGGTGGGTAATTAGACACACTCAGATTCTTCCTGTCATAAGCGCTGCATGGAAATCCTATGGAAATCCTTTACCTTGAAGTTGTGTCATCCAGCAGAATTGCATAGTAGGTTTTCCAGAACCTGTCTTTGTGTAACCTGTTGATGACTGTTGACTGGAACCATCAGGAGCTCTGGAGCGCTTTCACTGGTTTTTGTCAAGGTGTTCTAAGGCATCGTAGGGAATGAGTGAGCTGTCAGGCAAAGGAGAGGAGAGAAACATGGAGGAACATGGAAACATAGAGGAAGCTGTTTATGTCACTGTGATGTGGGAGCAGGATACATCTGAGTGAACATTCAGATTATTATTGAAATTTCTTGAAACTTTGCATTCAAAGACCTGCTGTTTTTGCAAAGCAGCTGTGAGTTGTTGATTGAGGGAATTTGCCTTTTCATTTGCATTCTATGTGTGTGTGCTAGATGTTACTTTCAGTATAGATTTGATTTGTCTTAATAGAATGTTGGTGCAACTTTTGTAAGAAGATAGACCAACATAATTCACTGTTTCTGGGAGATGAAAACCAGGTGGTGGTTTTGATGATATGGTGAAAAACACAGTGATAATCACGTCTTATTTCCAAGATTCCCTAAAAAGATATTCTGGGGTATAGGAAATTACTTTTGAAACTGAAAACAAAACTGATGCAATAACAATTCTCTGAGCACAGCAAGTGTCTGAAAATGACCCTTAGCCATTGCAGTGGGGTTGGGGGAGAGGTTCAGTCCCACGTAGCAATCAGATCTGTAAGGTTCAGCAGCTGTTTCTTGTGGAAGTAGAACGGGAAGTACTGTTCATAAAAACAAAAGCCTTTTACATCTGTGGAGTGAGGTGGGTGAGATAGTGGGTGCTGATGGTCCTGACATTGCACTTTCCAGGTCTGTAGGCTAGGAGGTATCAAGCACCTGGTGGATCTCCTGGATCACAGAGTCCTGGAGGTTCAGAAGAATGCCTGTGGTGCGCTGAGGAACCTCGTTTACGGCAAGTCCACTGATGAGAACAAAATAGCCATGAAGAACGTGGGAGGGATCCCTGCCCTTCTGCGGCTGCTGAGGAAATCTGTCGATGCTGAGGTCAAGGAGCTGGTGACAGGTAAGTCTGGAGGGGAAACTAGCAGAGAGTTATAATGCAATGTGTTTTTCTGGACACTTAACTTGATCAGTTAAATCAGCACAGAGTGGGGTCATTGGGAGAGGTGAATGCTGATGTAGTTGCACTAAAGCTCCATGGAGGGTGGATTTTTCCTCATATGAGTGTCCAACACACAGCAGGTATTTCTTTATTGAGTCTGAACATTTGTTTTATTGCAGACTTTTTTTTTATCTTTTCTTGACAACAGTTATAAATAAGATCTTGCAGAATTTATATCTAAATGTGTATGGAATTTTCTCTGAATTACAATCAAGGATGTCTTCTTCAGAAAAAGTGTTTAAGCTGTGTTTCATGATAAAAAAGAGGATTCAATGCTGTGTTCAGCGTGTTATTTCTATACACAATTCTGCTGGTTATTTTTGTCAGATTTCATACTTCTGTACCAGAATGTCATATGTATGGAGACTTTGCTGGGCAGGGAACTAGGGATTTCTGCCCAAGGATAAAAGATAGATAGCAGTTCTATGCAGCTGACGTATGGATGGGACATTCTCTCGACTTGTGGCTGTTGTTTCCAGGAAGAAAGTTTCTGTAGGATTTTTACATCCCCTGTGTGTTCATCTCTGCTCTTCAGTACCTGACATCCCCAGTATATGGTGTGAGGTAGCAGGAATGTTAGGGCAGGCCATTCTTATCACTGGAAAAAAAAACAAACCAAAGTTCACTTTGTTCACCTTGCTTTCCTCCTTTTTGGGTGCTGGCTCTCCACGTTCTGCCTGCTCTGAATCACATCACATATATAAAGTAATATCTTTTAAGTTGTCAGTGTTGCTTCATGTTTGTTTGCCAAGTCTCTGCTGACTTTGCTGCTCTGGAAATGTCTTCTAAGGCGTTCTCTGGAACTTGTCTTCATGTGATGCCGTGAAGATGACAATCATTAGAGATGCTCTGTCCACGCTGACAAACACTGTGATAGTGCCCCACTCGGGATGGAACAGCTCCTCCTTTGATGACGATCATAAAATTAAATTTCAGACTTCCCTTGTTCTACGCAATACAACAGGATGCTTGAGGTATTTGCTCTTCTGGAATATTCCCTTTTAAAGTGTAATCATGTTATCCAGCAGGTCTTTCTTGTAGTGTAATTTTAAAGACAAAGGAATTGTTTTAGTCTATAAATTACAGAGTTCCATCATGTAGACAGCTTTTCCAATGGCCCTGTTTTCCTAATAGAAAAACATGAAAATTATCAAGTCAGTCGCTGAGAGTTGCTAACCAATTACCAGGCAGCTGCATAAGAACTTTCTGCAAACTGTCTAATGAGTGATTATCTGTCTATCCTTGCTCACATCGTGTTCCTTTGTCATTCCAACCTTCAGGAACCTGAGCTCCGCTGGGGAGGAGGCGCGGAAGCAGATGAGGTGCTGTGAAGGACTGGTGGATTCACTGCTCTATGTGATCCACACCTGTGTGAACACCTCAGATTATGACAGCAAGGTGTGGGCATGTCTCAGCTACAGATACTTCACCTTAACCTGTGGGTCTGATCCCAGGGCTCTGTGTAGCTCAGCTGCGCGTGGTGATGTCCTCAGCTCCACTGGCATCACTCCCAGCCCCCGGTTACTGAGGCACAGCCAAACTCAGCTGCGTAACACGGGGTCGCCTCTTATTTCCAGCAGTGCTGCAGTACCCATTTCTTAATAAAACAGTAATAAGTTCTTAGGCTTTTCATTTTCATAATACTAAAGAATAAGCCGCTATAGCAGAGACCACTCTTACAAATATTGTCAGATTTGAGAGAGATTGCATTTTCCCAGAGAAGCAGCCAAAACACAGTCCAAGACCCAGCATTAGAGTTTAGCACTTGTGCTCCCAGTGCCTTTTCTCCTCTGCTGAGCTGGTTTGGTTTGTGTCTGTGTGAGGAAGAGCTGGTGACGTGGTGTCTCTGGTTTGGTTCAGACAGTGGAGAATTGTGTGTGCACCTTGAGGAACCTCTCCTACCGCCTGGAACTGGAGGTGCCTCAGGCACGGCTGCTGGGAATCAATGAACTGGATGACTTGTTGGGAAAAGAGTCACCCAGCAAAGACTCAGAGCCAAGCTGCTGGGGGAAAAAAAAGAAGAAGAAAAAAAAAACTTCCCAGGAGGATCAGGTCTGTATTTTCCATGTACTGCAAATACCTCAGATGGGGTTTGGCTCATGGTGGGGGAGGACGTAGCTTGACAAAACCAATCCTCCATTGAATGAACATACAGAGGTCTTGTCCGGTTACAAATCTGTGTTCCTTTCTCAGTGGGATGGAGTTGGCCCTATCCCGGGATTTTCCAAGTCTCCTAAAGGGGTGGAGATGCTCTGGCACCCATCGGTGGTGAAGCCATACCTGACACTCCTGGCAGAGAGCTCCAACCCGGCCACCCTGGAGGGCTCTGCAGGATCACTCCAGAACCTTTCTGCAGGCAATTGGAAGGTATGGGAATTCCTGCTCCTCCTCCTCTCTTTGTAGTCCAGCTGTTTTTTCTAGTAAGACCCTAGAATGTGGTTGGGGGGGACATGCCATTTTCTCGTGTGCATCTGAGCACTCCTCTCTTGTCCTTGCATTAGTGCTCATGTGCTGTAGTCATGTTTCCACAGTGAAAAGCCTTGGCAAAGAGCATGGGCAGCAGGAGCCATATGGAAGCTGGCCTTTATTTTAAATAAACAGAAAAAGCATTTTCCAGTGCATATCAGATCCAAGCAATCTTCTGGCATCTTCTAGCTGTGAATTCTGGTGGGAAGGTGTTGTTGAAATAAGACCAGGACAAATACATTTACTTTATTTCCATATTCCATTATTTGTTTCCATACATTCTGGCCATTGCATATGTAATGTGCTACAAAAGCATCACATGAAAACACTATATTGTATCATGTATTTGTCATGGAGAAATTTTAAAACACAGCAAGTATTAATTGCTTTCTTTGTTTGCAGCAAGCCAGCTAAGCCTTTTTCAGTTTGTTCATTACGAAGTCGGTGTTTAAAAAAAAAAATACAACAAACAAAATGCAAACCCCCTGCTCCCTTTTCAATAATCATCTGTTGAGATACGTTCTCTCTTCATAAGAGGAAGGAGTGAAAAATGGCAGAGGCAACTCTTTATAGTCCCAGAGAAGGCCCACATCACACAGGCCATCTCTAACTGGGTGCCCAAAATGCTGAGAGGCGCAGTCAGCAGGGGCTCGCGGTGGCAGGGCCGCTGGAGCTGAGGTCCTGTGCCTGTCAGTTCGCAGCCTACATCCGCGCCGCCGTCAGGAAGGAGAAGGGGCTGCCCATCCTGGTGGAGCTGCTGAGGATGGACAACGACAGAGTGGTGTCATCTGTGGCAACTGCCTTGAGGAACATGGCCTTGGACGTGCGGAACAAGGAGCTCATTGGTATGTGCAGAGCTGTGCCTGGGGGCACAGCGCCGGGCGCCAGGCCTTGCTGGGAGACCCAGGAACTCCACTGATGGGAACGCTCGGTGATGCTGTGTCACATCAGCTGTGTCACACAAATGAGTCCTCCTGACAGCAGCAGCTTTCCAGAGCAATATTGCCACTTTAGTTTGCTGCTGGCCACCTTTCATGGGTGGGAGTCAGCCAAACCAGACAGAAAACCCTCCATGCCAAATGGGATGGAAACACAGCTCTGCTTCCTTGGAGCTCAGTGCTCACCTGCTTGGAGGGAGCAGGTCTCCTACATGTTCCCAGGGGATTGGACACCTCTGCTACCACAACAGCAGTGCTTTTTTAACAATCTTGGACAGGAAGAGAGGGAAGAAATCTTTTCCTAGTAAAGTATTTGCAGGAAAACACAGATATAGAGCAGCATCTGTGGTTTTGCTGAACTAAGTCATGAACAGGAGTGCTTGCTACAAAAACTTACTATCTTGTCAGTTCTAATATTTAACCCTTTAAACGTTCATCTGTGCCTATCCGATGAGGCATTAAAATAAACCAAACAAAATAACAATCACCTTTCCTGCCTTTCCTGCCCTGAGGTTTCTCAGTCTGTTAGTGTTGAACATGCTTCAACCTCAGGCTGCTGTGGCTTCAGTGGCTTCAGTGAATCCTGTTAACAAGTGGCGTGATATAAAAAAGTCTCATTTTTGTTACAAAAACCATTTTCTGTGTGTAGAATCATGGGGTCAAGGATATAACAACTGTTCATAGAGATAGGAGGATCATTATTCTCAAAAAGAGAAATACAGTTGAACAGAACTTAATCTGTTTCTGAAGCTTTGCCATCTGGGAAATTCACCTTCCTGCTTCTTAAGTGGCTTTCACCCCAAGCAACACCAGATGCAACACTGCAGTGCAAGTGTTACACATGAGAAGTGTGTAAAGAGAGAATCCTATTCCATAGCATCAGCCCTGTGCAGGTCAGACTCGGGTGATAGTCTCTTGTCAGGATGTTTCTTCCATTCCTGGCAAAATTTTCAGTTCAGGAATGGTCCTCCACTTGCTCCCTTTTCCTGTCAAGGCTGTAGCCCTGAAAGAATGCCTGGCCTCAGACTCTGAAACAGACCATTGGATAAAACATTGCGAGATGTGAAGCGAATTGTGCACAACCCCATGCTAGAAATCCCCTTTAGATGCTTCTCTGCTGGTACAGGAAAGGAGCAATGGGCTCACAGGGTTGCACTGAAGCAAAGGACAGATGAGGACTCCAGCAAATGGCAATATCTGCTGGAACACGCTGAGTGTGGCTGAGCTTGCTGAAGAGCTGGCACTGACAGGGTATTGGTGCAGACAGCATGGTGGGGGTAGTTTTCCTGTAGGGTTCCCTTTGCCTGCAGAATTCCTTTTTGTTTCTTTTTTTTTCCTCTCAGTCACATTTCACAAATAGATAGTGAATGACTCTGTGTGAAGCTCCTTAATTATTCACTGTTATGTACAAATACATGTCTGCTATAAAATCAATTAATCATTCAATTAACACTACAGCCCAAATAGGAAGAAACCTCAACCTTATCTTAGTTACTATCCCTTGTGTGCAGCTTATCTCTGGCATCAGTCAGCAGCTGGAGCCTGACAGAGCTGAGCACTGACAGATAGCAAACAAGGTGAGCAGAACATCCAGAAGAAAGAATTCCCAGTCACTGTAAGGATTCTGTTAATCCTCCTATAGATGAAGCCCAGCAATATGCACTTCTCTGTCAATCATAATAAGTAGCCTAACATTTTTTCTTGGACAATTCTGCTTTCTCCAAATAATTATTATTTAAAATTGTTCCTCTTTTAGTGCAAAACTCAGCTTCTCACACTTTTAAGCTAAAAGGAAAAAAAAATTCAAAAATTGTTATGTGATCTCCCTTGACTCTGTGAAATGTGAGTTCCTGGCAGGTTTTGATGCTGTGCTGCTTGTCACTGGCTTCAGCTGCAGCCTTGTGCCGTCCTGCAGCTTGCAGCCCGCGGTGCTGAGCGGTGGGTGGTGTGTGTTTGCAGGTAAATACGCCATGCGAGACCTGGTCAATCGGCTGCCGGGGGGCAACGGGCCCAGCGTCCTGTCGGACGAGACGGTGGCGGCCATCTGCTGCGCCCTGCACGAGGTCACCAGCAAGAACATGGAGAACGCCAAGGCCCTCGCCGACACCGGCGGCATAGAGAAGCTGGTCAACATCACAAAGGGAAGAGGAGACAGGCGAGTAGGCACTGAAGATCATATCTGAGCTGTTTGTGTCCATTTAAAATGCTTAAGAATGCAGGAAATGCTTTTTGAGGGAAATAGAAGATCTGCCTTTGCAGGAGTGCCCCTGGGAAGGGAGGAGGCACCGGTACTGCTGTCCTGGTCAGTGTTCTCTGTCCCAGGCTTCTGGGGGCTGGGACAGCTGCTCACAGGAGCCCTGTCATGGGACCTCTTCAGTTAAATTAATTAACCAGTCACCTCTTCAACATCTACAAGATTAATAAAATATTTGGAGCTTGTCCAAGTCAGGTTGTGTGGGCACCTCTGTCAGGATGTATCCCAGGAACCATGAATTGTGCCTAGTGCAGCCCTTAGGTCAGTGGAAGGAGAACGTGGCTGGGGGATACCCTCGAGCAGCATTGCAGGTGCTGGCTGGGGGGAGCTGGTCCTGCCCGCTGTGCCAGAGCTCCAGGGAGGCTGTCAGACGAGTTCTCTGCTGGCCCCATGGCTGTCCAGTGGAAGAGAGCCCTGTGGGTGTGTGCTGGGTCAGCAGCAGGAGGCCCCTGTGGCTGGGGATGGGGTAGCAGGAGCCCCATCTCGTGGTGAGGCTGCTGGCTTGGCTGTGCTCACGCTGGTGAGGCAGGGTCTGGTTTGCCCCACAAACAGCTTCAGGCTCAGGCTGTTACAAAGCTCAGGTACACTGCTCTTTTGAAGTGGAGTTCAGTGGCTTTCTGACACTGCCGTATTCTTCACCTGCTCAGGTCCTCACTGAAGGTTGTCAAGGCGGCCGCCCAGGTACTGAACACTCTGTGGCAGTACCGAGACCTCCGGAGTATTTACAAAAAGGTAAATTGTAAAATTAGCTTGCACTGGAAAACAGTGCCACAAAAGCTCCTCATTTATTTATAACTTGCAATTTATTCTGATGTGTTGTTCTTTTTGCCACTCCACAGGATGGATGGAATCAAAGTCATTTTATTACGCCAGTATCAACACTGGAACGGGAGAGATTCAAATCCCATCCTTCTCTATCCACAGCCAATCAGCAGATGTCACCTGTCATGCAGTCAGGTCAGTCAGGGAGAGTGAAGGGGACCTGCTGTCCCATGTTTTTAACTCAAACAACCTCTCAGTTTGGTACTAATCCCATTTAAAACACAGAGGCTGTTGCTTCTTGGTGTTTGAGCAAAGTACTGCACATGCTCAGAGTGTTCCCTGGGCTGTTTCTGCAAAGCAAAATCCTCAATGAATAGAGCTGGACATTGTTCCAGGCACTGCCCTGTTCAAAACCACTCTTCCTGCACTGTGTGGGGGCTGTGGGGTGGCCTCCGGGCGGCCTGGCAGCACAAACAGCAACACACCCACAGTGAAGAGCTCGTTTTCGTTCCCAACTATGTCATGTTCCATAAGAATGAGCAACCAAACCCAAAATCCTCACTTTTCTGACTCCTTCTCATTTATTTCTCTCCTTTGTTCCTTCAATGTGTTCAGCTAGGATTTAGCTCTTCAAGATGGCTGATACAAAACCTACCTGAAGCCTTCTATTTTGTCTTCATTTAGCATTTTATTTTACCCAATTTGCTCTTCTAGGGGCTATCTAGGGCATATCTCTGTTAATACTGAGAAATACCTACCTACTGTGTCTGCTAAAATTAGTGACCAGTTCCTACAATGCATTTGTTTAATTACTTCTTTACATAAAAGTAACAACCCCTCCACATTCCCTTATGACATGGTTGACTTGCAAAACAAGGACTCCACCAGGGATTTATTTTCCTACGAGGAGTAAACCTGTTATGGTGTTTGTGCCAGAGTTCCTCTCACTCACCAAGGAAGCCAGTACAGCTTAGGCTCAGGGCATGACTGCATTCTACCCAGTGTGAAAGGATATTCTGCACCAAATGGCCAATTTCTATCTCGGTGCCTTCTCTCCCAGGATACACCAGCAGAACAACTGTTACTCCAGTTCTTTGAATGACAAGTAGGAAGTAGATGCACAGCTCTAATTGAACATTCAGAGGATGTGTATTCAAAGAGGTTTTAGTAAAAGTTCCTCATAGGAAGTGTCTGCTTTCCTGCTGTAGAGCATGGCCAAGCCCAAGGGAGTCAGTGGAAGCTGGTGCAAAACTCACAGTCCCAGAGGGCTGTGCAGCACTGTGCTGGCTACAGCAGATGCCTGTCGGAACAGACACGCTTGGCCTGAAACAGTTGTTTCAGTCACTTCATTATTAAAACAACACACATTATTATGTTGATCCATGTCAGAATTTCAATAACATGGCATATTTAGCCATGAATATGTCAGGGAAATACCAGTAATTAAACTATCCATAATAACACAGAATTCTGAGCTATGATGTAATGGACACACCAGTGGAAAAATATTATCATTGAACTAATATTTTTAAGCAAAACTTCTAGAAATTGTGTTTAAGTATTTTTCTCCCATTGCTGGAGTCTTTCTGAGCCAACAAAGCTCAAATGATACATAGATCAGGGAGGATTTAGCAAAACAAACTTCTCACAACTGCAGTTGAGATTCAGCTGCATATTGAGGAGCACAAAGTGATCCCTTGCTGGGGTCCCTGCATGGCCATTGGCCTCCCGGGGCATACCATGCCCAGGACCCACCTGTGTATGCAGGGGTCACTGAGGGCAGGTAGGCTGGACAAGTGACAGGGTGGCCTTAAGTATTGCGTTTAACTGAGATAAGCCATCACCATTAGCAGAGTATCGTGTCCTAGGCATGGTAAGGTCCCATCTGGGTATCTGGGCTGTGAGTGTCACAAAAGTCCTGCGTGTGCCTGTGAGCACCAGAGAGCAGTGACAGCCCCTGCAATCTCTGGCACCTTGCTGGCAGCCCCTGCTGGGAGCTCTTGGAGCAGGCAGTGGTGAGGAGGGCTGGGTCTGTGAAAGACTCTTGTTGTCCCTGTTGAGAACCTCTGTTTTCCCATCAGTTGGCAGCACGTCCTCGTCCCCAGCTTTGCTGGGAATCAGAGACCCTCGCTCCGACTACGACAGGACGCACCCTCCTATGCAGTATTACAGCAGCCAGGGCGATGTCATTGCACACAAAGACATCTACTCTGGTAAGGGACCAGCTGGGATCTTCTGGAACAGGGAACTGTTCCTTGTGGGAAGAGCTCACAGTGCTACACAGACAACTGCCAACCAGTGCTTTCCATTTCCATTCCTTTTGTTCCCTGGCTGTGGTACAGGGCAGGCTGTCACCTGACTCTGCTGTTCTCTGTAAAACTACCCAGTAGCAGAGTAAACACAGATATTTTTCTATATTGGGAGGTGAGAGGCAGTTGAAATTCTTATTTTTATTTAAAGTCCTAGTACAAAAAATTGTATTATTATATACATTATATTATGACGATGGTATAAATTTTAATGTGCAGTTGTATATTATTGTATTACTAAATTATACCAAGATTTCATCTTTTCCAAGATCTTTCTTTTCCTTCTTACTATGTCACACAAGTAGCAAACCAATAGATGACAGTGACTAAAGAGAAGGAAACTCCTTGCTTTAAAGATTTTGAGTCTGTAAAATGAGAAACAGCAACATATGCCTCCTGATTTCACTGTTCCTGCTGCTGAGGGACAGCATTTGCCTTCATTCTGTTATTACATCGTATCATTAGTAGGTACTGAAATCTGCAGATTTAATAGTATGGGTGCTCCATAAAAGGCAAGATAAAAAACAATAGACTTACGGCTGAACGAATAAAGATGACGTTTAAGCATTAAACCTTTTTCTCCCAGGTTCCAGCAAAGCTTCACCAATTTACATCAGCTCCTATTCCTCCCCAGCGAGAGAACAGAATCGGCGGCTGCAGGTGAGCCCAGAGCTGTGCTTGGTAGAGCTGATGGCTCAGCAGGAGGGGCTAAGGCAGCCTGGGGCTCTGGGCACATGCCTGGAGCTGGCAGGGCCTCAGGCTGCAGGAGCCTGCCTGGTTCCCTGTGATTTCCCCATGAGTCACATGTTTTAGCACCTTCTCACAGGGGCATCTGACATCTCTTTTCTGACTTGAGTTTGGGCTGGTTTTGGTAGGTATGGCCAGGTTCTGTACTTACTGTACTTGAGCTCTGAAGTTGTGCACTTGTGGAGTTGCTCGCTTTGAGTGATGTAGGAGACACACAGCAGACTCAGGGGTGTTTCCTCCATTTCCCTGGTACATTTCATGGAAGTTTGAAACCTGCGTTACTGTCATGGGTAGAGCTGCACTTGGGAAGAATATTTCCTATTTGTATTTTTGAAAGCTTATTTTGCTGTCTTTTTACCAGCAGCATCAGCAATTGTACTACAGCCAAGAGGATACCACCAGGAAAAACTATGATGCCTACCGGTTGTACCTGCAGTCCCCACACAGCTATGAGGATCCTTACTTTGACGATCGAGTTCACTTTCCTGCTACTTCAGATTACACAACACACTATGGACTGAAATCAACCACCAATTATGTAGACTTTTATTCCACCAGACGATCTTCTTACCGAGCAGAACAGTACCCAGGCTCTCCTGACTCCTGGGTGTAGCACCAGAGAGAAAAACCCAGTGTGCTTCTTGTCTGGCTTAAGAAGGACTGGAACGGCCCGGTGTTGTTTGGTTAAGAAATGTGAAAGTGAAAAAAAAAAAGAAGGAAAAAGGACGATGGATTTTTTTTTTTCTTTTTTTTTCTTTTTTTCTTTTTTTTTTTTTTGAGTGAGGAATTGTCAGGAGAAAAAGCTAGCAGGGATGGTTTTGCTCTGCTTAGGTGTTAGGTATCATTACTTGTAGCTCCTGTAGCCTGGTGAGGGTGTGGGCGATGTGATGAAAGGTTTGAGAATTGAGTACGATGAATTTGGAAAGCGTGTAGGTCAGAGAAAATTAAAGCTGATTTTTTAATGTGAATAAAAGTCTTGTTCTGATAGTTTGTACAGAAAAAAATCCAATGGCTGCCCTTGTTTTATTGCTATTACTGAATGTCAGGATTGTATGCTACTGCGTCATGTAAATTTCTTCGTTGGTGTAAATATGGAAATGCCACGTTAGTCTCAAGTGCCATCCATTTGTAATGCAGTGTGTCAATGGAAAAGGAATTTGAAACATCATGCACAAAAGAAAAAAACCCAAAACCAAGAAAGTGTTATGAATTCTAAGAGGAAAAGAGCCCAAACTTTAAAAAATGAATAGTGTAATTTTAAAGCACAAAGTCCAGTCCAGTATATCCACATCTCTCCCATTCCCTGCCTATTTCATAAGGAACTTCACTGCCATTTTCTATGCACATGGAATAACAATAAATATGGAAGTCTCATCCATGGAAAGCTGTTCCCTGTTCATTTTTTTCTTATTATTTTCTATGCGTAATATTCAGAAACAAATACCATGAAATGAAGTCTAGTTGCATATTCTTAAACAGGTTAAACATATCAAAACATTTGGGCCACTTTCCCAGCTCTCTCCAGTGGAAACATCCTGAATGTGTCAGGCTGGCAGCCCAAAGTGCTAAATCCAGCACTTTTCTACCAAGATTCCTCAGATTCGTGTTTTCACTGTTGGTATTGGGGATCCAAGGTACTTCAGAACTCTAGCCTGTTCTCTTTCCATCACTCCTCTCCCCCTCCCCTTGCTCTCTCAAGGAAACTGAGGTCACCTTGCTGTCCTAGAAATGATGGTCTCCATTCTGACTGCATTCTGCCTGAATTTCTTTCCAATAAAAATATTGATGATTATTTTAAGTAACTAAATCACAAATTCTCCTGTGCTGTACAATCTGTTGCCTCTACCCTGTCTGTAACCACCATTATTGCTCTGCATCACTGCATTTTCCTTGGATTTTCAGGGTTTCCAGTATCCCAAAGAATACTTGAGAACACTGGGAAAATGCTAAGGAATGTTTCTATCAGAGTAAACCGACTGAAGAGAATCCATCTCAGCCAAGGACAGTATTCAAGCATGCACTCTTCGTTTGAGTTACTGTATCAAAGACTAACACTCACAAAAGGTAACATAAATATAAAAAAACTATTGAAAAACAAGGCAAACACGACTTTGTGGCTCCAAGAAGATTCCTGTAGCTGCCAACAGCAGCAGGCACTAGGGGAAAGCTCTGACTGAGACGTGCTGGGAAGTTGGTGCTTGCCCATAGCAGAGTGCAGGGATCCCTTGGTAAGGCAGAGGTGAGGGAAGGCCTCAGTGCTGGCTGCCCCACTTGGAAACCTCTCCAAACACTGCCATGGACGGGGGAGAAGGCAGAAGGCAGAAACCAGCTGCAAGGTTCTTCATTTGCTCATAATTAGCATCAAAGTGGTATTTGTGAGTTCTGCTGCCCAAAGACATCACTACTTTATTAGAGATTCTAAATATTTTGTATTGAGATGCATACAACTTACAAGGCATTCACTAGTTTAAAATGCATGCATTTTCAAAAAGTATAGTTTTCTTTTTGCTCTTAATAAGGTTTTTACCCATTCAAAAAAAGTGTAATATTTATTTGGCTTAGTTCATGGCATTTTAATTCAGAGTAGAGTTGATAATTAGATCACAATTAGACAAAAAGGAAGGCTGACGTTGTTTGTTCCCCTGGCAGGACCGTGCCTGTGGGTGGTTGGACAGGCAGCTGTCCTGGCCTTGTTGGTTGTTCTGCTGCCACACCTATGGCATTCTATTATACCCACTTTGGAGACCAAGCACAGAAGCAAGAACTTTCTATTTCTGCCATTTACTAGCACACCTGCCTGGAGAACACTGCCCTGCTGAGTCCTGAGCTGTGTTTGGAAGGGCCAAGAGCAACATTTCAGCTGTCACCATTAACTTGCCTGTCCTCATTCTGAGGCAGCACTCCCCACAGCCTTAAATAATGTGTAGGAGTTGAAGTGACTTTCATACAGTTGGAATAGAAAGAAATGCATTGAACACAGAAAGAGAACCAAAAGCTCAGTAGGACATGTTCAGCAATGGAATGGGCAGGTATGTGTGATAATATCTCTAAAGAAGCTCCTGCATTCTCCTTTCAAACCTCCAGTAAGTATTCCTGTTCTGATACTTGCCTTCACATCCCCCTGTGGAGCTTGCCTCAATGTGATTAATTCCTTTTTCCATTTCACTCTATTTTTTTAAAAAACTACATTCCACAGACAAGGGATAACTGTTGTCTTAATTGTTAGCATGAGCCACGTCACTGAAGAAACAGTGTGTAGTCACAGTCCACTCCTTGTCACACCAGCAGAAATTGATAGTGCTGTATAAGGCACAGCAGGCACCCCTTTGGGATACTGCAGCTTTTCTTCACAGTTCCAAAGGGCTGCCTCAGCCTGTCAGGGTCAGCTGGGTCACTGACCAGTGCTAGTCCTAGAGCAGGCCAATGGTATCTCCTTAGTGCTTCAGGGCAACCCAGATATCAGTAAATACCTTTATACTTACCATTCCATTGAATGAAACATCACCTTCAGGTCTGTTCAACATTACAGGAATTCCAGGTAGAAGAGTAAGACAAGTAGCAGGATATGTAATGTGCTGATTTTCAGCTAGCTCTCAAAGTCAGAAAGATTAGAAATGAACTATCTGCCTATTCATTGGCAAAAAAAGCAATCGCACTCTCAGAAGGAACTGATCTCCCTTAGGAAGAAATTACAAAGGCCTCTGTCTCAGTGTGTTGCAACCTAATTCTTCAGAATTCATTCACCTATTCCACTGCCCAACAATACTTTTTTAAAGTTGGGCACTTAGGTGGATAAAACACGTGATGACAAAGGTATATCTTTTTTAGTCTTTCTGTGAAAAAAAAATAGATCTGTAATTACACTTAGCCACTAAGGTTCCTCTACTTAATGATGTTGCCCTTTACCTTCCAGCACCTTCCAGCCTGGAGACTCCTTTCTCTCCTGCAGTCTGAGAAACAACTGGCATCCCGATCAGAACCAGGACCTGAACTTGTCAGGTGTCCTATAAGAAACAGGCAAGTTTTACAGACGTGAAGCCTTAAGTGAAGACTTAACCTCCAGATTTTGTCAAATACATACTATATGTACTAGTGAACAATTATACCAACACAAACCCCACTGAAGAGATGGCTGCCTTCACTTCTCCTTGTTTTAGACACTTAACATAAACGATCTAACATTAACTTTGTGCTGAGCTACTGTAAAACAGAAAATGCAACCAAGGGTGGGGGAAATTAAAACATGCATTAATAAAAAATAAGATCTATACCTGCCCCAGAATATTTGTTGTCTCACTTGGGCTCCTGGAGCATCTAAAGCCACATTGACTTACCTGAAGAAGGTATTGCCTGTCACTGATCTTATGAAAACAGTAGTAGTATTTTACCATTCAGATGCCAGATATAAAACCAGAATCAGTTTATATCAGTACCCACAATTTAGTGGCATTTGAAAACAAGCAATACTGGACATAAGACAGAGAAGGGAAAATACTGCAGAGTCATGAGCAATAGATTTTAGCAACAGAGAGACCTAATTTAAAAAACGACACACGAGGAAGGTATTCCATATGTCTGCATGCTAATTGCTTGTTTTAGATGTGGACTATGGTGTATAATTATGCTAATAGCTGTTAGCTGGATTAGGACAGACAGTCTCCTTGGGAACATGGTGATTTTTGCTCCTGCCAAGTGACTTTTCAGATTTTGCAATCTGCTAATAACCTGCCTGTAGAACACAGATTATAAAGGAGAAAATGCCAGGAAATAGGAAGAGTTCCAGAATGCTGAAAGCACCACTCAGGAAATTTTTCAATTACTATTGTCTCTTTATCACAACTAAAATTCTATGTCTGCCTCCAGGCTTTCCCACATGTTATGGAAAAAAACATTATGAAAATACATATAGCCATTACAATGTAAACTCATTTTTAATTCAGTCATTCCCAAATTTCTATCAGTAAAATAAATCTATCCCCAGCATCAGATGAACATCTCTGAAGTTTGATATTTGTGTGACTGGGAAATGGGACTAAGGATGGCAGGCAAACCAAGAGACTTTAACTGCACTATCCTGTGGCCAGAGAAGAATTATTCTCTTGCTGATTCTTCTCACCCAGACAAACCAGTCTAATAATTTCCAACAGGTAAAAAGTCTAAATGAAAACAGAATAAAAGTCTAAATAAATGAAATAATTAAATAAAATCAGGTTTACAGATCTAAGATGGTGCTGTGGCGTTGCTGAGGTAGTGCCAAGGGCTGCCTGTCACTAATAAGGTGCTCTAACAAGTACTATGCAAATATGGCTTCAATTCGCAATAGCTGCTGGTTTAAAGATATAACAAGTGACAGAGGAAATGAAGTAAAGAGGGTGGGAGAAAAAATTTTTAAAAATGGTGTATTATATTTAATATGGTAAGAAGTCAACATGAGCTTACAATTTCTTATTTAAAGCAAGTTCCCTCCCATGCTTGTCCCAAGGATTCCTAGAACAGATGTCCAATGGCACTAAAGCTCACCATTATTAATGCTTAAGGCAGCACACCAAAGCTGTACGACAAGACTGCCTTATGTGGTAAGTCATGACACTTCACCTCTCTGGTCTGTGCAGTAACAAACAGCTCAAGTAAACAAACTGAAAAATCAGTATTTCTCTGCTGAGGCAGAGGAACGCGCATATCAAAACCCTTTACTGCTGGCCAAGTACTTCATAGTCAGGTTCTTTTGCTCTCCCTCCTGCAGATCATTTTACCTGAAAGAATTTATTTCCCCAGTCAAAATTGCCATCATCCACTTCAGGCTAAATGCTTATGGGCAGAGACATGCAGCAGTATCGACTTTAATATTTGCAAAGTAAGTTGCTTTTCTAGGGAGGAAATTGCTGCATTTCAAAACTATTTCCTGCCTCATACATACAAAATTAAATATCAGAGACATCTAGTTTAGACTGGATGTTCTTTCATTTTTTTCTGCTTTAAAGATTCAAGGCAACAGGAGTCACCCATAAGATGGTTGTTGTACTACTGGTTTCTTGGTCTATTTTCTCTTCCATTTTTTTACTTCATTTCCCTCCTCTTCAGATTCCACTCAATCACATCCTATTTTTACATTCCCTCTCTCCTCTTTTTTTTTTTTTTAGCTTATTGAGAAGTAATAATAAGACAATTACAAATAAATCGCTAGAATAATGGTTTTTTTCTTCTTTCATGTTTTGCTTTCAGAATCCCTAAAAGAGCTAAGTTTTGTGATGAAATGCTTTACCACAGCAAAGCAGAACACGTTTACAGCAATCTAGGAGAATCTTTTTCTCATGATGCATTACGGCTCCAGCAGCTGCCTGCAGATCAGCCCGAGCCCACTGACAGGTCCAAGGAACAGACAGCATTTGTGATGATGTTTGCTCTTCCACAGCATAGTTTACAGATGGTAAATAGATGGTAAACATTAAAAGATAATTCCTTAATTATTTTTTGTCATGCTAAATACTGAAAATATTGAGAAGTTTATACACTAATTAACTCCAGATTAGCTGTATCTACTTTCAGTTGTGTTTCTACTATGTTGTGTAAAACGCCAATGTTTGTTAAGGTCAGGAATTTTTTAAAAGAAGGGACATGGATGACAATGTTTTGTTAATCTCAAGCAGATAGTATTGATTGAAGAGGGTAAGGTTTACCTCACTAAATCAAGTTCTTTGAATCTTTAGTGATGTTTTTAATGTCCCCGCCTCTCACACGGCTTCCCGCCCCTCACACCGCCCCTCACCTCTCCTCACTGCCTTCACTTTAAATAATGTGTAGCAATTGAACTGACTTTTCATATGGTTTGAACAGAAAGAAATGCTTTGAACATGCCTCTCCTCGTCCCTCACACCGCCCCGCCTCACTCACCTCCCCTCACACCCCTTCCCGCCCCTCACACCGCCATTCACACTGCTTCCCGTCCCTCACCGCTCCCCTCACACCGCCCCTCACCGCTCCCCGCCTCTCTTACCTGCCCTCACACCGCTCCTCCCCTCACACCGCCCCTCACTGCTCCCCGCCTCTCTTACCTGCCCTCACACCGTTCCTCCCCTCACACCGCTTCCCGCCCCTCACCGCTCCCCGCCTCTCTCACTGCTCCCCTCACATCGCTCCCTGCTCTCACGACCTCACCCCAACCCGCCCTCTCCGAAGCGTACTAAGCGCTGCCGCTGGGTTCGGTGCGGGGTTTCCTCTGCGGCTCCGTGCTCCTGCACTGTCGTGCCCCGCTCGGTTTACGGCGCTCCCGGTCCCGCCATGGCTCTGAGGAGAGGTGTCCCGCCGGGCCGGCGGCCTCCCGCAGGTAGGGGCCGGGAGCTTTCCCGGCGCGGCTGTGAGGGGACTCTGCCGGCGCGGCTGTGAGGGGGCTCTCTCGCACCGCCGTCCCACACAGATTCAGCTCCTCGCGCAGAGGAGCGGCCGAGTGGGACCGGGAATGGTAGAGGCGGCTCTGTGGGGTGCGGCCCGCTCGCCCCAGCAGGTCCCGCAGCCGCCCCATCACGGGTGCGCTCGGTCGGCGGGTGCGGGGCTGGAGCCGCTCGGTGATCGGGATCGCGTTATTAAGGGATAACGAGAGAAATGGGTGTCTGTGTTCAGTGAAATACCTGTGTTTAATGTTATAGCCGTATCCCTCGCCTCCTGTAGTAACATGAATAATTTACTTCCCCTCCACCAAGCCCCCCTGCCCCGATAGCTCTCAGTAAGGAAGCCTTGGAGCCTGCTGTTCCAGCCGCCGCTATTGCCTGTGTGGCGGCTGTAAGGGTATAGTGCCTGGATTTTAAAGATGTAGTAGCGAGTGTAGTAGCGCCTGCGTTTGCTGTGGGAGCGTGTAAATGCGTGCAGTGTGGGCAGCTGCTGGGCCATCCCAGTAGCAGTGCGGAGCTGTATCTCAAGCACAACCGCTGCGTGGGCTGGGACCCGCCCTGGGCACACGCAGAGATGCTGCAGGCTCAGCCTTGGGAGCTGGAGGATAAATAGTCACTGCAAGGACAGTCACTGCAGGCTCAGCCTCTGAAATCTGAGGAACTTTCACTGCAAGGCTTTAAACCTTGGAAGCTGGGCTTCCCCTCGGTTTATTAGGAACAGTTAGTGCCTGAGGAGCACGTACTTGTGTGTTTCCATGTACCCCTAAGAACTGGTGTTTTTTTTCGTAAAAATATGTTTGGAGTTGGTTTTTGTTCTGTTTTGTTGTTTTGTTTGTTTGTTTGTTTGTTTTTTGCCATGCTTTTACATGAATTTAGGATGTAAATAATTTTTTTCAGCTTGTCTCTAGTCCATTCCTGGATTTGTGTGTGTGTGTCAGGGACAGTTGAGCTGTACCTGCAAGGGCCTTTAAACCACTGCAGTCAGTGAGCTGGAGCAGGTACTGATCTTTCTGAGCTTGCATGATAGTGAACTGCCACTTGTAGTCTTGCAAGTCTGCAAGTAAGTCTTGGTGAAGTCTATGTCGCAGCAGTGGGGACCAGCTTGGCAGAGGGATGGAGGCTGCAGAGCAAGTGGTTTCAACCATGCACTTAGTGACCAAAGTTCAGGTGGGCACCGTTATTCTGACCAGTGTTCAGCCAAGCTGTCTTTATTTTCACTTGGGCTTGTTTTTGTGTTGTTTTCTTGTTTGGGGTTTTTTGTTGTTGTTGTTTGTTTTGTTTATTTGGGTTTTTTTAAGAGGGGAGAGTAAAAGGGAATGTGCCCTCTTTCTTGTTTTAAAGGTACATGGTGTTTTAAAAATAGAAATTAGTAAATATTTTGTCACTTAACTGTTAGATTACATGGCTAACAGGTCACTTATAAAAATCAAAAATTGAACTCTGTATTAAAAGTTTGGCATACCTCTATTGCTTTGGAAAGCAAATTACAAGATCCCAGATGCATGCATGTTTACCTCTTTTGGCACCATGGGTGTGTGAGCAGGTGGGCCAGCTGTTCCCAGTGGCTAGTTTCAAGTCAGTGCAGAGATGGAAAGGAGGACAGGTTATGTTAATCACTGTAGATAACGTTGTTTTGTGGGCCTGTTGGTACTAGACACAATTTCAGATTGTCTATGTTTCAGTATCTCCTCTCATGCTGGGTATCTCTCTCCTCGTCTAGTTCTCCTTGTGCTTTGTATAAAGCCTGATAGTGTTAAAATGTCTACCTCTGCTGGATATCCTTGCCCTGCTAAACTAAAACTAAAGCAATTCTTGTGTCTGGAAATTGCTACTCCTGCATGTCAGGGAAGGTCCTAAACCAAAAGCTGAGGGTCTAGGTTCAGTTACCTTCTTTTTTACCTTATTCCAAAATTTTAGTGGATTTCCTGTTTGTGGTTTGACTGGTTCCTAAAAAGACAAGAGCCTTACAATCTGTGGGAGAACACTTGGGGTAACTTGTGTTGGTGTTGTGGATGAACTCGTATAAAAAGAAATCATGTCAAGAAGATCTCAAAAGATGCCAGGGCTTTTTTTGTGTGGTCTGGTTGTTGATATTTGATTTGGGGTTTTTTACCCAAATGCTTTGTTATTCTAGTTTTGCTCAAAGATGCCTCAAAGACAAGGAAGAGTTTCACACTTTGTGAGGGTATTTAGAATCTCAGTTCTCTTTAGTGGTAGATACTTGGAAGCAAATTGAAACTTCCATTTCAGATACTTTTAATTTTGCAGTTAGGCTGCCAGAAGGATTAGGTTTGGTCCAGGTCTCCAGCATATTTGCAGATATAAGATGGCTGCACAAAGAATTTGCTGCTTATGCAGCAGTATAAGCAACTGTATGTATGTTATTTTAAATGAGTAGAAAAGCCAAGTCTAGATATAGCATAACTGATACTGTAGTGCTGCTTTGGACATGACTGAGGGAGAATTTTTGTTTCTAAAATTAAACCTGCAACCCGGAAATACAAGGTCAGGAGTCAGATTTGGTAGAAAATGGGTGTTAGTTACAGATGGATACAAATGCATTTCTCATGCTAGCTAGTTGAGTAATTCTAGAAACCTTTTCCCATTTCCTATTCTCTCCCACTCCCAAATTTAAACTGTAGCCTTGATTGTTCATGATCAGAGTAGGAGTCTTGCTGAGAGGTGAAGCAACTTGTTCAGTAAATAGAATGAGAAGAGAACACCAAGTTTATTCTTTCTTACTCACTTTTTTAAAACTTAAAATGCTCTCCTGAAGAGGGAGAAAGCATTTCTTTCAAGAGAATATTTTAGATAGCTCCTCATGTTCTTTGTACATGAGGACATGTCTCAGAACTTAAATTGTTATTGTTATATTGCCTGCAGCTTAATTAGTGGTAATTGTTTTGTGATTGGCAGATATGTTAATAAAATATGATTAAACATGCTGGAACACAAGAGCAAGATGAGTATACATCTAGTTCTTATCTTCATTATTACATTTATTCTGAAATACCCTGAACTAATCATGAAACCCTTATTGCTGTTAGTCACACAGTTCAAAAACCTGAAAGTATTCAGATGCTGATTTGCTTTTCTTTTAGTTTTTAAAATACAAATGTAATAAAAAATACAGATGTAATAGTTTCTGGGGAAGAATGCATATTAACATGCTAAGGTGTTATGGTTTAATACATGCCTGAAACCACTCTGATTTCTTGATTTATGGTATTTGGAAGTTGATTTGAGTCTGCCATGACACAGAATTTTGAAGCTTTTGCTCCATCTCTTTGGCTACTCTTGTGTATGTATGTGTACAAGTAAAACATCGAACTAAATACAGAAAGATGATTTCTAGTTAATAGTTATCTGGGCTAAAAGTATTCTCTTCTTGTGTATGTAATGTGATATGTAATTCTGGAGGTATTTTTACTTACATTTCGCTTTCTTCTTGCAGCTAAGGCTGGAGGTATGAGAGTGTCTAAAAAGCAAGAAAATGGACCTGTTGAGAAAAATGCTAAACCTCCAGGAAAAGACAAGTCAAGGTATTACAATGCAGGATCTGTTCACCCCTGCCCTGTAGTTCAGGCTCATAGGAAATGATCTTTGAAAGCAAAGAAAACTCTTATTTTACAAGAGTTTAATTATTAAATTAACTTGTGCAATTTATAGATAAAATAATACTGATATTGAAATAAGTATCAACTTAAAAAACCCCAAAATCCTGCAACTTCAAAACCCAAGGGCAGTGCCTTGCAATGAAAGGTAAAGGCTGAATCTCATATCTGTTGTCATGTTTTATGGAACAGAAATTAAAACAACCTATTGCATACCTGTGTCTAATAAAGGAATGGTCAAACAGTTTCCGGTGAAGCAGGAATGACCTTTAGGCTGCTTAATTCTGAAGGAAATTAAATCCACATTAACTACCCCCAAAGAAGAGTCTTATCTCCTGTATAGGCTATACTCCCTATTTCAATGAAACATCTAATTTGGATTTTGCTGTTTGCTACTTAATAAGGTTAATCAAGCTGGTTTGCCCCAAAAATGAAGGCATGCTTCTATTTTTTATCAAGTAACACCGACCAGTTGATGTGGTTGTAAAACAAGTAGTTTCCTGTATTTTCAAGTATTTCTTCCTGTTGTTGAAGCACATTATTTCATATCCAAAGATTTGTTTATTTGTGGAATATTGGTAACATGGTGTTATTTATTGGAATATTGAGAAGTTAATGGCATAATCTTGTGCAAAAAGAAGTTCTTATTTCAAAAGAAAATTTTTTGTAGATCAGGGTGTAACTGCTCAGCTTCTGAGAAGTTATTTCACAGTGTACAAAAAAAAATCCTTTTGGAGATATTAAAGGATATTTCATATACAGTTCTTTGTATGTCTGAGTAAAACAGCCTGTCACACAGCTTTTCTTTTTTTTCCATTCTGAAACAGCATGCCTTTTTTGATATTATATGTTTTTTAATGTGATGAAAAGATTTAGCTCCAAACCCTAAGTATATATTGCAAAATGTTTTGTATTAAGTTTGGAAAATGAAAGTGGCAAGTGCTCAGGTGTTTCTGTGATGTGGAAATGCTAAATACTTTTTTCTTCTGCTTTACAGTGCTATTGTCAGTTTTGCAAAACCTCAGAACATGGGGGTCTTGGTAGCAGAAGCACTGAACAAAGTAAGTCTGGAAGAAAAGTCAGGTTTTCTTCATAAATCTAAACACGAAAAAGAGTTAAAAAGCGTTGTCTGGTAGTTACAGGTGTTTCATCTGCCAGTAAATGTTCTTGGGATAACCTGTTTCTGTAGTGGTTGTGTGGCTGAGCTGCTAGATAACTAAAAAGTACCTGGCCTTCCCTCCTTACTCCAACTCCACTCCCAGTTGCTGTGACAAGCCCTGGGTAGTTGTGCACACTGTGCAGAGAAGCACAGCCACACAGGGAGCTGTGTCCTGCCTGTAAAGTGGCGTGGTGCATCAGCTTTAGTGAAATGCAGGGAAGAATTACCAGTGGCCTCTAGGTGTCTGACTGAGCTGGGATTACAGTGCAGAGCAAAACCTTGTCTTCAATGCTTCATCCTACGTGGAAATTACTCCAACCTCTGCGAGGGTCCAGCAGAAATACAGAGCTGCTTGAGGGACTGGGTGGCATGGCTGGCAGGTGCAGGGCACATCAGGATGGTGATCCAGTGTCCTGCCCTGGGACTGATCCCCACTGAATGATCACAGACAACAAGCACAGCGTGTCCCACTGCTGCCCCATGTCTTGCTGTTTCATCTGAGGCCTGACATCACTCAGTCAAGCACCTTTTGGCTTCTCCTTTAGGAATACTATAGGATCCTGTACAATCCTGTATCCCACAGCTGCTAATGGACCCTTCTGTTTATCACAGCTCCTGCCCTGTGTCTCATTAGGCTGCTGGTGCAGACCCACACCTGCCCTTTGGAAGAGCTGGTCTCACAAGTAGCTCTGTGGTTTGCAGGGTAATTCGAAGATCTGACAGTTACCATCTCTTTGTTACACACTTGCAGTCTTCAGTTTGAAGCCTACAAGAGTTCCTCATCCCTAGAGCTCAGCAAAACTTCTGTTGCATAAGTGCAATACAAATCTTTTATCAACAGTTGTGCTCATAGCTTTAGGAGGTAAATCTTGAATTTTTGCTTAGGCTTTTTTAAGGAGAACAGATACAACTCATCCTCTTTCTCTTCCATGTGTCCTCATATCTTCTGTTCTGACCCACCATTTCCTTCTGTTGGTTTCCAGAATCTTGTTTATGAAGTTTCCTTGCTACTTTAGAATGTGATAGTGAGCTACTGTGATAATGATGATTTTGAACCTGGGAAAATAAGAATTTGTTTTAATTTACTGTTAACTCTGGCATACAGATTATTTGCTGTGTTTTCCATATCTTGGAAGCTCATTCTATGAACTATTAAACAAGGAAAGAAAAAAACCTCCCAAAATTTCCTCAGGTAGTCAGACTAATACCACTTTAAAAACAGAGATTACAACTAAATATACCAAGTTACCATGAGTTCTGTGTATTGATCACTTGAACTTGTTGTGGGTTTAGGTTGTACTGCTTTTTTTAAGCTACTTTAATAGGATGAAATTTAGAGAATAGCTTAAAAATCTGTATTCTATCACAACTTTTTTTCTCCCCCCTTTAATGTTGCAGATGAGCCACAAAATCCATGCAGCAGCATTACAAGTGGCTCACCAAAAGCCACAGCCTACCTTGGAGAAGTTCATACTGCCTAAAAGAATTTACATTATTCAACAGCCACGGAAATGTTAAGATAATTATTAAAATACTTATGTTTACTTAAAAGTGATTTTCTATTCTATATAGCACTTAGCATACTGGTGAAGTGCTCAAAAGCTGTGTGCCTTGTATCTTGCTGTGTTTCTGTTACTGACAATAAAATATAAGAAGAGTTACTAAATGTACTCAGGATTTATTACAATATCACGGCTTCTCTCTAACCTGACATTACTGGTATGTACTAATTACTCAATGCCAAAAAGTCTAAGATCTGCTTACTGTGTGAGTTTTGAGTGAAGGAATGGAAACTGTCAGCCATGTTGTTTCAGGGTTTTTTAGTTTAATGGTAGCAAGTGAAGTTGATTGAACTTGATTCTAAGATAGCAGATCATGACTGAAAGACGTGGGACTTCTTTCAATTGAGCCTGAGGTTTTCCATGCTGAATGGATGCCTAAGGCTTTCTGCATAAGTAATTCACAAAGTCCTGGGAAGGATTTCAGTGCATTGAAAGAAGCATTTTTTTTTGCTTGCATTTCTTTCTGTAAGAAAACCCAGCTCCTCTGCAGGGATCCAGCAAACAGGAAGAACTGAATGGAAACAGTCTGAACCTATTTGGGGCTGGGATGGATAAATGAAGGAAGTACCTGAGTTGGAGCTGAACCCTTGGCATAGGAGGGTAGGCAGCAGGGAGGAGCCAAGGTGCAGAGAATGCTGTGACTGGAGATTGGAGTTAGAGTTGGTAGAATGGAGTATGAGACTTGGCACTTACTGGTAGTAGTAGGGTCAAGCGTAAAAATGGGGAGGAACAAGTGTAAATTTCAGTGCAGGCAATGTCCTTGAGCTGTGACCTGCTTGCAGTGACAGCAGGGACAATAGAGAGAGCCAGAGGATAGTACTGTCTTGCTGTTGGGAGTTGGTTGTGGAGCCCCACTGACTCAGAATTGAATTCTACTGTAACTGGTGTTTTACTTTAAGGTTGTGATTGCAGAAGAGTATTGTCCCAAAACTGGTTCTTTCACCCTTTCGGTGTGCAAGAAATTGATGCCCACAGAGAGTGGTTTATTTTTGATATATTTACAGTTGTGTGCAGAAAGGGTTGCTGTCTGGTGAATTGTCAGAGCTAGCACGGACACAAACCAAGGAGGCACACCTATAGGTTACAGTCTCAGGCCAAGCAGATCTTACTTCACCCCATGGTTAAGTTGCTGTTAGCTTCTCCTCTCTTTCAGTCTCAAGGTATAGTGCCCCAAGAAGTCATGGTATGTGCTCAGTGAGCAGTGGGCTCTTGGTGGGCAGAGGGGTCTGAGCTAGGGATGTGCCTTTCGCTATTAAAATTGATACCATGAGGAAAGTTCATGGCAAGGGCAAGTTCTCACCACAGAAGCAGACCTGGGGCTTTGTTGGCCCATCATATAAGGTCCTGAATAAGAAGGGTATGATCTTTTTATTCCCTCCCTTTCAAGTTCTTAGGACATCAATTTAGTTTTCTACATTCCTGTGGCTGTTGCTCCCATTTCTTAACTGCTTTGTTCTCTGTCTTATTATTTGGAACTTCGCTTATTCATCGGTTGCCCACTTCCATACTTACAATTCTTCATATACATACCATAAGTCTCACTTTGGAGCCAGCACTTATTTTCCTGAAAGGAATCACAGGGCTGACAGGTAAGTCAATTGCTTCATGATTTCCCAAATGCAAATACATAGTGCTGCAATTAACACAAAACATAATAGGGTTAGCATTAGGAGAACAACACAGTAAAGCATCTCATTTAAACTCCCTGTAGTGGTGGTAAATGACCATCTGAAAAGTGTGCCACCATCCATGTGCTCTGTTGCACTTCATTTGTTCCAGTCCTTGTGTGTTTTCCACACCACAATGGACAGTAATCCAGCTACTTTTATCCATTCTTCTGAGCATGTTTTAGCAGTTGTTGCAGATCATCATGTTATAATAATTTTCTTTCTAAAGTGAGATTCATCCCAGCAGGGGTGAATCAGCATATAATAATCCTGCAATAGCAGATATGTGCAGCCTATCAGAATTTTTCCTTGGGTTGTTCCTTTCAAGAGAGGAACCCAACTATATCTATTCCAACCCCACCAGTGTTATAAATATGCTTCAGCTCCATGCATAACCAGAGTAGCAAAATTGTACACTAAAATTGTATATTTAAATTTATGCTTCATGTGAAAGGCGATACTCAAAAATTGTTATGATGTCAATCAGGATTCTTTTTAAAGTGTGCTTTCCACATGACTGCAGACACTCCCTCTAAAATCAAGGGATCCTGGGAGTTAGTGTTGCCATTTAACACTAATGGCTGCATCTTTTCATCCATCCATCAAATGCTAATACCCTTGTGTTGATTAAAGATTAAATTATGATCACAGGAGGTGGTGATTAGTAGCATATGCAATAAATAATTTGGATACACATTGAATAAATAGAAAAGATTAAAACACTGCTTCTCCTTTGAAAACAGCTGTTTTTTATCTCTGGTTCCATTACTGACTGATAGCTACATGTGAAATAGTGTTATCCTGGACAGCAGCAACAATATACTTTATGGGTGTTGAAGTTGTAGGTATGGGATTTGGAAAATAGTCTGCTTTGTATCTTTTATAGCACATTTCAATTCCCCAGACTTGCTTTATGGCAGTGAATATTGATATAAATGTCAGTGAACAAACAGGACTTGAGTCAAAGCTGTCCATGTGTCAAATGTCTATCCATGCTCTCAAAGCCAAAAATAGCACAATGCACTCTAATGTGTCAATGGCCAATACATGCTTCCTCTGCAAAGAATATTCATAAAATCTTTAGAATTCTAATCTTCATGCTTTTTGTTTCTGAAGAAAATTAATAACTAGTGAAAAGTTGTAAGGTCTGATTCTGCAGGCCTTTTGTACATCACTTTGTATGAAGCTGAATGTGATTTAACTGTTCAAAGCAGTATGTTCAGAGAGGGGGGATATGCAGGCTAAAATGGAAAGGATCTTCCAGGTACTATCTAGGTAAAACTTCCACATCTTAAAACAGGTCCAGACAAGAACTTAGGAGGTCTAGTTTTGAAAAAATCTGTTTTGTGGGTTTGCCAAATGTAAAGAAGGTGCAATCTCCTGCTGCAAGATGACTCTTGCAGAGCAGGAAATCCTGGCAAGTGTTCTGTTCCATGTCCTGCTCTGTCAGGTGGTGTCCAGTTTGTGTTTGCACCATCATTGATGATACTGTGATGAGGCTGTTGTGCACTCCCTTGCAGGGAGTTTAATTTCATTTAGTTCAAATCTTAATACTTAACTTTCATTGTTTAAATATGAATTGCCACCAAATTCAGCACATAAAGAACAAATACAGTAGGTTTGCTAAAAATATCAAACCCCTTCAAGAAGACTGTTTTCAGGCTTTTCATGCACTATTTCAAACAATGCAGGCATTCAGTGAGAAGGACATGATTTCAGGGAAGTCTTTCTGCTGCTGATCTTCATTTCACAAAGTTGGTTAATAGGCAGTTGTTTTTTAGCTGTAGCCCTTAAAACACCTTACAGAGATGGGAAGCCAATGGACAGTGAAAACTGTGAAAAGAGATTTCTGTCCACGTTGTTGGTTCGTTGTCACTTGTGCTGTTTGATGGCTGAGGCACGTGTTCTGTTGGACCTCTGCGGGAAGGAGCTTTCTCTGGGGCAAGGAGGAGTGTCTGTCCTTCAGGCTCTGTCCTAGGCTGGGTGGTGCTGGACAGAGCTCTTGGGAATTTGGGACTATCACTGGTCTAGCAGGAGCTGCAGTATGTGCTGTTCAGTGCACAGACCAGGGCCTGAACGGAGACCATGGAATTCCTGGCTCTTGTGGGAAACTGCAGCAGATGAAATGGCAAAGAAATTACACATGGCGAGACTGAGAAGTTGCAATGAAAGAGAACTATAGCACAAGACTTAATTTTAATAAACAAATATTAGTTGTTGTTTAAAGCCTTTGTGTGTTCCAGGATGTACTTGTTCAGCCTGTTCCTCTCTAAGTGGTATGCATAAATCTGCAAATCATTTCAAGCACGGAAACCTCTGCTTGGCATATCAGCCCCAAAAGCCCTGGTAAGTGATGCATACAAAAGGCAAATCATTTCCTGAGTTCACCTTTAATTCCAGGATAGAAGACTATATTCTTACAATGTTTAAAAAAAAAAAAAAAAAAAAAAAAAAAAGAAAAAAAAAAAAGAAAAATCAGTGGTCTAATCATTGTCATCTGCCATACTCGTATCGTTCTTGTTGTATGCAATTCCCACACCATGTTGCCAGGAAGGCACTTCCTGGTTTGGAAAACCTTGCTGTTGTTGAGGACCCTTGTTTCCACATGTTGCATTCCTCCTCTTCCCTCCTTGCACACCCCTGCTGCCCTTCCCTCCACAGCCTGCACAGGACGGGTATTTGTAGCTGCTCAGCTGGCTGGAGGAATGTGCACTTCTATCCTATGTTCACGGTTCTTGTCATACATAGCCACAGATTCTACTCCTGGCTGTTATGCCAGTCTTGCTCAATTTTAATGAAAAACTTCTAGATTACATTATTAGCAGGAATTTCTGTCTGACACTTCATTTATAGTGGGCTACCAATGTTTTAATTCATTCTGGATTGAAGAGAAGGACTATTACAGCTCTGAAGTTTGAGTATTGCTGAGTGTCCAGCTAACAGGGACTCTCCATCTCTCCAGTTGTTTGTTTAAACAATTCTATAGAGGTTTGTAACTCATATCAAGAGTAGCTTATACAGTTTCAAAGGCTATTAATTATTACATGTGTACTGGATTTGCCACAAGAGGTTGCTGTATGCCTACAGCTTGTTCCAGCTCTGCCAGCTGAGCTGTCCCCAGAAACACAGCTGTTTTCTGCTGACGGGGTATATTTTAATCTGCTGGAAAGTTTGAAAGAAAAAGAGTAGTTAAGTTTATGGAAACATCTGGTATTTCATGGGGGACATGACTACCTAGAAGCTGTGAAGATACAATGGGCGTAACTCCATGGTAACAAACAGTGGTATCAGACTCCCTACCCTCCTCCAGTCTCTGGGCTCCCAGCTGCAGTCAGGTACAGGAGAGTGCAGACTCTACTGGTATTGGGTACATTCAGCATGATTTTCTCAGTTTGTAGATGCTTACATAGCATGTTTCTGAATATGTATGTTTTCTGTCATGTATGAAGGGATGAAGTTTCTAAACCTGACTTTATACACAGTGTATTTCTTTTATATTTGAATCTGACTTCTGGAGAGCAATTCAGAAGTTATAATTATGCAAAGGAACAATTAAGACTTTTCTTCAGCTATGATAAAAAATGTTTACTACAACAGGTGTTATTTTAGTTGCAAACCATGCATTTACGATATACTGAAATACAACAGCCACTAAAATGAAGATAAATATTAAAATCTAAATCCAACCTTCTACTTTCATTGATCATAAGTGTCTTAAATTCCTTCTTGTTTAAATTTTTCACATGCAGGATGTTTTTTCAAAGTTAAAGAGCTGGAGCAAACTGAGCTATCTTTAAGCTACATAAGCCTGAAATATTTGTTCTTTATATGTTACAATCAAGGAATATTAAATAATGAAAAGTAAGGTTATCTATTAAAAAATAGCTGAAATTGAAAACTTTTAATTTGGTTTGTTCTGTGGATCTCAGCCTTAAAAAATAAAACAAGTCAAAAAGACAAATTTAGACAGATTTTGCTGAAGCTGTTCACAGGTGCCAGCCAAAGGTGACAGATATGTTGCTCCTGGTGTGTGAGCATTTGAACTCTTCTCCAGTAAAATTTGTTGAGGTTTCTGTGGACAGTTTTTGTAAATATGTTGCAAAGAGCCCTCCAATTATGTCAAAAGTTCTAGCTGCTGGTTCTAAAAGTGGTTTGAATGCCTTGAATTTTAATGAATAAAAAGGCCAATGAAGGGGGATGATGGGGAGGTGGCAGAAGGTCCTAACACTTGGCAGACCTGGGCTGTAAGGAATTCAGGAATTTGGCTGGCAGAAGGGGCTATACTGCATGCTTTTGCTGGTTGAAATGCATATACTGTTCTAATAAGCTTACAGCTCATGAATAGGACTTTTTTTTCTTGTCTCATGCACTGCCAGTGAGGAGGTTGACAAAGGAAACTGGGGCAGGTGATCCGAGCTGCAGAAGGGCCTATATAGGTTTGGGAAGGGGGATCTGGCATCATTCACCAGTGGTGAGCAATTCCATTGTGCATTGCTTGTTTTTTCCCTTTTTATTATTTACCATTATTACTGTATTTTACTTTATTTCCAGTTGTTAAATTGTTATTATCTTAATGTACATTTACTTTGATTCTCCTCTGCATTCCACTGGGGTGGGGTGAAGAAAGGGGGCTGAGGGAGCAGATGCATGGTGTTTCATCTCCAGGTGGGTTTAAAATCATGGCAATCTACTACCTTAAAATCAGTGAATTGAGGATTTTCTACCAAATTATTATGTTGCATGAGAATTAATCTGGTGGGATAAAAGCATCTACATTGAATGGAAGCCTCTGAATTACTTTCCTTGAAGGCACCCTCCGAAACCAACAATTGGAATAGTAGATTAAGATGAGAAGCCTGAACTAGTATAACACTGAAGCTGAGCTGAAGAAGGGAGGAAGGCTGATTTCTAATTACTCTAGCCCCCAGCATGTATGTTAATTCAATGAACACTGCTGCCATTGTATTTCAGTGTGGTCTGATTCCTGTTTTCCTAAAATAAAAAAGCTACTAGAAGCTTGCGTGATAAGTGCGGTACTGAGGAGAGCCATAACCTTTGTGAGAAGAAAGAAGAAAAAGCTGAAGAATTTCAGTGGCTAGGAGTGGATAAATCATCCAAACAAATGAGTGGAAGGAGCAGAGGGCAGAACAGTTAAAGTAGAAGAACAGCTGTGAGCTAAATTCTTCCCAAAAGGAAGCTGCTGATGAGAGCAAAAATCTTTACGTTCCTGGTATCAAAAGCATTGCTTTACTGAGATAAATAGGGAACTACTAGAATAGGTTGTGAGCTTTCCTGTGAAGCAGCAGCACCTAAGTCTGTCTGACTGTAAATACTACTTCAAAACTTTTGGGTTTGTATCTAGAGGAAGAGAATGCGAGCACTGGACCTGCTGAGGAATGGATCCCACAACAGTGGAGTCACAGCTCAGTTTCTTGTCTCAGATTTCAGAGACAAAGGCAAATTCATAAAATGCTGCCCAAACTTTGACATCTCCTCTGAGAAGGAAAATTCCTTTATTTCCAGATATAGGCCTCATCACACTGCCAAAATGTAGGGAAGAGAATGTGATAAAGAGGATTCTCCACGGGAGAAAAGACACTGTGTGCTGCTGGCTGAGGTGCACACAGCATCTTCCCCTTGTTTTGGAACCGATCTTCAGCTACCAAGCTGCTGAAGTGACGGTGAAAGAAGAGTAATGTCACTAATAGCTGCATTCTTGTCACCCTGAGCGTTCCTCTGCCCTTCTGACACAAAACAAGGAGTTATGGGCAATGTTCTGCAGAGAATGTGCTGCTTGTGTGTCAGCCTGGCACTTCTTTCTGAACACATACATGGATTGTCTTGTGCTCCTTACAGACGTGTTGGAAGGCATTTCATTAAACACTCACATAGTGTAGAAAATGTTCTAGAATACTGTGGCACTGTAATTTTGTGGTTAAATTCAGATTTAGTTTGTCATGATAAATTACATATGGAAATTGGAGTTTGCACAGGAAACATCAAATCCTTATTTATGCATTTATAAATGTACTTTGGATTGTCCCTACATTTTCCTTTTTTGGTGTGAGGATTCATTTTTGTGTTTCATTATGTGAAATTGTAGAGGTTGTGTGTAGCAAGGCTAAACACTTTGGCCTCTATCCAGGGAATAGCTGCAGTATTGGCCACTTGGGAAGAAAAAAGCAAGCAGCTTCAGGCTGGGAGAGAAAAACATGTCAGCTGAGTGTTTCTGCTGACATTTTTGATTGATGTGCTCATAACAATGGCATGCAGATCACCGCCACTAAACCTATGTTATACTTAACATAGTTAGTACTTAAAACCATGGGGCACTTCAGTGCTAACCCTTGATGTAAGAGTTATCTATCTACATGTGACATTCCCAGCCAGAGATAATGCTCTTTGTGGCTACTTTGGTTCTCACTGGGGTTACCATGGGTACCCCAGGCTAAAATTACTGGCACCTTGGGTTTTTTTCTCATAAGCTGCCATCTGAGCTATTTTTGAGGAGCTAAATATTTTAACACTCATGCTGCCTGGCATCATCTTTAGCCTTCAGATCAGTTTTGTGAATTTCTTCTGCAGTCTCTCATTCTTCATAATCTTGGAAATTATGGACAGATAGACTGGGAGTGGTGTTCACTGCTCTATTCAGAGGTAATGTCACCTCTACACATGCTTGCTGATCCCTTGTTTCTATAGGTAAAGAACACACCGACTTCTTTTGGAGCAGCAGCATTGATGTCATGTGGCTTTGCCATGGCAGCCCCAAATTCTTTCAAAGGTATTGCTTTCCAGGACGCAGTTTGTCATCTTCTGTGATGTGAGCAGGGCCACACTCCTTCTTCCTACTCCTGGCATTTCTAATCTGGTTTCTGAAATGCCTTGCATGGGCCAGTTCAGAAAGCAACTTGGACCAGTCTGAAATCTTCCCAGAATCACAAATGGGGTTGGTTTGAAAGCCCCACAGCGGGTCATCTGGTCCAACCTCCCTGCTCAAGCAGGGTCATCCCAGAGCACATGGCACACGATTGTGTCCAGACGGTTCTTGAGTACAACCACCTGTGGAGGGAGGCTCCGCAACCTCTCTGGGCAATGTGTTCCAGATCTGTCGTTGTTATTTCTAGTATTTATATTATTTGCATTCCACTCATCTTTTGTCGTGTGCAGCTTTCACAAGCTCCGATGCGATTACTTTTCACGTTCCTGATGGATGGCCTGTGGTGCGGGGCTCGGGGCAGAAGCCGCCAGCCCCGAGCTGTGCCGGTGGGCTCTCAGGAGCAGAGCTCAGCCGGGCGGAGCGCACGGATGGCGGGGCGTTCCGAGCCCCGCGCGGCCCGGCGGTCGCTGCCCGCGGAGGGGCGGCCCGGCCGGGCGGCAGCGCCCCGCTCCGCCGCACGCAGCGCTCCGGCCCGGCCCGCTCCGCCCAGCCCGGCCCGCGGGAGGCGGCGCTGCCGCCGCCCCGCCCGTGAGCTCATCCCGCCGACGCGCCTGCCCAGCCCGGAGGAGCCCGGAGCAGCCCGGGCTGGGCCGCGCGCGGAGCCCGAGGCGAGGGGCTGGGCCTGCCGCTGGGTGAGACCTCCCTGCCTCGTCCTCTCCTTCCCTCCTCCGCCCCGCGCCCGCCGGGTCGGGGGCTGCGCGGGGTCGGCGGGCGCGGGGCCGCCGGTAAAACTTTCTGGCGGAGGAGCGTGTGCGGGCATGTCGGGCAGGCACGGGCCGGGCCGGGCCGGGCCGGGGGCAGGGCGGGAGGGGCGCGCCCCGGGGCCGGCGGGGCTGGCCCACGGCTCCTGAGTGGCCCGGGGTGGCCCGGGCCGGGCCGGGCCGGGCCGGGGGAGGCGCTGCCCGGGTGGGGCCCGGCCGGGATTTCCGCCTTCCCGGCCCGCACTGTCACGTTTCGGTGACTGGGGCGGTTTTCATGCCTTTAACAGTAAAGACCTGGGGGCAAAGAAGAAAAGAAAAAGCTGCTTTCTGGAAAATTTGTTTTCTTGGTGGCGTTTGGTTTTGGTATTGGAAGAGGAGCCGAGAGGAGGCAGAGCCAGGGCGCGGGCGCGGGCGGGGATGCGGAGCGGACACGTGCGTGTCTTGGGCAGCGACCTTGTTTTGACGGCTGGAACAGAAGGGCCTGCCCTAGAGCTCATCAGTGTTCCTTCTGGCATCTCAAGCATAAGATGGTAAAACGATAACTTGATTAGTTTTTAATATGTGAGTTGCTGATAGTCTCTAGTATCTGTATTTTAAAGCAGACTTTCTAAAGCTTTCTGATTTCTCAGTAGTTGTTTGCCATAGTCTCATAATGCGTATTTGTTGGATGGGGAGCGGGTCCTGAATTGCTGCTTTCAGAGATGGGGTGTGCCTGGAGCCATCTTGGTGTGCGGGTGAGCCCGGGGCCAGAAGGAGCTCTGGATGTGCGGTGCGGTGCGTGTGCCCTGCGCGGTGCCCGCTCCGCAGCCCGGGCCGGGCTGGAAGCTGCGCTCCCTGCGCTTCTGTCCGAGGCGGGGCTGCGCCGCTCGGGAGGCCGACAGCTGAGGGTGTGGGGCTGTGCTTCGATCTTCTGTGGCTGCTGCCTCTGAGAACAGTTGGCAAGAGGCTCCTTCACTGGTCTGGAGTATTTTAAATGTTTCACTCATCCAGCCTGCTTCACAGTTTTGCAGGATTATTCAGTATATGCAGAAGTGTTGTATTACCTCGTATTTTTGATAGCTGTTGCTTAAAAATAGCCTGATACTTTAAAATCGAAAATACCGGGGAATATGGGAAATGTGTGATACCTTAGATCCTAGAAAATTTCCTCGCGCCGTTGTTTAATATACAGTGGCCAAAAATGAATGTTTCCCATTTGTTCTGATCTGCTGCTTAAGTGAAAAATGGTAATAAACTATAAAATAGTGTCAGTGAGCAAGGTAAACACAAGTACTGTTTCTTTTTTGCCGCTGCTTGGGTAGTGTATTCAGAGCTTCATTTATGTGGATGCTCTGAAGTGCTGGTTGCCTTGCTTTCTCAGTGTAGCTAACCATTGGAATGTCCAAATGGTGATGAGTTATATCTGCTTTAGAGCCAAAACATATTTGGTTCATGGCCAGAGTTGCTCAGCTTCCCATAAGAGTATGTAGGAAAAAAGACATTTTGTGTGTATGACCACAGGCCTGAAGTTGATGCCATGGCAACTTTGTGATCTGAATTATATGTTGGAAGGCAGCTGAGCAGTCTTAGCAGAGGTGTTTGTTTTTCCTTAGCTGAACTTCTTCCTCTTAGCAAGATTAAACCTTCTTTGAAGGTAGAAGATTCTTTAGTAAGCAATCTTATAAGCACAAGAGTTGGAAAATTGCCTGATCTGTTAGTTATATACAATGACACTCATAAATATCTGTAAACTATAATTTATATTCATGATTTTAAAAGCAAGGTTTATCTGTAGAGCTGCTGTTTTGACTAAAAAGTGGTATTTCAGGATTTGTCAGGAGCTAGATCTTCATGTTTTCCAGAAAAATAGAGAAAGGTCAGCTGTAGGTTTTGTGTGTGGGAAAGTCTGAGAAAACTGGGTTAGTTCAAGTCTTTTGGATGCTTTCAGCTCTGAGATTTAATGTGGAGGTTGGAGAGTTTTTTTATCACAAAGCTGTGGCAATAGAAAGCAAATCTCAGCATATGGCCTAACAAATGTCTAAGGTCTTACTTCTTAAAAATATATTTGTGTTTAGGAAGCACTGCTGTTAGGAAACTAACTTCTGCATATTGAAGACATAGTGTAACCCCAGACTCAAGGAAATCCACAAGCAACCTCTAAAACATTATGTGATCCTCACTGCATTTGATTTTGTGTTTAGTTTGATAATTGCCTTTTTTTTTTTTAATAAGTGTGGTTTTTTGCAGCCTTAACCTCTCTGATCTTATCCTGAAGTAAATAAAGGGATCAGTTGCTCATTAAGGCAGAATATCTATTGTGTCGTCTAATGTTAATATGTCTGTTTACTCTGCTGTCTCCTACTATCCTTTCCTTTTAAAATTCATTGTTTAGCATGACTGAATTAATCTTTCAGTATTCATGGTACTTGAGAAGTTCTAGTAAAACTATTTCAGCATGCTTAATTGACTGGATTATTTATCTAAGTGTAAAACTCCAGCGCTCAGGGGATGGTCTCTGGCCGTGTTTGGGCTCTCCACAGACGTGTTGGACTCTCCCGTGGTGTCCGTCTCCTGCTCACTGGGGTGCGGGAAGGTCTGAACTGGAGCACAGGTTTGCTTTCACTCAGTTTGTGCTTCAGTCAGGCAGGGTGCTTTTGGTCTCCTTTCATAGCTAAAATGTCCTCTTGCTCCCCCGTCCCTGTTTTTCAGCTTCATAAACCTTCAGAGGTTTATCCAGCATAGTGATTTCAGGTTTCCGTGCTGTGTAGGTAATACATCACTGTGTATGCCTTTTTCATCCATCACTGCCACTCGTGCTTCTTGAAGTATACGCGTTCTAGTTCATGCACATGGAATTACTTTAAAATTCCAAGTACACGCATTCTAGTTCACGTACATGGAATGACTTTAAAATTCCTGTTTCTCTTGCTGCGTTTCTGGAATTTCATTTTTACTCCACATCTCGAGAGGAGGCCTGCTAAGCCAAAGGTTTAATCTGTAAAAGTACTTTGTTATTAGAATACTCAACTTTGCTGTATCTTAGCTGCAGCGCTTGGGCTCCTTGTGTGAAGTGTGTAGATACTTGTGTGCCCGAGGGATGTTCATTAGAGTGTGGGAACAAGGGGCCGGGCAGCTGAGCCTGCGAGAGTTATTTCTGCACTGTGTGACTGGGGGCACTGCTGGGACATGGGCTGTTCCTGAGGCACTAGCACCAACTCCTCTCGATCTGGAATACTGATTTCTAATGAGGGTGCTGAAGTTGCAGGAGCTTTTGGGGTGAGCAGCTGTGCAGATCAGCCAGCCTGGCAGATGTGAGATGTCCCAGTGGTGACTGTCCCACGGGACAAGTCCCTGGGTGCTGGCAGAGAGCAGCATGCTCTCAGCCAGCCCTGTGGGTGGATGACACCTTGGCCTGGGATCCCTGCTGGGCCGCAGCAGTGGTGTTCAGCGGTGTGCAGCGGTGGGCAGGGATGGGCAGCGGTGTTCAGCGGTGTTCAGCGGTGGGCAGCGGTGGGCAGCGGTGGGCAGCGGTGTTCAGCGGTGTTCAGCGGTGGGCAGCGGTGTTCAGCGGTGTGCAGCGGTGGGCAGCGGTGTTCAGCGGTGTTCAGCGGTGTTCAGCGGTGGGCAGCGGTGGGCAGCGGTGTTCAGCGATGTGCAGCGGTGTGCAGCGGTGTGCAGCGGTGTTCAGCGGTGTGCAGCGGTGGGCAGCGGTGTTCAGCGGTGTGCAGCGGTGTGCAGCGGTGGGCAGCGGTGTTCAGCGGTGTGCAGCGGTGTGCAGCGGTGTTCAGCGGTGTGCAGCGGTGGGCAGCGGTGTTCAGCGGTGTGCAGCGGTGGGCAGCGGTGTTCAGCGGTGTGCAGCGGTGTGCAGCGGTGGGCAGCGGTGTTCAGCGGTGTGCAGCGGTGTGCAGCGGTGTGCAGCGGTGGGCAGCGGTGTTCAGCGGTGTGCAGCGGTGGGCAGCGGTGTTCAGCGGTGTGCAGCGGTGTGCAGCGGTGGGCAGCGGTGTTCAGCGATGTGCAGCGGTGTGCAGCGGTGTTCAGCGGTGTGCAGCGGTGGGCAGCGGTGTTCAGCGGTGTTCAGCGGTGTGCAGCGGTGTGCAGCGGTGTGCAGCGGTGGGCAGCGGTGTTCAGCGGTGTGCAGCGGTGTGCAGCGGTGTGCAGCGGTGTGCAGCGGTGTTCAGCGGTGGGCAGCGGTGTTCAGCGGTGTGCAGCGGTGGGCAGCGGTGTTCAGCGGTGTTCAGCGGTGGGCAGCGGTGGGCAGCGGTGTTCAGCGGTGTTCAGCGGTGGGCAGCGGTGTGCAGCGGTGTGCAGCGGTGTTCAGCGGTGTGCAGCGGTGGGCAGGGATGGGCAGCGGTGTTCAGCGGTGGGCAGCGGTGGGCAGCGGTGGGCAGCGGTGGGCAGCGGTGTGCAGCGGTGGGCAGCGGTGGGCAGCGGTGGGCAGCGGTGGGCAGCGGTGGGCAGCGGTGTTCAGCGGTGGGCAGTGGTGGCCAGTGGTGGGCAGCGGTGTTCAGCGGTGTTCAGCGGTGTGCAGCGGTGTGCAGCGGTGTGCAGCGGTGTTCAGCGGTGGGCAGCGGTGTGCAGCGGTGGGCAGCGGTGGGCAGCGGTGTTCAGAGGTGGGCAGTGGTCGCCAGTGGTGGCCAGTGGTGGGCAGGGATGGGCAGCGGTGTGCAGCGGTGTTCAGCGGTGTTCAGCGGTGTGCAGCGGTGTGCAGCGGTGGCCAGTGGTGGGCAGGGATGGGCAGCGGTGGGCAGCGGTGTTCAGCGGTGGGCAGCGGTGTTCAGCGGTGTTCAGCGGTGTGCAGCGGTGTTCAGCGGTGTGCAGCGGTGTGCAGCGGTGGGCAGCGGTGTTCAGCGGTGGGCAGTGGTGGCCAGTGGTGGCCAGTGGTGGGCAGGGATGGGCAGCGGTGGGCAGCGGTGTTCAGCGGTGGGCAGCGGTGTTCAGCGGTGGGCAGGGATGGGCAGCGGTGTGCAGCGGTGGGCAGCGGTGTTCAGCGGTGGGCAGGGATGGGCAGCGGTGGGCAGCGGTGGGCAGCGGTGTTCAGCGGTGGGCAGTGGTGGCCAGTGGTGGCCAGTGGTGGGCAGGGATGGGCAGCGGTGTTCAGCAGTGTTCAGCGGTGGGCAGCGGTGTTCAGCGGTGTGCAGCGGTGGGCAGCGATGGTCAGTGGTGGTCAGTGATGGCAGCAGCCAGTCCTGCCACAGTCCTCACAGGAGTTTAAATGCCTGCATTCAGATCAAGAGCTGCCTTTGCGTCTGGATGCTGTTGAAGTTGGGGGCAGTGCTCCCTGAATTATCTGACCTCTTTCAGTGAATGCTCTGTGTCAGCAGGTGCCACAGTTATGGTTTGCAGTGCCTGTGAGGACTGACTTGGTGAGGCACTCTCTGGAGCACTTCTGAGGCACTTTTGAAGTCTAAATGGCTAAATTAATTTTGGGAATGCAGCTGATTTTGAAGTCATCTAGTTCTTCCTCATGTGCATTAAGAAATTCAGTTGTATTTAGATGTGTATGAAACTGGAAAACTACACGCTGCTTAGGTTTCTAGTGATCTTAAATTTTTTAACTACATAATAAACATATACAGTATATAAAATATATACAGAGTTACAGATCTGTATTTTGAATATCTGAGTGTTTTTTATTAGCTGTTTTTAATTCATGGTGATGCAAGTTAGAGCTTGTGAATTATCAATAAATACAGATTTTCTCCATGTTAGATTTCTTTAAAGCAGGGTGATGTTAAAAGAGGAAAAAACTCCACAGCCTACTGTAGAATTGTTTGCTGTCTCGTTTTGTTCTACAGCAGAATTTCCTGCGATTGGTGATCCAAGCATTAGTGGAATGTGTATCACTTCTTTCTTTCTAAGAAAAGGTGCCTGGTGGCCCAGGTGTGTCAGGATGAGCCGGTGTAGGGGCTGTGTAGGTGGCAGTGGCTCCACAGCTGGCTGGGGGGATGCCAGAGGCACGTGGAGCAGTGTGGCTGTGGCAGCTCCTCCTGTGTGTCCCAGGCCTGAGGAATCTCACTCTGCCCCTCAGTCTGCTAGAAATGTTTGTTTTCTACCTGTTTTCCTCGTCTCTGCTAATAGGAAAAACAGGTGAGCCTTGCTCCTTTCTTCAATTCTCAGCCTTCCCCAGGAGAAAAACGGAATTTCTTCTGCTGGCAGGATTTTGAGCTGAGCGAGTTCCTGTTGGTACTGCCTCTCTTCTCTTTGTACATCAGTGAACTCCACTCGTGATGTGCAGTGGGGCTTGTAGGCACCTCAGGGGCAGGTTAAGGGGACCAGGATGTACTGTCTTGGCAAACTTGTAAGGATTTACACAGACTTAAGATTTGAATGAATAATTTTTCTCTTTTTTTGTTTTAAGTATAAAAGTCTGTATTCCACTAGTAGTCAAATTCTGGTTGTGAGGATTTAAATTTATTTATTTTGGACACTTGCCTGTGGAAGGAATGCTTTCTGGCATCTGAGTTAGAAGCTTTAGTGGTGCTTGGCTGTTTAGTTACTGAAAAAAGCAGGACAACTGTAAAATTTTAATAAATATGGGTTTGCCAGGTATTTAATATTTTTGGTAAGAACACGTAGGATCTTGTCTACACCAGAGAGTTATTGCAGGATGAGGGAGGATGTGAATGTGAAGCACTTTACCCTTTGTATAGAGAAGCCTTTAATTTTTCTTGAGTGAACTCTGGGGTGCTCTGGGTATCCCGTGTTCTTGTCCTTAGTTTGAGCTCTGCATGGCTACAAGGAGTTGCAGCTCTCGTGTGTGTCTGGTTGATGTGTGTAATCTCCCTGGTGTGGGGTCTGAGTGTGCAGAGCCCAGCCATGCCAGGTGGGCTGGGGGAGGCCTGCTGTGGTCCCCTGTGATCCCCTGCCTGTCAGCAGCTGTACTGGTGCTGATATCAATGCTCTAACAAGGGCTCTCGGTGCCACTGCCTTGTACACTGAAACTGCTTCAAGGAAAAGGGAGCTGGGAGAACATGGATGGCAGAGTGTTTCCTTAGACTTTACACTACAGAAGAATGCCTGAGTCTGTCCATCAAATAATACAAGCAGGTGATCAAAAATGAAAGGTTCACATTTCCACTGAGGTGGAAAACAAGGACAGTAATATTTGTGTTTGGCCTCATTCTGATGAGTGAGATTTCAGGAAATAGCCAAGCTAGTCTAACAGTTTGTTGTGGTTCAGAGGAGTGAGTGCCTTCCTTCGTCTGTGCCTGCTGTGGGATCCTTTTTTTGCTATGCCATCCCCTGCAAGCACAGAGAGGATGGATTGCCTCTGGGCCGATGCAGGCTGACCCCACTGGCCACCTTGTAAAGGCTCCTCCAGCATGACCTTGAGAAAACTGGGCTTTGCTCCTCCTCGGTGAGATGGAAATAAGTTTATTGCCCTTCTGCAGGCTGCTGGGAGCTGGCATATGTTCTGAGATGCTCTAAGGTATATACAGATAGTATATACAGATATAGTATATACAGATAGATACCCAACATGCTTTCTGGATTATGTGACTGAAATGTTTGTTCTTTAGACATCCTCAAAAATGTTAATGTTTAATTCCAAAGTTTGCTAATTTATTTTGCCCACAAAGATATGTACCCTTTTTGTGTGTGTGTGTGTGGTTGTGCAATTGTGCTAACATGTCCTGAACAGTCCAGTATGTTTGAGCTTTGTGTTCCTGTCCATTCCCACATTATAGGGTCACTTAGCACTTGCTTTTTTAAATGTTTATTAGGAGGAGGGTTGCAGGAGGTACTGTAATATTATAGTAATAGTTATTAGCTGTCTAATCCAAAGCCAGCACAGGGATCCATCTAGTTATGTTCTCTGAAGGAAATCATTTTGCTCTGTGTTTTCGATAGAGGTTTCCAAGATTTTCTTGTGTAACTTGCCCTGGCGAGGGTGCTGGACCAGGTGACCTCCAGAGGTCCTTTCCAACCTCAGCCGTTCTGTGACTCTGCCCTAATCAAAGAAGTCCTAGTGAGTCCTAGTGTTTCCTTTCTGTCACTTTGGATATTGCAAGCTGTTGTTGCACACATACCATTCCACCTCTAGTAACTAAACTATCCTAAGGAAGAAAACATCAACATCCATTTGTCATCAGAGTAGTATATTTTAAAAGCCACATTAAAACCTTCAGAAGTGTTTACTTAGTAAAAAATTAGTTCATCTCTTCCTGTGAAGCAGGAAGTAAGTAACGTGTTGTTTGTGTACAGATTCTGCGTGGAGCTCTACATTTGATTTCTAGAAAAAGTGAGTGGCTGTGATTCCCAGCCATTTCAAGATCAGGTATTTTATGATTAGGGTTTATAGAAAACATGCTGTCCCAGAGTTTTTAAGGGTAGCTGACATGGGGAAGAGAAGATTGACGCCAAATACAAGTGCATGTTCTGGTCTATGTTTAAATAGAGATATGTAGTATTAGGAGAAAACTCTTGGTGAAACAGGAGGAAAATTCTATGAAACAGCAGAGAATAAAATCCTGAAAACCTGATAAGAAGGATGAAGAATATAGGAGATTTGGAACTAGGTATGATGAAGAGCTAAAATAGAAAGAAGCTTTGAGTTTTATCAGCATTATCTTATATTATCGCTCAAGAAAATACAACTGTCTGTATTGGTGTGATGTTTCTTTTTAAAAATAAAAATCTCAGGCATACTAGATTCGTTGAAAACCTGCAAAGTAGCTGTGATGATGAAAAAAGTCACCTCTTTTGTATTCTGGACATAATACTGACCTGGTTTGGAGTTTTGTTTGGATTAGTTAGTTTTCATTTTGTTTTGTAAGTCATGACTGAAGAAAGGGAAAACTCTGTAGAAAAAGGTAGATGGCTGTGGTCTTGGCATTTTCTGTGGAGAGTGTTAGCAGAATGGGAACAAAGAGTCTGAAACACCTCTGCTGTGGCCAGGTATTTGTCATACAAGGAGAAGCTGTGAGCGGGTAAGATTTGCAGGTTGTGTTGACAGCTGCTGCTCTTCTTTCCCAGTGTAGCCAGACAGGTGATTCCACTTGTAATTCTCCATGTGCATGATTGCTGAGCCTTGGGCCTGGTTCAGACAGGGCTGATGACCTTTGAAGTGAATAGTTGTGGCTGGTGAGTGCTCTCCATCTGCTCCAGTGAGCATCAGCTTCCCCAGTGCTTCAGGGCAGTAATGAGGAGCTGGGGAGCAGAAATCTCTGAAATGGTGATAAAGAGTCATTTCTGCAGTGCCTGGCACCTGCCCAGGGTTTAGGAAAGCAGTTAAGTGGAGTGACCAGCTCTTCCCCTGTGTTGGCAGCCCTCAGGGACACTGGCCAAAATAATCAGCAATTTGGTGAAAGGGTAAGGTAGCAGAGAGCTGGGTGATTGCAGCACAGAGTGGGTACGTCTGTGCCATCTGAGAAATGAAATCTGGATCCAGACTGGTGGGAAAAAAGCAACTGCAAAAGCCCATTCCAGCAGCTAACATGATAATGAGGTTTTTCTCACACTTCCTCATCTTTCACCTCTTACTGTATTTTAGTAGTGCTTCAGGGCATAATTCCACTTCAGAAGTGAATGGCAAACTGGAAACCTTGCTGTTCTTTTGCAGTTTCCTTTTAAACTGCTGCATAGCTTGCACTGGGTCAGGTGAAATGGAGAAAATGTGGAATGTCTCATAGGTAAGTTTCAAAATAATTAAATTGAGTGAAGAGCAAATGACACAAATGTACTACAGCTTGTCAGTATTGTATCTTTGTATTGATCTTTCTGCATGAGAAATGTCTAGAAAGGGTAAAGACCATAATTGTTTAAGGTATTGTATAAAAATATTTCAATAATAACTGTTTAAATGTAATAGGTCTAGCTAAATATACCCTATTGGAAACAATTTATATACCACCTTCTACTTGGCTGTAGGGACAAAGGGTCAGGGACAGACCTCTCCATTTTCATTTATGCATTTGAGTAATCATAACAGAAATATATCTCACTGGAAGTTGCATCTTAAAAGTAAAAACACTGTTCTCTTCAAATGTCTCTTCATTCATTAATTAGTAGTCTCATATCTGGGGATATGCCCTCTGTTTATTACAAAATGCTAGCTATTGATGGCCCAAATGTAGTAATTTTAAAGGATTTTTTTTACTTACTGTCTTGATTTGCTACATCAGGAATACCTTGCTCCTTTAAGTATTGTTTTTTGCTGTATATTTCTCTTGTTTGAAGTCTGCAGTGCTGCTAAAGGATTTTGAATTTGCCAGAAAAGGGAATTTTTCTGTGTGACACATAGAGTGACACTGACTGTGTAGGCAGTGAAACCACTTCTGACTAAATGAAGTTTTCTTTCAAAGCTTAGGGTTTTGGGATTCAAAAATGCAAAATGCACTTTAAAAATACAGTTTATTTGAAGCATGTGTTTAATAAATCTCACCGTTAAAGGTGGCAAATCCTTAAGTACTTCTGTGCAGACAGTAGACTAAGATGTTCTACCTTTTATTGCATTGCAAATGAATGCTCACTGGTTTTCAGGATCTGAAAAAGGAAGCTTGCAGACAGCTGTGGGCAGTAATGTAAGGAGTGTAAATGCCAGGAGGTGTGGGCAGTAGCTCAGGTGCTTACCTGCCCTGTGGGAGTAGTTGATTTACCTCTGCAGTGGTGATGAGCTCCTGTGGCAGATCTTTGAGAAGAGCCCTCTCTGAAAGGTGAGGGAGGTGGAACAAGAGCTGGGAATCATCCTGATCCTCATGTTGGTGTCTTCAGGAGCAGCTTCACATGGAGAACATTCCCATGCAAGGAAGCTGCTGAGTTTTAAGGAGAGACTTGAGGGGAAGTGTAGAGAGGTTTTTCTATCTCTGCTTTTCAGAGGATTCCTCAGGTAATGAAGTACTTAACTTAAAAGGTTGGGAAATGAACTGTTGTATGCCTGTGCTCCTGACTCTTTCCATGACCTAAGACTTGTGTTTTATAAAGCTTTTATAAAGAAGCTGATCATTGCAAATTCTTGAACTGGGGGAGTTTCTGCCCTTTCCCTCCATGCTCTGAGCAGGAAGCAGTTGTAAGGAATGTCTTCTGCATCTGGAGCTGGGAATCCACTGTCAGCAGCTGACAGCACCGTCAGTTCCACAAGCAGAAGAGTTCTGTTGGATGTTATTAGCACTGGGATAACAAGTCCCCATCTAATACCCATTTTAAAATGGAAATTATAGTTTTAAAATCTATTTAAAAACCCAGCAAACACCAAACAAGGAGTTTCATGGCAGAATTTAAAAACTGGGATTTAGAAAATGTAAACTGGAGTTGTTTACCAAAGTGAAGCACTTGCAGTGGCTGAAAGGGCTCCTGAACTCTGAGTCAGGGAGTGATTTTACTTCAGCTTGGCTGTGAGGAGACAGAAAGTGCAGTGTGCTTAGACAGTGTGCCAGCATTCCTGGAAATCGTCCTATTCATACAGTTACCTTTAAAACAAAACAAGATCTAGCACCTTGTGCCTGGTTCAAGGTGTGAGAAATTATAGGTGCACACTATCACTGTTCACTTCAGTTTGTGTCCTGAGGTGTGAACGATGGGTATGAAGAAATGCATCATCTGAAGCTGAAAAGGAAGGAAATAAACTTTACTTCCAGGTAGTAGGCACTCTTCATATCTACCCTGAATGTGGTCTGGATGAGCAACCATCTTGCATGCCAGTTCTGTTCTGTGTTGGAATAGATCCTTGAAGAAATCTTTGCACGGTAGGGAAATTGGCCTCAATTCCAAGAAGAGTAAATCTAGGATGGAATTGTCCTTGATTCCTTTTATTTGGTCTCTCATTAGCACTTATCCATATTCTAAGAATAGGAATGACATTTACTGTAGAGTTCCAGTTCTATATCAAGCCCATCTGTTCTGGTTAATAGAAAATTCATACTTGTATTTGCAAAATAAGAAAGTTAAATATAATATGTGACTTTTCAGATCTTCCTTTTTTTTTCTTGTCCTTGCCATTCTATTCTAGCTATGTATGTAAAATACCTTCTTTAGATTCTGAAATTCATTAACACCAGGGAGTGCCACCCTCAGCATGGTTCCTGTGCTATCCCTGATTTCTCTTTCTCTGCTTTATTTCATCAAATGAAGAGAATCCATTCCTTTCTGAGGAATCCATAGGTTTTGAATGGAAAACTTTTGCTGTTGATTTCATGTGGGGTTCCTGGCAGTCTGTTACATAAGACACCAGAGCCAGATTACTTTTCTCCCTGTTCTTGTTACATATTCCATACTGCAAGCTTTCTAAAATGAGATTCCTTTTGATTTTTTCAATAGAGAAAATAAATGAAATCATGATTCACAGATACTCCCAGAAAGCTTTTTGAGAAAGAGGTAGTCTTCATAATTCTTTAGATTCTGTTTTTTTTGCTCTGTAACTGAAGCTACTTATGTGAAAGAACTGTCTTTCAGGTTTCTCAGCCCAAATGCGTTTTTCTTGTCCTTGATACTGCTCTGGAGTCTGCAGCTGGTGCTCACCTGAGCTGTGCAGTGTGCTGTGTGGGGGCAGAATGGGGTGAGCTGTTGTTAGCCCTGTACAGTCCTGCAGCTGGCACCAGGCTGCTCCATGCTGCCAGTCAGGCTGATGAAGTCCAGCCAGGAGTTAGAGCTTGATTTTGGTGTAGTTTTGCTGGAGGCGTCTTGCAGCAACTTACTCAGGTTTAGTCCTGTAACTGCAGCTGAATGTGGAATGTGGAGAATGCTGCATTATTTTTCTGTACCAGAAGACAGCAAACTCTTAGTTGTTGAGTTCAAGTATTGAAACATTCTTTGTGCAGTAGTAGTTTGCTTAAACAAGTGACTCTAAGAAATAAATGCGACCAAAAAGTTTCTCCTAATTACTTCACTGTTTTATTTGTATTGATCCTGTGTTTTGTTGCAACTTTTGTGAATGGACATTGCATTTATTTTTGTTTCTCTCTGTTATCCTCTAGGAGCAACATTTAAGATGCTAAAGGCTGTTCTGAAAAAGAGTCGAGAGGGTGGCAAAGGGACCAAGAAAGAGCCAGGTATGAATATTACTGTGATGGTTTATATCCAGAAAGAGCCAGGTGTGAATATTACTGTGATGGTTTATATCCAGAAAGAGCCAGGTGTGAATATTACTGTGATGGTTTATATCCAGAGAGAGCCAGGTGTGAATATTACTGTGATGGTTTATATCCAGAGAGAGCCAGGTGTGAATATTACTGTGATGGTTTATATCCAGAGAGAGCCAGGTGTGAATATTGCTGTGATGTTTCATATCCAGAGAGGTGTGTGTGCTGTGCTGCCCTGGTTGTGGCTGTGCAGGTAGGTGTTGGTGGCTGCTATGAACTGCCTGCTCTGTGCCAGGCGTGCTGAAGTCTTTGCTGCAGTGTCTGGAGAGCTCATGGACCTGAGTGAAAGTTTCTTATTTTTCAGAGTTACATTTTTAACTTCAGACTGTTAATGTAGACTAACATTTCTGATTTTCTGATGTGTTTGATCCCACATTGTCCAGAAGAGTAAATTTATGCTTTTTGACTACATGAGCTTCTTACTCCTAGAGTAAAATACAGATAAATCTGAACACTTCTTAAATATATAAAGAACAGAGCATAATAAAGCTGCCACATCCTTGTATATTGTAACCTTTAAAACAACGGTGCTGATTTCTTTGAAAGCAAGTTATATACATGTCTTGCATTGCACTTAACACTGAGCCCTGCAAAGGGAGGGTTTTTTCACTGTTCTTTTGCAGAATCCAGTTCTGAGGTCATCTGGCAGGTAATGTGTTGTTCTTCAGGAAATTTCTGTGCTTTTGTAAGTCTGTGCTCTGCCACAGTTCCTTTCCAAATGACTGAATGATGGAGCTGTGCTGACTGGGGAGAGCCTGACACCAGATCAGAGGTGCACAGAAATGAGCACAGAGCAAGACCAAAGGCATCCTGTTCATTCTGTGTGTGCTGCTGACTTGAATTCACCAGCTGGGGTTTTTAAACACAGTGGGCTAAAGATTCTTGTGGTGAGGCTTTCACTGGTACATTTTTTTTTTTTGTTAAAATACTAGATGGAAATTGGGTTTGGCTCAAAAGGAAAATTGGGCTGTTTAGAATGGAGCTCTGACCAGGCTTTGATTAAAACCTGAAGCTTGGAAAAACCTTTTTCCTGTAGGTCAGAAAGCATGGCTTTTTATTTTAGAATCTCATGACATCTGCCTGTATTCATGTGTGCAAAAGAAGATTTTTTTTCTGTTTTTGCAAATACAATGCTGCTGTATTTCTGAGCAGCAAGGGAAGATTGTTATAGTGTGGGAAGTTTTTTTGGTTTAATTTTTGGCTTGGTGGATTTGTTTGTTTGGATTTTTTTTTTGTTTTTTAACCAGAGTCCAGAGTTTCATGTATTAATTAGACGTTATGGAAACCAAATATTGGGGAAAATCGGTGAATAATGCTTGACTGGTGAGAGCTAGAGCGAGGACAAGCTCAGGAGCAGCATTTTTTTTAAAAAGTAAATAATTTATTTATTGGATTTCAGAGATTTTGAGGTTTTTTTGTATTTGAAGATGATGTGAAAAGTTTGAAGAGAGATATGTGCGTTTTATCCTGTTCTGTGTTACACCAGGGCTTCCTGTAAAGTTATGTCCAGTTTATTAGCTTTCCCTGTTGTTCCAAAAGACATTCCAATTCTTTCAGCTTCAAGACATTTCTCTACTTTTAGAAAAGATGTGAAGCAAGGCAAAGAACATTGGTCTTTGTAGAGCTTACTTTTCTTGCTCATCTCCCTGGTCTTTGAAGTGAAAACAGGGAGAAGCTGAAGGATTTTTTTGATTGAAGAGTTTTTCCACTTCATTGCCCTTTGGATATGGAATAGCAGCAAGAGCTTTAAATTTCCTACCCTCTGGAGAGAGTAGAAATGTGCCCCAGCAGTGGGAGCTGACTAGAGAGGTAAGGCTGACACAGCCACGGCCATCCTTCCAACTGCTGCTGCACAGAGGAATGCAGTAGTAAATTCAGATTTACCTCAGATTTACCTGAGCTTCTCCCAGCTCTGGAGGCATATGGGCCTGGTTTTTTGCTTAGGAAGTTTTGGAAAAGTTTCCAGGTTTTTCAGAGCCCCCGAATGTGGGAGGAATGAGACAGCCATCTCAGCAGGGCAACCCTAAACACAAGTGGGAAGACTGCACAGTCTCTTTTGGGGTGTGTTCATGGTCTCTTTTGGGGTATGTTCATGGTCTCTTTGGGGTGAGTCCATGGTCTCTTTGGGGTGTGTTCATGGTCTCTTTTGGTGTGTTCATGGTCTCTTTGGGGTGTGTTCATGGTCTCTTTTGGGGTGTGTTCATGGTCTCTTTTGGGGTGTGTTCATGGTCTCTTTTGGTGTGTTCATGGTCTCTTTTGGGGTGTGTTCATGGTCTCTTTTGGTGTGTTCATGGTCTCTTTTGGGGTGTGTTCATGGTCTCTTTTGGGGTGTGTTCATGGTCTCTTTTGGGGTGTGTTCATGGTCTCTTTGGGGTGTGTTCATGGTCTCTTTGGGGTGTGTTCATGGTCTCTTTTGGGGTGTGTTCATGGTCTCTTTTGGTGTGTTCATGGTCTCTTTTGGTGTGTTCATGGTCTCTTTGGGGTGTGTTCATGGTCTCTTTTGGGGTGTGTTCATGGTCTCTTTTGGTGTGTTCATGGTCTCTTTGGTGTGTTCATGGTCTCTTTTGGTGTGTTCATGGTCTCTTTTGGGTGTGTTCTGGTCTCTTTGGGTGTGTGTTCATGGTCTCTGTTGGGTGTGTTCATGGTCTCTTTTGGGGGTTGTGTTTCATGGTCTCTTTTGGGTGGGTTTCATGGTCTCTTTTGGGGTGTGTTCATGGTCTCTTTTGGTGTGTTCATGGTCTCTTTTGGTGTGTTCATGGTCTCTTTTGGGGTGTGTTCATGGTCTCTTTTGGGGTGTGTTCATGGTCTCTTTTGGGGTGTGTTCATGGTCTCTTTTGGGGTGTGTTCATGGTCTCTTTTGGGGTGTGTTCATGGTCTCTTTTGGGGTGTGTTCATGGTCTCTTTGGGGTGAGTCCATGGTCTCTTTGGGGTGTGTTCATGGTCTCTTTTGGTGTGTTCATGGTCTCTTTTGGTGTGTTCATGGTCTCTTTTGGGGTGTGTTCATGGTCTCTTTTGGTGCGTCCATGGTCTCTTTGGGGTGTTCATGGTCTCTTTTGGGGTGTGTTCATGGTCTCTTTTGGGGTGTGTTCATGGTCTCTTTGGGGTGTGTTCATGGTCTCTTTGGGGTGTGTTCATGGTCTCTTTTGGTGCGTCCATGGTCTCTTTGGGGTGCATCCATGGTCTCTTTGGGGTGCAGCCATGGTGTAGCAGTGGTGCTGAGCAGTGAACTGTGCTGGAGGCTCCGTGGGTCACAGGAGCAGCCCAGCCAGGGCAGAGGGGCACCGGGGTGCTGCAGCTGTGCCTGACCCCGTGTGCCCATCTGGAGTCCCACTGGAGGGTTTGGGGCTGAGCTGCAGCAGCTCCTCCTTGAACTGGAGTAACCCCAGCTGTCCCCTGGGCTGCATGAAGGGAACGCCTGGAAGTCTGTGATTTAGATCTGAGGGGGATGATTCCTGTTTGACTGAATGGAACTTCCTGTTTGTGTGGTAACTCTTTGATGGGTTTTACAGCTGCTGGCCTTGTGGAACTACCGCGAGTAGCAATGCTGTGGTTTTTTCTGTGTTGAAGGCAGGCACAGCTGGACTGTTAGAAAATGTAAAAGGGTTAAAGCACAGAAAGAAATCAGTGCTTTTTTTAACAGTAGCTTGTGTGGATTTTAATATTAGAATTTTTCATTTGCCCTGACATAAGGCCTTAAGAGATGAAACTGTGCATAACATTTTTGAAATAAGCTGCTGGGTATATTGATTGTAGGTTTTAATAGATTCTTAAATTTAGTGTTTCCTTGAAAAAGAGGACTGCAAGAACTAGTATTGATGCTTTCTGAGAGAGACTGAAGTGCTCTGCTGAAGATTTGTAGAATGTCTTTGTAGAAATAACTTCTGCCTTGATCAGGTGGAAGGCTGTCATGTGGCAATGTCACTTTTGGAAAAATGATGCCTCAGGCAGCACCAAAAGGAGTAAGTTGAGATACATAGTTGGGCTCAAATCCTGCAGTTGCTTCAGTAGAAATTCTACAATTGTTTTGTTAAAATGGGTTTCTTTGGATTTGACTGTTGTAGAATTAGATAAAATCTAAATGAAGCAAAATAAGCGTGTTTAAACATGCACATTTGTAATTATCAATTTGTGCAAACATACATGAACACAGGTGAGAAGAGCTGTGCAGGCAGCAAATTATGTGTAGAACAGCTTTTGCAAGCAAAACCCATGGAAGTTATTTCTAAATGTGGATTTGAAGACAAAGTGGGTGGTATCCCATTTAGGTAAATAGATGTGCCAAATGAACAAAATTTCAAACAAACCCATTTTTTTACCCAGATATACAACTTTTTCTGCATCCAGATTTTTTCTGGTTTTCTTCAGCATGACAAAACCTGTCTTTACAGCCCTTGAGACATAGTTATTTCCACACAACAGAGATAAGTGTCTGTAAGTTGGTTTTTCTTTTCTCTTGTCCTTCCTTGCATCAGTGGTGTGCATACTTGATAAAGGACAGAACCTGAGGAGGAAAACCCACAGTCTGCACCTGTAACCTTAAAGTTACAGAAAGCTGTGAGCAATGTTTGAAACCATGAGGAGGAGGGTAAACAGGAAGATTAATTTTTGTGTCCCAGAAAATAATCAGTGTGTTTACATGTCTCATGTGAAATGTACAACTGGAAAAGCACAACAGTTACTCACAGTTTCCCCTTGTTTCTCAAGGTTTTTAGTCAGTCTCAGAAACAAAACAAAACATGGTACTTTCTCCTCTTTGTTACCTCATTGTCATCAAATAAATTTCATCTCTTTAAACTCTTCCCTGGAGTTGTCTCTGCAGTGGGACCTCTGCTGAGGGTGCACGTTCTCTTTCCTTCTCTTTGCCTTTTGCTTTGCTTTCTTAACACACTTTGTTTTCTGGATTTAAGGTAATCTCAGCTCTTTGACTATTTCTGCCCTATGTTTCTTTCTGCCAACCATAGAATTGTGTCTTTCTGCTCTCTCTCCTGTGTTTTCATAGTTGAGGTTTACTTGTTGTCCAGTTTATTTCCTTGAGGTTTTTAATTTGACCTCTGTAACCACAAGGAGATCTTCTGGCTCTGGCCTCAGCTGAAAGGAGATGGCTGCTTTTGTTTTAATATAGCATAGAAATTGTATGTTAATGACACAGTTCAAGTAGTCAGAGCCAGGAGACTTGATTCAAGTTCAGGTTTTACCAGGTTACTTGGAATTCCTGTCTGTGCCTATGGTGAGGTGATAGTATAAAGAATATACATAATAAGCTTCAGAATATAAACAGAAAATACTTCTTAATTATGATTGGTTTAGAAATTCTACGGAGCTACTCATTCTTAAATGCTTAAAAATGTTTCAGAGATAAATTTGTGTTAGTATTTCCTGTTAGGTTTCTGTACTTCCAGCTGCTTTCCAGTATGTAATTGCATTTGTTTTCTTTAAGTGTCCCAAAGAATGCAGCTTGCCTGCATTTGAGAATCTCCTTTTTTTTTTTTTTAACTTTCTAACAGAAGCTCCTTTGGAATAAAGTGGATGTAATGTGTTTTAATTTAAAAGACACTGGAGTGCTGCATGTGAAGCTTGTGCAGGGCATGCTGAGTTATTTCAGATGTCTCTGTTGGCCTGGTCTCAGGCCTGAAGGAGCACAGACAATGGCACCATTGTGCTGGGTTTGCTCTGCTCTTCCTGCACTGACTGCAGCAGAACCTCACATCAAATGGGTACATGGTATGCCTGGAAACTCCACTGATGTCAGTAGAAATTCACTGGGGTAAGTAGTTAGGGCTTCTAGGCTTTCCAGCCTCAAGGCTTGTTAGACATTATTAGTAGTGGTCAAATAACAAGGGACAGATTATTGTGTCAGTGCAAAGATAATGTTTAAAATGGAGCAAGGTAGTGCTTTAAAGGCAGAGAATCTGGAGAAACAAGGTGGGTGGTTTTGATTTCTGAAATGAAAGTTATTGAAGTGCTTATGGATTTGTTTACATCAGACCTTTTGTGATTGCATGAATATTTAGATTGTTTTAATGATATGCAAAAAGGGTCCGTATTAATAGATCTTTCTTGTATCTTGTTTGATTCAGATCTGGTAGATCAGACTTGAATTTTTACAGTACTCTTTGATACTTAGTTTGCATTTGCATTACTTTCCTTCCACTTACATTCAGGTGTCTTCATGTGAGTGTCTTTCATTGAAATATGAGTTTGAACATAGAATGGAGCCTTTATTTCTACATTATGTTCCATTGTAGATTGGTGTATCATTAGTTCCTTTTGTTTGTCTGCCTTGCCCTTTAGGAATATTGTATACTGAGCAAGTTGGATGAAATCTCAGAATTCAGAATTTCCTCTCTTATTCGCATCATCAGTTATAATTAAGAAGTTGAGATTACACTTAGTATTCTTTTTCATGAGTAAAATGGGTTTAACAGGCATGAGCTGTGGTCGCTCATCTGAGATTCCACATCCCTGATTTGCTTTCTCCCTTTCCTTTCCCTTCCCAGGCCCTGCTGCAAGCCTGACGTGCAGCACTAGGGCAGCACTTGGAATGAGACACAGAAATCTGCTGAAATTTGCTCTCACTGGCTTTGGAGGTTTTTTGTTTGGGTTGTGTTTTTTTTTGGAGGGGGTGTGTTTATTTATTGATTTTATTGCTAATGGCAACTAAATTGCTACTCTGAAAAGAAAAGTGAGGTTGCTGTAGAGAAAAGCCTAGTCTTGTCTTAAGACCCAGACCCACTATTTAATCTTTATTTTCAAACTGAATGTTTTAAGAATTACTTGCCTGTAGCAGTAAAGGTTTGATTCTCAGCTGACTGTGGTCATCTCAATGCAGATTTTAACTCCCCTGTCTTGCATTACATCTCACTCAACATTTCTGGCTAATACACTGTGAACTGAGCTGAGAGCATCAAGGCTTCAGGTACCACTCTGGAAAACTGAAAGGCCATTAAATAAAATAAGTTTGCCTTTTAAAATCTAAATATGTAAGTCTGATTGGCTTTTTCTGTCCAAAAGCTCTGTGATGTTAGGCTTTGAATTTTAAGAGCAAAGGGCATTTGTGGTGCATAAAGTACATATTCACTGTCTGGAATATTGAACTGGGAATGGAATACTTTCAAGTTTCAGTTTGACTTTTTGTTGTTACTCTAAAAATATCTTGCAATAGAAGAAGCATTGTTTCATGCTTAAAATATGGAGCTGTTTTTGATTATCTTGTGTTGCTTTGCTCACTTTCAGCTGCTCTTGTCAGTTATATAAGAGCTTAAGCTGTTTTCTGAGCACTGAGTTTTTAATGTGGTGAATGTCTTTTCAGAAGCTAATTCCAGTGATGTAGCCCATGTACGTATAAGCACCCTCCCTCAAAAAAAGCTGCCCTTGAAACACATGCAAATTACTTTAGTGGTCTGAATAACCTCTATTTTTCACTGTTTTATTTAAAAATTGACTTGTTTTTTTAAGAGCTACGGGAGAACATTAATGTTTTGTGTACCAATAAAGTAATCCAGAGTGCAGAAACAAATACCAGAAAATGAGCAAATAATGTCAAGTACAAGCAGAGTTGGCAAAGGTTGGCCATTTGAACCATTTATTCTAATTTTGCCTGGGTTGTTTCTCACTCAGTGCACTTCACTGCTCCCTTTTCTCAGGCTGTAATGTGTTTTCTCCCCATTCCATGCTACTTTCTCTCTTTTTTCTGGTCTTCCCAGAGTCTGGAGAGTAAAAGAATGAAATGTTGCTCTCCCCTCATGCGTACATTTTCCATGGCAGCAGCCGGTGTTCTGTCCAGAAGGCTGGGCCTGGGTGGCTCCACTTGGCAGGAGTGCTTCTGCATCTCCTGCTCCTGTGCTGCTGTGTCTGCAGTGCCTGCTGCTGCTGCTGCTGCGTCTGCAGTGCCTTATCCTGCTGCTGCTGCTGCTGCTGTGTTTGCAGTGCCTTGTCCTGCTGCTGCTGTGTCTGCAGTGCCTTATCCTGCTGCTGCTGCTGTGTTTGCAGTGCCTGCTCCTGCTGCTGCTGCTGTGTCTGCAGTGCCTGCTGCTGCTCCTGCTGCTGCTGTGTTTGCAGTGCCTTATCCTGCTGCTGCTGCTGCTGCTGCTGCTGTGTTTGCATTGCCTGCTGCTGCTGCTGCTGTGTCTGCAGTGCCTGCTCCTGCTGCTGCTGCTGTGTTTGCAGTGCCTGCTCCTGCTGCTGTTGCTGGTGCTGCTGTGTCTGCAGTGCCTTATCCTGCTGCTGCTGCTGTGTTTGCAGTGCCTGCTCCTGCTGCTGGTGCTGGTGCTGCTGTGTTTGCAGTGCCTGCTCCTGCTGGTGCTGCTGTGTTTGCATTGCCTGCTGCTGCTGCTGCTGTGTCTGCAGTGCCTGCTCCTGACTGGGCACACTGGGTCCCTGCTCTCCCCAGGTCTCCTGGATTGCCCTCTCCCAAGCTGGGCTGGGCTGGCTGTGCACACACTCACACACACTCACACACACTCACACTTGGAAGCATTTCAGTTTTGAAAGACACAGCCCTTCCAGGGCAGGGCTTAGCATGTTACAATAAAAATGAAGCACCTTGTACTCAGTCACTGAGCCTTGTTACAGAGTTCTGAGTGCACTTGCCTGTCAGTTCTGTTGACAGGATGTCAAACTCACTGGGTTTGGTAATCCTTAAACAGTTTCTTACTGCTTAGACCTAGAGATGCCTTGTTCTGGAAGGGGCTTTCCTTGTTCTTACAACTGTTTTCTTTTTCCCTGGTGTGGTTTCCTTCTGAGCTTGTAATCACATCCAAATGTTGGTTGTGGTGGTATCCTTCACTCCATGGGGCTCACAGGGAGCCTTGGTCAGCAGCAGCATCCTGTACTTCTTTTCTTTTTAAAACATCTAAAGCAGAGCTACAGAATTTACGATTTTTTCTGTTGTAGCATGATTTTTTATCAGATATTTTTCTTAAGTGGGTTGAGTCTTGTTTCACCTTAGTAGAAAGGCTAAGGCTCAGACAGACAGAACAGGCCATCCCAGAAGGGCCTTCTGAGGGAACCCATGGAGCACAGTTTTCTCTGCAGCTGCTCTCAGTATCCGGGATCAGAGAGGCTGCATGTTCATTGTTTTAGCCTTCACTGGTGTAAAGGTAGTGGTCCTATTCCTTCATGTAAAATGATCTGAATTCCCACATCTGCATCAAACTCTGTTTACACACTCTGTATTTTGGTAATGTAGGTGGCATTCTTCTGGTTTCTAAGCAACTTGAAGAACAAAGAATTAGATGTGTTTTAATATGTTTAATACTGATACAGATAAGTGTGAAGGTTTCCACTTTAGTTATCCTCCCTATTCAATACTATTAGTTTGATTTTTGAGTTCTAATTTAGTATATTAAGCTCGACAAAATCATTACTATAGTCAGCCATCCTTGTATCATTTTGTACCTAAAGGAAAAAAACCTAGTTTGTTAATCAGATTATGCCATTCAGTTGCATCCTTAGGTGCAGCTAAACTGGGATTTGGTTTTCATTCTCCAAGCTTTTTGTGTGTGGGTTTTAAAACTTTTAAGTTGCTTCTGTGGTTACATTGACCACTGAGTAAGAACTCCAGTGATGATTGATGCTTATGAAAGGTTGTTGTCCAGAGGCTGCTTGGCAGGGGAAAGTGTACAATTCAGAGGTTTTTAAAAAAATGAAAGTGGGGTTTCACAGGACCTTCTCTTATGTGTTTGTTTTACACTGACAAACTTGTGAGAGGTCATCTTCCTTTCACTTCAGAACTGACACAGCCTGATTTATACTCTGGTAGATACTGGGCAATGTCATGTAATTTAAAGTATTGTTCTGGTACCTAAGATATGTTGAACTACTAACATTTAAGTTAGTAACAAGTAATTTTGGAGGTTTGTGTTTGTATTTCAACAGGTATTTCTCATGCATTTTTCTAGTATTTTTCTAATGTTAAATTGGTGTGTGGGAAGCATAATCTGTTACCAGGTAGATCCCACAAGCTTGGTAATTTTGGGTTTGTCTTGTCATGTGTAGAGCCAGGTATGTTACAGGAAGTTTCCTGTTATTTGGATGAAGTGTGGAGATTGGTCATCAGCCCAGTTTACACAAACTAGAAAGTGCAGAATTAGAATCAAGAAAATTGACAGATAGATGTAGAAATGCAGTAAAGGATGATGTAAGCATGTAAATGCTTGGCAGCCCTCCTTATCCCATGTGCAGGTGAGCTGGGGGAGCCAGGATGAGGTTCTGGTGGGGTGTGGACGCTGCAGTGGGGGCTGTGCTCCTGTGGGGCTGTGCCAGGAGCCCTGGTTGGGGCAGGGACACCACAGTGTCCCCTCGGGAGCCCTGGCAGCCTGTCCTGTCCCCTGTGCCTGTCCCCTGTCCCCTGTCCCTGTCCCTGCTGAGCAAAGGGAGCCCGTCCCTGTGCCCTGTCTCTGTCCTTGTCCCTGTGCCCTGTCCCTGTGCCTGTCCCTGCTGAGCAAGGGGAGCCTTGGCCTGCAGTCCTGGTGTCTGGAGCTGCCCCTGGGCTGTCAGGGGTCCTGGGGAAGGGCTGCTGTGTGCTGTGGCTGTGGCAGCGTTCCAGAGCATTCCATGGCTCCTGAGCTCCAGCTGTGGGGCTGGTCTGTTACCTTGAGCTAAGGGCCTGGAGGAGCAGGCTGCTGTTCTCCTTTCTTGGGTGCTATTTGTGCAGTGGGTGTCTGCTGTTCCGTAGCACATCTCCACTTTGCACTTGAGAGAGTTTCTGCTTCAGCAGGACACAGCACTGCCCACGCCCACCCTCCATCACTGGGGGTGCAGTGCCCTGGGCTCTGCCAGGGTGCAGGGCTTGCTGCAGGGAGCTGCTCACCTGAGCACCTGGGCTGGCAGGGGCAGTGTGCAAGGGCTGTGCCCTTGGGAAATGAAGGCATTGAAAAGGGCCATTTCTGTGGGACCATTTTAGATTTTACCTTCTCAGTCATTCTGCTCTCACAATCTGAGTCATGGAGGCCTGATCTGCACAGGATCAGGAAAGGGAAGAGTACTGCTGGAACAAAAATTGCTAAGATACAGTAGTGTCTCTATATATTGACTGTAAAATATCTTTCCTGTTACTGTCGTGGTCAAATACTCTAAACTTAGTGATTAGAGCTATTTCATTCCATCCAGCTCTCTTCCATGTTGTAATGTTTCATATGCAATAGAGAAGGATAAATTAATTCAAAAGTTTACTAAGAAGGCAATGAATTACTCAGATTGTGCCATCGCAAAACAGAAAATAGAAATTAAGGAATTGCAGGTGGATGTGCCAGTCCTTTTGCCCACCCCATCCCTCAGCATTTCACCTGGAATACTTAAAAATTCCAAATTGCAACCTGGATATGTATCTAGTAAAAAGGTGTTAACAGGATTCCAGTATTTTCTAGTTACATTTACCTGTGTTTTTCAACACCTTTTGAAGTAAACTCACATATTATTCTGTATTGAAAAAAAATAATTATATTGCCAGTGTTAAATCTGTATTTAAATCAGCTGTTGTAGAAGTTTCATTTTCCAAAGAGTGGAGAAAGAAAATCTTTGGCTTTTTATTAGCCCTGAAAATGGAAAAACAAATCTGAGACTGTCCATGCCTGAGTGTACCTATTAGTAATTCACCTTCTTACATGTAAGGGATCACCAAACTCCTTTAACTAGTTCACTAAACAGCATTTCAGGTGGTCCTGCCTTTCATGCTAATACAGTGATGCTAAAAAATCTTTTTAGTTTGAAAAATACTTTTATCTTCATAGGAAGCTTGATGTTAGGATGAAATCTGGATAATAATGACTCTGTTAAAAGTGAGACTTTTTTTCCCTTTTTCCTCTTTGTTACATGATGTTAAAATGTTGCAAACTTGTGTATTTACACTTTCCCAGTGGTAATCTGGATTCTGCAGTGGAGGGGACTCAGTAAAGCAAGTCACACTCAATTGTTGCTGGTTTCTCATGTTAAATACTTGCATTTCAATGCAACTCAAGGCTGTTTATTTTGACACATCACCTAACAGATGACAAAATTCTATTTTTAGCAGGTGACTGCTGCCCAGAGGATGCCTCTCAGGTTACAGCAACCTCTGGGCAGAATGCAGATTTCCCCAGTGGCGAGCAGCCAGGCTCCCAGGAGTCCTGCAGAGCCAACCTGGCCAAGGGAGTGTCCATGTCGCTGCCGTCCTCGCCCCTGCTGCCACGCCAGTCCTGCCTGATGCAGCCCAGGGCAAATAAGAAATCACCAGGTAGGATGAAACAGTGAGCAACTGCAATCTTCACAACATCTTAGCTCAGCTATTGATAAATGTTGCATAAATTAACATAGTTAAATCCCATTAAACTTGCCACGAGAGCAAGAGCGGTGCACGTTTCCAGGTGAAAAAAGTAATTGGTTATTAAATAGAATGTATTATTTCATATGGCAAAAAATTAGTTGTATTTGGTGTTGCAGGTACTTATATTGAAGTGTCTGAATGTGATTAAACCTGGTTATTTATGGTTAGTTAATCAGGTAGAGGACTGCTACAAAAAGCTTTATTTGTGCATGTGTTAGTGACTGTGTGAGTGCAGTTTGTGGCTTTTACAGTTCATTTGTTTTACTTGTATCTCCATACAGAAATGTATTTATAGATAAATTGCTGTGGAAGTGACAGGGAAGTTGCTAGTTTTCAGCAGTTGAGTCCTCAGTGGTGCCTCCCCACTAGTGTGGGAGGCGAGCTAAATAAGGGGCTCCATGGGGCTCTGCTGTCAGCATTCTGTGCATGGAAATCATTCCAGCACGCTGGCATCACTTGGGTCAGGGCACAGGGGACAAGTGAAACTGCCCATGCTCCTGTTCCTGTGGAGACACTCACCAGATTGGAGTTTATAAGGTGTGGGAACAGAGGGCCCAAAGCTGGCCTTTGTCAGCACAGAAAATGCTGAACGGGGGATGAGTTGTGCCTGAAAAGCATATTCACCATGGCTGCAAACTCATTGCACTGTGACCCACAGCCAGGGGAAAAGATTTCCAAAGATTCTACACTGCTGGGAATGCATTGGCATTTATGCATCATGATTTTGTACAAAGACCTAACCAGGTGATAGGAGGCTGACAGAAACATTGTGCTGTTCCTTTGACTTTCACCAAACTGTAGCTAATGGAAGATGATTTAATATAAATTAGCTGTCTGGTATCTGGGGCAGGGGTAGCAACAAGAGTATACTAATGTCCTGATTTCAAAGCTCTCTATTTTAGTAGCATGACAGCAAGTTACAGAACTTTCAGGATGTGGTGAGTGAAAGAAAACAGGACTGCCCAGGAGGCTGAAGTTGGGTTGTAGTGATAAAGTTATGTAACAATGGTAGAATAAAATTGTAATTTCAGTACTCTCAGTTGAGTTTCTTCTACTACAAAGCTAGAATGAACATTGTTTGGATTTATTATCTTACAGGTGTGCAGCTAAACCAGTATTTGTTGTCTTGAAGGGGTAATAGTTGATTGTAGTCTAATTTAGGAGGCTCAACTTAAAGAATGAAAATACTGATTTATAAGGGAAGTTTAAAAAATTGACTGTGAAGTTTAATATATGAATTAAAGATGCTGCTGCTGCACTTGAAAAAAATATTTGCTGCTTTCCTTACATTAATGATATGATAATGCTTTAACAGAGAAAAGTTTCCTTTGAAATCAGTGAATTTCCATCAGTTAATGCCAGGGGTGACTGCTGGGAGAGTTTTGCATAAATGTACAACAGAACTTGAAGTTTTGAAGTTAAACTTCAATTAAAACTTGTAATTAATAAGCAAATTAATCCTCACAGCTGATTCTTGAGACTAGGCTAGGTCAGAGAACTGGTTTCATTGCAGGCTGCAGGTCTGTGCCCCAGCCCTGGGAGCCCTGGGGGCTCCTCCTGCAGCTCTAAGCTGTCCCAGCTCCAGGGTCCTGTCCCTGGGGTCAGTACAGCTACAGATCCTCTTAGTGCTGACTTGGGGAGAGGGAAAGGAGAGCTGCACACACACAGTTACAGGGATCTGAGAAATCACCTCTTCTGCAGCCAAAAAAGCATTAAGAGCTGCTAGCAATGCAATAGATGAGTTTGAAAAGTATTGTTATGGAATTGTGTAAATCTGTAGTTTGTCCCATTGGGAAGAGACTGGTGTAACTCTGGTGATAGCAACTTTAAAACTCTGCACTAGATTTAGGGCAGAGCTAGAACAGGCTGCAGGAGTGCCTGTGGGTGTGGAATGCACTGAAGAGAGGTCATGGTAATAGACTGGAGCAGTGTTTGCCTGCAGGAGAGGCAGCTGTGGAAAGGACAGAGTGCAGGCAGACTGTCTCTGGCAGTGCTGTGCTCACCTGCTGATGGGGCAGGCAAAGGGAAGGCTGGACTTAGTTCCTGGGAGGAAAATCCATCCAGAACTCTGGAAGAGCAAGTGGCCAGTTCTGCCTCAGGTCATGCTGAGGCACTCGGAGCAGTCACAGGAGCATTGCAGGGAGGGTGTTTGCCCCATGCTGAGACTGCTCTGCCATTTGCTGATAAAACACGGGATGATGGACACTCCTGTCCCAGATGAAGCTGCTGTCAGACCTGGTTCAGCCATCCTGCACTTCTGGGAAAGTGCTGCTATTCTGCAGGTGCAGTTCACATTTAAATGAGTCCTTTTCATCCAAGGATTAATTCACATGTGCTGTTCTGGATTAGTGCACGAAATAAACTTGCCATGAGTTCTCTTACTTGTTGCTATGTTGTATATGAGGTTTGCAAGTACTGTGAGTCACTTACACAGAAGTTTGTGAGGAACAAAATTCAGTAAAGAGTCTGAGGGTTTGCTCCACAGCTCAAAGCACGAGTGCTAAAAATACATCCTGAAGATATTTCTGTGCTGATCTAATTTTACAACTGCTACACTCTTTTTTGGTTCTTTCAGAGTGAATGCTTTCTGTTGTCCAACTTTGATATGTTTGTTTACACTTCTGCTTAAAAGTGACAGGTGTGGACTATTTTCTCCTTGAAGAATGTGATTTTGTTTCAGAGGAATGTATGTTTAGCTGCTTTCACCGAGGCCAGTGCCTCTTATTTTTGTTAGACAGTGGTGTTGGAAGAGCCCCCTCTGGTGTTGGTGCCAAGGTGTAAAAAGTGAAATCCGCTGCAGAATCTTTACTGGGAACACAAATACGTGTTCACGTAGGGCTGACATTTCCTAAGCAGTATTTCTTAGCCAAGACATTAGTTTGTCACTGTGTTCCCGTGCTGCACTTGCAGGTGGAAATGTGCAGCAGCAGATGTGTGCAGGCAGGTCGTGCTGGGCAGGTGGTTTGTGTCGCCCTGTGATGGGCTGGCCAGGCCTGCACAGCTCCGTGCCAGTGTCACCCTGGCACCCGAGGCCACTGAGGACACAAGCAGCTTTTCTTTAAAAGTGCTCACTAGTCCTAAAACGCTCAGGAAAAAGAGCAAGAAACCAGTGTCATTTTCAGAGCCTTAATGTCGCATCTGGGGCTGCTGCCAGAAGGAAAGATGGGATGCTGGATGTGGCTGAAGTGACACAGCCTAAATCTAGGGTGAGGCTTTAGTAAACGGAGTGTGAGAGCTCTGGTGTGCCCTTGAGCTCTGAACCAAGGAGAAGGGTGAAGAGCCGAACTGAGGGAGGGGGAAGCCTCTAATCAAGGGCAGTGTGGGACAGCTGCTATCAGCCTCAGTCCCTCAGTGCCCCCTGAAGGGTTTCTCTGTCCGTGAGGGGAGTGCGGGGCAGGAGGCACAGGTGGGAGCCCAGGTGCAGCCCTGGGTTATGCATCAGCACTGAGAGGAGGACACCAGCCCTGGTGGCATGCAGCTGACACCACACACACTGGGGCTGCTTTCTGGCTGACCTCGTGTTCTGAAAAGCACGGAGCCTGTTTCTCTGGAGAGTGGAAGAGCAGCAGCTCGCTGGTCTGCGATAGCAGCCGTGTGTGCAGGGAGTCATTTCTCTTTTTTACATCCTTGAGCATAGACACAGGACACGGGATTCTTGTGGTCCCTGTGGAAGGAGTCAGATCCGCTCAGCTCGTTCCCGTTGCAGGTCCGGTCAGGAAACCCAAGTATGTGGAGAGCCCCAGGGTGCCGGGGGAGGCAGCACCGGGACCAGGACTGCAGAGGAGAGCGGGGCCGGGGGAGCCCGGCGGGCACGGTGAGTGTGCTGGGGAGTGAGTGTGAGTGTGTGCTGGGGGGGTGAGTGTGTGCTCAGGGAGTGTGTGCTGGGGGGAGTGAGTGAGTGTGTGCTGGGGGAGTGTGTGCTCAGGGAGTGTGCCCTGGGACTGCAGAGGAGAGCAGGGCTGGGGGAGCCCGGCGGGCACAGTGAGTGTGCTGGGGTGAGTGCTGGGGGAAGTGAGTGTGTGCTGGGGGGAGTGTGTGAGTGTCTGCTCAGTGACTTTGCTCGCTGAGTCTCTGCTCTGTGAGTCCCTGCTCGGCTGTGCCCCTCAGCACGAGCTGTGTGCTGTGCTCTGTGCTGTGCTCTGTGCTGTTCTGTGTGCTGGGCAGAGCTCTGTGCTGTGCTGTGCTCTGTGCTGTGCTGGATGGTTTCATGAGTTTGGTTGGATGGTTTTGTGGGTTCAGCTGGGCTGTTCTGTACCCCAGCTCCTCTCAGAGGTGCAGAAGGAGCTGCAGCTGAGGGCCCTGTGTCTCCTCTGCCAAAGTTCACCCCCAGCTCTGGGCTCTGCCTTCCCTCGCCCGCTGGGCACTCTGTAGCAGTTGGGAGTGGATTATGCACATCTCCAGAAGCTGCTGGAGCTGTTGGGTGTCCTGGCTGCTTCTCAGCAGCAGCCCTGGGTGCTGGCTGGGCAGGGGCCCTGCAGCTGCTCCTCCACATCCCCCTGGCAGTTGTGGGGTAAGAGCTGCTGCTGGGAGCTGCTTCTGCACGTGATAGGATGATGCTCTGTACTAATTTAGCTGTTTATACCTGAGGATGGGAAAGCCTGTGTGTATATACACTATGTGTATGTATGTATATATATATATATATAAATAATGGATGAAATAAATAAATGCCCTGTAAATGTTTCTGTCAGAGCAGATGGTCACAGGTTGGTGGGGGATGCCAGACTGCTGGAAATGCTTGTGAGATTGCATTAGCAAGAGTGTGTGCCAGGGCAGAGCTATGCTTGGCTGCTCTTGTTGCAGCCTGCCTCATTTTGAATTTTGTCTCATTATATCTGTTGGAAGCTAGAAGACATTTCAAAGCTCTGTACTGATAAAATTAAGTATCTTTGCACCAGGGGACCTGGGACATTTAGAACTGGTGTCACATCTTTTGCATAGCAAGCAAAACAAAAATGTATGGAACTAATTCTAGTGTTACTTGTGAGCTTGGAAAACATTTGTGTTATTAACCTCTACTCTTCACGTTTTTCTATGACAGAAATAGAATTTCAGCTTCCTGCTAAGCTTTGATAGCATTGAGCTTAATGCTGCTCTTAGGAAAATCCTTGTGTTATGTCACTCATCACTCCAGTGATGAACTGATTGCACTTAAACATTTCTGCTTTGACTGGCAGGAGGGTTTTTCCTTCCCTAGATTTGTGCTGTTATACAGAGGATTCAAGACCCACCAGCAATTAGAAGTCTGCTGGACAATTTGGTTGTACTTTTTCTACCTCTTTTAACAGTTTCCAAATATAAGACTCTAACCTTCAACTTTTTTCCTCCCAATCCAAAGCAAAGCCTGACAAAGACTCAAGCTGTTCTCCTGCAGCACAAGAATTGATGACAAGATTGGGGTTTTTGCTGGGGGAAGGGATCCCAACTTCGGCTCACATGGAAGAGAAAAGCGAAGCTATGGTAGGATAATAGAATATAATATATGTCATGTTCATCCTGTTTCACAATGTTATTTCCTCTATCTGCTAGTTGCAGTTACTTGATACATATCTACCCAAATGCCATGCATTTTAATAGACATATAGTAATAGAATTGGACTTCAGTTTAACAAGTGTTTGTTTTCAAGAAGTCAAGATCAGTTCAAAGTTTCAAAACACACAAACTGAATAGACTTCTCATCCTTTCTGGAGGTTAAATCTAATCTACTATGAATGTGGATAAGTTCTAGAATTCTCTCTGCTTTTAGTATTTCAGAAAAAATTTTTGCCTTTTCTTTTCAATGATTTTCAAGAATGGAGAAGGCCAGCATTTTGTTAAAATTGGGGGCATGCTTGAGGAGAGGGGTGTGTGTGTTTCTTCCTGAAAAGTTCACTTCAGTCAGGCAGTCCTTCTCTGCCATTTGAGGTAGAGGGATTGGAGAGCAGCAGGCAGCTACTATCCACATGGAACTCATCTGCTAACTAAAACTTCACAGTAACTTACCCCTTACTCTCTCCACTTTCAGTCCCAGCCCCCTAAATCTTAGTGCATCAGTTTGGGTTTTCACTGATAGTGAAAAATCAGTAGGACCTCAATTCTAGGCTTTACAAGTCAAAGAATAAATACAAGAAGTGGAGGGGAGGGGTAACCAGTAAAGTGTTAAACAGAAGAAATCTGCCTTACAGCTTTTTCACTGAACTACAAAATTCCTTTTTTAATTCAGCGGTTACTTTTTGAGAGTAATATGAAAGATGAAGATTCCCAGTCTAGACAAAGCTTTCACGTCTTCAAGTTTTTGCTTTAGAAACAGGGTGTTTGCTGTGCTGTGGTTCTGCTCAGCTGGAGGTGTGTAGCTTTGAGCCCGGCAGGTCTGCCTGCCTGCAGTGATGTTTGTTGCTGTCCCGGCAGTGTGCAGCGCCCAGCCCCGGGGCGAGTCCCTGCTCCACCCTCACCAGCAGCACCACCTCGCCCAGCACCGACAGCCCCTGCTCCACCCTCAACAGCTGTGCTGGCAGAGCTGCAGCCTGCAGGGGCAGCCCCTGTGGCACCATCAGCACCCCCAGCTCCACCCTGGACAGCAAGGACAGTGGCATTATAGGTGAGCATTTTCAGCAGCCATACTTTCCTCTTAATTGTGCAACTCTGAGCAGCTGTTTTATGGCACCATGTTCAGTTCTACACTGTCTGTGGATCCCACTTGAAATCCTGTTCTTGTTTTTACGTGTGCATTTCTCCTCTTTTCTTTCCTGGTGCGGTTGTAATTTCTCAACTTTTTCCTTTGAAATAATTAATTTTCTCTCTTTTCCTCCATTTTTTTTTTCCTTATGCCTTTTTTCTTTTCCAGAGGTCTTTTCATTATGATGAAGTACAGCAGGGTTTGAAGTTAATTTCCAGTTGAGGAAACAATAATAGATGTGATTTCTTAAAAAGTGAAGACTTTTGAGTAATTGGCATGAAAACGAAGCTAAAATGGGGCATTGTGGAAGAGATGGAATTGTGTGATCCTCTGTTGAAAGATGGCTGAGTTGAGGGAATGTGTGCATCTCGTGGGGAGTCTGGCCCCTGGAGGCAGCCACCCTCACAGCACTACTGTTACAAGCTCCTTGTACCAACAGCTGGGTAAAATCATTTCTACTGATCAGTCACCCTAAGAGACATTGTCCTGGGTCAGGAGACTCTTGTACAAAACTTAAGTGTTTCAGTTGAAGAAAATGATTTTGTGTACTCATTCCATGTAGCACTGATACAGGATCAGCTTTGTATAAGATCAAATTTTGAGCTAGCATGAACATCTCATGTAAAGGAAAGGGTATATCAGAATTATTGCTTTTGGAAAAAGAGCACAAATGATACTGATATGAACATCCTGGCCATGCTTGACAAACTTGAAATAGTTCAAGAGCATGTCTGTGCTCTGAACAAGGTCAGAATGGCCTCATGTTTGAAAAATAGTGTACTGGCATGACAACATCATTGTGGTATAACCTTGTAAGTGCCAGTGTTTTAAAGAAAAGATTTTAGAACGGTGATAAAGTTGCTTTTTGAACAACTGAGAAGGAAGGGTGAGTGTATGGGTGCAAAAGCAGGGGACTTGCTGGTGGCTCCTTCAGTCAAGTCCCTGTGATTCATGGCTGGGACCCCAAGAGCTGCTGCTGCTCCTGTCTCAAATTCCAGGGAATTTGGCAGCAACCCCTTACATCTACAAAGGCATGAAACCAAGGACAGGCACCTTTCTGACAGGGGACTGTGCTTTTGGTTTTTATATACAAGAAGGTCTGTGCATTCAAATTTGTTAGTAGCAAATGTGCATTTTAAATTATGTTTAGCAAGTATATGTTTTCTACTGTCTTAGAGTTGATCCAGCCATGAAAACATCCTGCTCTTTTGTGCTATTTGTGTGGGCCTCCTTTGTATTTCTACTCCTTCTGTGTTTTCTGGACCTGCAGAGTGAAGGGAAATTGGTCATTTCTCCCTTTTCCCTGACTGGACCAGGCTCAGCATTGCAGGAGCCACCCCTGTGGTTGCATTTTGTTAGCAGTCCTGTGTGCCAGGATCTCTTCCTTGAGAATGGGCCAGCTGAGTGTAGAATAGCCACAAATATGTCTTTAACTTTTAAATTGGTTTGCACAGGTATTATACTTTGAACTGGTATTGATTTTTTTTTTCTTTTCTATTTTTTTTAATCCTGATGCCCTTTCATCCTATTTTGTATTTTCCTCTGTCTTAAAGTGTTCCAGATGCATAGTGCTGACTTAAACTTGAATAAATATTGGAATATTTTTTCAGTTATTTTGGGAGAGTTTAATGTAAGGGATTGAAAAACTTTCAAATTAAACAGAGTCCTTTCAGTATTAGTCATACAAAAAATATATATCTGCAAAGTGTTCCTAATTGGGTAAGGAGGTTAGCATAATTTTATCAAACATTACTCAAGTAGGTCTTCAGGAACATAAAGTCTTCACATTATTACAAGAGGCCTGGATTAAATACAATCCCAGACATGTACAGACTCACTGATAACCCTTGGTGACCAAACTGGAACATCTGGATCCCACTGGGTAATGCAGATGGTGTCTCTCATTGAGGGAGGGACTGCAGCAGCAGAAACTCCTGTTCTGTTCCACAGCATCCAAAACACCTTGGTGGTCTCAGCTGCCTTTTAGCTGAGGGTCTCTCTAGGTCTGTGCTCTTATTGCCTAGCATATGAAATTTTCATAGCAGAAAAAGCCCCCTTTCTCCCCAAGCTCTTATTTGAGCCTCTGATTTATACTACAGCACTCTTTAAAAACATAAATCAGTATGTTTAATATAATCTGGAATTGTATTAATATACTCTACTAGTTCTGATTCATCATGCATTTACTCCTGTTTGTTCTTTCTGACAGTGAAATATAGTAGATGCTTAAGAAAGGAACAGTAAATAGCTTACTTGTTGGAAGGTTTCTATCAAGATTAGTTTGCCAGGTATGTGAGGACAGGCTGATTGTCATCCTGATGTGATAACGTGTTTTAGGTGCAACAGACCTCTGAACAACATTGAATTTTTGTAATTTATGTTTCACAGTGCCATTTGAGAATGAAAATTCGAATGTGTGTGCCATATTCCTCTGACTTCACTTGGTTTTTTCCCCTTCTTTTCAGCCACTATAACAAGTTCATCAGAAAATGATGATCGTAGTGGATCCAGCTTAGAATGGAGTAAGGATGGGAGTCTGCGAGCTGGGAAACACCAAGGCATGAGCCGGGATCGAAGAACAGATAACTGCTCACCAGTTGCAGAAGAGGAAGCCATTGGGTCTTCTGAGAATTTGCCAAAAGAAGTGCCAGCAGGGGAGGGTCCCCTTCCTTATACTCAGAGTTCTGCCTCTTTAATAATGCCTCGTCCAAACTCTGTTGCAGGTAAAGTCCTGGGGTCAAAACCCAAGGGTGTTCTCAGTGATAGGACATTTCTTTTGAAATTTCTGTTGTTAGTATGAAGGCATCTCTATAGGATACAAGGAAAAAAGCCTATGTTATGGGCTGAATGGATGAGCATTTTACCTAAGTTGTTTAAAACTGTCATCCAGACAGCTGTTACCATGCATTTTGATGGTATTGATTAGGTCAGGACTTTTGAAAGACTTGAGAAGTCCATCAGTTATTGTAGGACTCTGCCTGCTGACAGGGAGAGTATTAGCAGGTAATACCCAAACCTGTTCTAACACTGCTGACCTCGCTGATATGCTTGTTCCCGCAGTAAAAAAGGAAAGCAGGGAAAACCCCTAAATCTTTAGTGAACTTGATTGAAATGCATTTTGTAAGCATTACAACATGAATGACTTTGTTGCCATTGTCTAGAAAAACTTCTCTGTAAGTAACATGTGGATGAAGGACTGTATTAAATAATTGCATTATTTGTAATTTGTACCAGGAGAGAAATAAACTTTAGCTCTTTCATATCTAGCAACAAGTTCAACCAAACTGGAAGATTTGAGTTACTTGGATGGACAAAGGAATGCTCCTCTGCGAACTTCAATCCGCTTGCCTTGGCACAGCAGCGCTGGCAGGGCGCAGCAGGAAGGTAAAGGGACACATCTGCAGCACAGCTGGCTGCAGTCACACCTGCTTCACCCTGGGCATTGCAGGTGCCCCTGGCACTGAGCACTGCTCCTCCTAGGCCACTCTGCATGCTGCCAGAAAGATGCTTGTTTACACCTTCTCCTGCACCATGCTGTGGTTTAGATGTGGAATGTGTTTGCACTTGTTACAACCAATGCCTATCAAAGGCAGAAAAATTAAGGTGAAATCCTGGTAAAACTGATCTTGAGGATTGTATGTAGATATTATGCTGCCCTCTTCCATTTATGGCTTTTCACTATCATAGATTAATGCTGAAACAGAAGTTGTGTAGCGTTGCATTTGGCTAATGAATCTTTAGAGCATGTTATAGGTGAATATTATTATTCTTGTAAATTTTAATGTATTTTATGCATTCAAATTCAAATTCTTCCCTAAGTCATCAGGTGTTTCCCAAGTGTATCAAAGGTGTGACTACTGATCCTTGAAAAGTGACTTGAAAAGTACAGAAAAACAAGGCACTAGTTGTTTGTGTATTACTTTGAGTTTTTTAAAACAGAAAAATTATGTTATTCCCTATACCTTTTTCTCTGTAAATGTCTGTACAGATTTGAAGACCTAATAATGTGATGCTCAGCACATAGTTCACTCTAAACTGAGAAATGGCACTTCCCCATTTGTAGAACTATTAATGCATTTTTAAGAAAACTTTTTGAAGTCTACAACTTACTAACTAGAGTTCAGTTGTAAAAAATAGATTATAGCTGTAGTTTCTTTCCTGTACAATCTAATTCACACAAAAATTACAGAGAGGATCCAAACTGAGGCAATCAGATTTTATTGTTTTCATGATGAATGTACTAGAATGTCTGATTATGACTGATTGTAACAAGGCTTCTAAATGATGTTAACTTCTGCAATCGTGCTGTTTGATTGCAGGTGAAGTTTCTTCTAATAAGCTTTTCTCCCTGACACGTCTTTTCAGCTCGTTTCATCCCCTATAAGCCTCAGGATATTTTGCTGAAGCCGCTGCTGTTTGAGGTGCCGAGCATAACCACGGAGTCAGTGTTTGTGGGAAGAGAATGGCTGTTTCACACCATTGAGGAGAAGCTGCAGCATCCTGACCCAGCAGAGAGCAGGGGAGCAGTCATTACTGGGAACGTGGGGTTTGGGAAGACTGCAGTCATTTCACGGCTGGTGGCACTCAGCTGCCACGGGAGTCGCATGAGACAAATAGCCTCCAGCAGCCCAGGGTCATCTCCTAAAAGTACGTTCCTTTTGGTAATGCTCTGCCTGAGTGCCGACAGCAGGAGTCACACGTTTGCCTTTTTGGCTCAAGGTAGTCAGACCTCATCAAGTCTTTAGTGAACACGTTTTTCTCCCGATGAGCAAATGAAGGAGTTAAAATGTTTTGTTCTGGCAAATGCCCTCAAAGTGTCACCCTGTGGGCTCACCCCGTCAGAGTTGGTAACAGGGGCAGTGTGCAGGATCTCTTCCTCTTGTCAGGCTGTGTACCCCAAGCTCTGAGGATGTGCCTGCAGCAGCTTTGTCTCTCACGGGTTGGGAAAGGGGGCAGTGAGTGTTTGTGTCCTGCTGTGTACCTGCTGTGTGTGCTTTCCAAAGAATTTTTGTAGAGGTGGGAATAAAGCTATGGAGAACCCCCTTCTGTCTCCTACTGGGACCCATAGCAGCCTGTCACCACACTAGTCCAGTGCCTACATTAACTGGAAGGATGGTGGGACTATTACTGCTATTTTCCCAATTGACACTTGAAATGTTATTATTACTAAACATAGCAATGACAAATTTCCCAATAATTTAGTCATACAGTAATTGGTAGTTAAATGAGACATCGTATGTGTAATTTTCTGAAGGAAACTCTTCACATCAGCATGGTTTTGCTTTCAGTAATTCTACAGGTTTGATTTAAAAGTCAGTGGAGTTTTTTTAAAGTTCTAAATTTGCAAATGTGTGCTTGTATTTATCAGATTAGTTGCAGACTTCTTTTATAATGGTATTTCTCAGTTTCAATTTTTCCTCTAGCAGTAAGATAATCTGTGTTGTTTTCCTAGAAAGCAGTCTGCTGTCAGTAAATTTGGTCTCTGTTGTGTTTGTTACCTTTTGCAAGCAGGTGGTGACCCCTGTCAGGAGATTCCCTTGAGCCAGTTCCCCCCGTGTGCCCCCGTGTCGGGTGACGCTGGCACAGTGAAGGCTCCGGCTGCTGCTGAGTACAGAGCTCACGCCGGGGACTCCGTGCGGCGCCTCGCCTCCAAGGTGAGGTTTCACTTCCCAGGAGATGGTCGGTGTGTGGAACCCACTGCCCTGGGCTCAGCTGGCTTGCACGGCCCCCCTGGGGCTGCAGGCATCCTGGGAGGGGGCAGCCCCTGGGCACCTGTGCAGGATGGCTCTGGTGGGATCGGCCGCCTGCCACCTGCACCTGCCAGGGTCACCTGCATCCTGCGTGGTCCTACAAGGAGTTACCTGAACAGCTGCTCGCCAGCTTTCTGTGGGTGTGGGGCTTGGGATGCTTTCCTTGCCAAAAGGGCAAGTTTCTGCAGGGAGCTGCTCAGTGTACCTTCCTAAAGCAAAATTCGGGATGTGGGGGACGTGGGGAAGGGAAAATGTTTGGTTTTTGTATAACCCATCTAGATGCTATGATACAGGTTGAGTCTGAATGTAGTTTTTTTTTCCATACTCAGAGTTTGAAGTCATTTTTGTATTAGATTAATGTTAAGTGTTTTATTTTTTGCCTAAGTAGTAAAATCAACGAGTGTCTGAATTGCGTATTTTATATGAATAATTGTAGGGAAAACATGAGATCTTTAACATTTGCCGTCTTTAAAGTGATACATACTAGTTTGAAGCAGTGTAATGGAAACCACTAAAGTACAGGCTTTTTATTCACTGAGAGCACCATATTTTCCTTGTGACTTGTTTTGGGGGTTTTTTACCCCAAAGAAATAAGGGTTACATCCTGATTTATTTTTAAGTAATAAAGCCAGTTGTTGTATTTTTCCATTTGCTTATGCAAGCATGTCTTTAATAGCTGTCCGTCATTCACTTTTGCCTCAAATTATTCCTTAGGTCATTAAACGTGGGACATGTTTCTGTTAAATTACGGCTGCTAGGTCCCTAGTCAGACCCTCAGGTTACTTTTCTTGCGTTTAGTTAATCAGCTGCTTACCCACTGTATCCAAATGCCGCAAACTCAAATTGTTGCGTTCTCCTGCCAGAGTAGGACACCTTGATTTCTTCTGCTCTCTTCATGGCCCGCAAGGTCAAAAGGCTTTTTCTTTGCCCGCCTGTGTTTGCCCCAGGCAGTGAGAGACTGTTCCAGCAGGGGTTCTAACGCTGAGCAGGGTTCTGTAGGCGGGAGAGAAATGGATAACAGTCGATGATAGCCCGGTGAGCGGCGCCCGGCAGGGCTGCCAGGCTGACGGCGGCTGTGTGTCGCGCAGGTGGTGGCGTACCATTTCTGCCAGGCCGACAACGCCTACACGTGCCTGGTGCCCGAGTTCGCGCACAGCGTGGCCGCGCTGCTGTGCCGCGCCCCGCGGCTCGGCGCCTACCGGGAGCTGCTGCTGCGGGAGCCGCAGCTGCAGAGCCTGCTCAGCCTGCGCTCCTGCCTGCAGGACCCCGCCGCCGCCTTCGCCAGGGGCGTGCTGGAGCCGCTGGCCAGCCTCCGCAGAGGTACGTTCCGCCGGGGCCGGGGCCGGGGCCGGGGCCGAGCCTGCGCCGCCTGGGCGGGGGAGTGAACTGCAACGGGCACGGTGCTCCTGGAGAAGGGACTCCTTAGCCGTGCTAGCTGTTTGGAGCAGCAGTAGATGGGGTTTGAACGCTTCATTTGGTTTTCAGTTAAAATTCTAAATAAGTGGAACTTACTTTTTTTGCCAGAAAATGGGAAGACAGCTATGAGCTTGAAGTTAAGGCTGGTGCATTCACATTAAAGGATTTTAGGATGTGTTCAAATTTTGTCACATGCTTTCTGATTTTCTGGGCCTAAACATCTGCACGGTGGATGTTGGTTTTGCTTGCTTTTAAAATGCGTGTGGCAGTTTTCCAGCAACTACAGAATCTCCTGAGCTGGAAAGGACCCACCAGGATCATCAGTCCAGCTCCTGTCCCTGCACAGACCTCCTAGCAGTCCCACCCTGGGCATCCCTGGGAGCAGTGCCCAGACATCCCTGCAGCTCTGGCAGCCTTGGGAATGTTCCCCGGGAGCCTGGGCAGTGCCAGCACCTTCTGGGGGAAGCACCTTTCCTGATACCCACCCTAACCCTACCCAGCACAGCTGCCGCCTTCCCTGGGGTATGGTGTGCAAAAGAAAGCATGTAGCAACATGATTTTTGTATTTAATAAAGCCCTAGCAAACTCTTCCTGAAAACAGCTGCTTCCCAGCATATGCCAGCTGGAGCAGATACCTGATCTGTGGCAGAATGGGGGTTGTGCCTATGTGTGAACTGAGTGTACCACTCCTGTTAAAACTGTTTTTAGTCTCCTAATGTTGCTTTTAATCAGGAGATTAAAAGCTTTAAAAGATTTAATGCTTAAATGCCATAAGATGTACTAGTATGCATAAAGATACATTTTTGTTACTTGGCATATGGAATTTAAGGATAAAGATGTGTCACTGTAAGGGAGAATGTGTTTTTATCCATTCCTTTTTTATTTTCAAATTTCAGAGCAGAAGATTCCTGAGGAAGACTACATCATTTTGGTAGATGGTTTAAATGATGCTGAATTTCATAAGCCTGATTATGGTGACACAATTTCTTCATTTATCACAAGTATAATCTATAAGTTTCCTCCATGGCTGAAGCTCATTGTGACTGTAAGAACTAATTTCCAGGTAAAACACCTTTTATGCTTTTCTTACCCTCAAAGACCAAGTGATCACTCTACATTGGTGCAGCTGCGTTATTATGAAAAATACTGGGTTTAGAGGAACTCAGCCTCTTGGATTCCTCCCTCCCTCCCTCCCAGATACACTGTTGGAGCCTTTTCCATTGTGAATCACTTTATTCAGCTGCCAGTAGAGTTGATAATACAAGAAATGATGAAATTTGGGTCTGTTCCCTTGTACCTCAGGAGTGCAGTGTTAAGGTGCAGTGTGCTTCAGTACAGTCTCTGAGATTTATTTCTTCTCTGCCTTCTTAGCACTAGCATTCAGAGTGTTTCACTGGCTGAAGAGTTTATTTCTCAACTAAATTTTTGGGTTTAATAAGGGATTTCTGTAGCAGAGACTGTTTCCTCTCTGGAGCCTGGAGAAGTGTGTCTTCACTGAAAACATCTCACTAGTCTGAAAGTGCAGCTTTTTGAAATCCATTTAATTAAAGTGGGATGAGTTCCTTTTTCTGTTGTGAAAGTCTGGAGATGTTTGTTGAACCTTCTTTCTATGCTCTATGTAACAAGTTCTTTAATTTTAGAAATTTTTGAATAAGACTTTAAGAATTTTACTTTATGTATGAAATTTAAGTTAAAAGTTTCAGAAGTGTTCCTTTTAAATAAAGGTCTTTTGGATCTTTATTTACAAAAACACGAAAGTAATCTGTATACCAGAAACATGAAAGTGTGTTCAGGGGAAGCTGTTGAGGTGTCTGTGCTCTACTTGGTCCTTGTACCTTCAGGCCCACGGGCTGGGGATGTGCACAGCACCTTCCTGGTGCATTGGTCCTGGAAGGTGAAATGATAAGGGGAGTCTTTTCTCTCTTGTCATTTGTGATACTTCTTAATAAAATGTTTGTACCTAATAGATGATTCTTTTTGCCTCCCCTTTTCCCTGGGCCAGTTCTGATAACTGTTTTCCATTTCCTTAACTTTGAAGTGATGATTTCTCATCTCCTTCAGTTGTTGAGTTTAGTCAGTGAAATATTTGAAACCTTCCTATGAAAAATGTTAAAATGTAGAAATACTGGTGTACCTCTTATGAGAAGGCAAAACCATTTGCAAAACTATCTCAGGTATACTGAATTCCTTTTTAATCTGGTACTCAGTACAGAAGGGAAATGTAGCAGAGATGCATCATTGAGTTCTCAGTGCTGGAATACTGTAATGTCTTTGGTTTTTGTTTTCTTTCCCTTCTCTCCCTCACAGGAAGTGGTAAATTCACTACCATTTATCCCAATATCCCTGGACAATTTTCCAGACAACAAAGGAATTCATGACGATTTGAATGCTTACATTCAGTACAGAATTAATAACAGTCAGGAAATTATAAACAACATGTCTTTAAATGGAAAAGCTGATGCAGCTACAATCGGGAAAGTGAGTAACCACCTGATCATGAGAAGCCTGGGATCTTACCTCTATTTGAAACTCACTCTGGATCTTTTCCAAAAAGGTCATTTAGTAATCAAAAGTGCAAGCTACAAGGTTGTTCCTGTGTCTCTGTCAGAGCTGTACTTACTGCAGTGCAATATGAAGTTCATGACAAACTCTGCTTTTGAGCGAGCTCAGCCCATACTCAATGTGGCATTGGCATCCCTGCATCCCATGACAGATGACCAGATTTTCCAGGCTGTTAATGCAGGACAAATAAACAGTGAACAACAGTGGGAAGACTTCAGCCAGAGGATGGAAGCCCTGTCGTGTTTTCTGATCAAAAGACGTGACAAAACACGCATGTTCTGCCATCCTTCCTTCAGGGAATGGCTTGTCTGGAGAGCAGAAGGTGAAAATACTGACTTCTTGTGTGAGCCAAGGTAAATTAAAACTGCAGTACTTCTTGTTCAAATAACCAAAATTAGGGGTTTTATATTTGATTGCAACAAAAACTTTTATATAGAGAGAGGTAATGTGACTAAAGATTCAAAGCTTACAGTATAATTGACTCTACAGAAGTCAGAAGTTTGCATCTGACTTTGCTACCTTCATGGAGAAATGAGAGTGCTGTATTGTTACTAATGGCAAAATTGTTTAGAATCCCTTGCAGCAGCACCTTAACTATGTAATGTAGAGTGGAGGAATAGAAGGAACAGATCATTTGGGCTTTTTAAATATAAAAATATTGAGGCATTTTATGCTGTAGTTACATCCTGCTAGCATTGTTTGAGTTTGTTCCAGCTCACTTTCAGTGACTTGGAAAGCAGAGTTGGTTGAGTTGGAGACAGTGGCTCTTACTGTTCATCATGTTCTCACAGATGGCTCCCCAGATTTTTTTTCCCATGTTCCTCGGGGTTTACAGCTTTTGGGTTTTACAGAAGAATAGATAATGCTGACATTTAAAATGATTACCAGTCCAAGACTTGTCTAAGCTTTCAAGTGGCTGTAACAGAGCAGTTCTGTAGGTGGGACTGGGGGGCTGCAGTCTCGTGGAGCCCTGGGCCCACCACAGAACTCCCAGCACGTGCCCAAGCAGCAGGGGGGGCTGCCTGGGCCCAGGCAGAGCTTCTGATTGTGCAAAGTTCTGTTCAAAAATGTCTGAAGATGGACTGAGAAGTCCCTTCCCAGCCTTCCCCCTTCAGCTGAAGAGGTCAGCTAGCATATGGCTAATAGCCCAGTGCCAGTGTATGGTCTGATTGACAAATAGTTTATGATAACCTTGTTTCCTCGGGGTTGTGCTGCTCTCATTGTTTCCTAGAACACTGACCACCACTAATGTAGGTGTAGTTACTAAATACACATTTTTTCTCAAATTTTGCAAGTATTCAGATCTTGTGCTTCTAAAAGGATTGGCTTCTCTGTGAGATGCTGCAGTTCCTGGCTCTGGGAATGCAGAAGGGAGCAGTGTGTAAACCACTTCAAAGCTGTCACAGCCTCTGTGAGGGGACAGCACAGAAATAAATATCTCAAGTGTTTAATCTTCAAATTTTGCTGGTTTTCATTTTGCATGATTTCATTATGGAAAGAATTTTGTTTAGAGTGATGGTGAGTTTCAGTAGTCTGACACAATTGAAGTGTCATAACAGGTATGCAGATGTGTTAGAATATTTACTGAAATACAGTGATAAGTGGTTCTCTCTCAATCCTTTTGTTAGGAATGGACATGCTCTACTGGCTTTCATGTTTTCTCGACAGGAGGGAAAGTTAAACCGCCAACAAACTATGGAACTTGGCCATCATATACTGAAAGCTCATATTTTCAAGGTACAGCTTGCAGCTTAGAACACATTATGACCTGTTTGTACGAATGCATTGCAGAGATTCTTCTCTGACTCGCCTGAATAATTTGTTGGGAGCTGACTCAAAATATTTGGTAGTGCTGTGGGTCCAGACTTAATTTCTTCTTTTACTGAGTTGTAGAGTGAAATAGGATTTCTAATTCTATAGAGAGATTACCTGTTCTGTCATTTCTGTCAGGGTCTCAGTAAAAGGACCGGAATTTCTTCCAGTCACCTGCAAGCCCTGTGGATTGGTTATAGCACTGATGGACTGTCCACAGCCCTGGCTTCCCTCAGAAACATCTACACACCCAACGTGAAGGTGAGAGCTCCACCAGGGCTGCCCAGCAGTGCTGTCTGGAACTGCTGCTGCCCTGGGCAGGGGGTGCCCAGGTTGGTGTAACCCTTCAGCAGAGCAGCACCCGGGTCTGAACTCACCTGTGACAAGCCTACATGTACTTCTGTAAGCTGTTGCTAAAGTTCAGATTGGTTTTCCTTGATAGTATTGATGGAAAGAAGGGTTTTCCCCTTTTTTCTCATGTGGCTGGTGAGTGTGTGGGTGCATTTTTAGGGGTTAGATGTTTCACGTGGCCTTGCTGGGCAGAGCTCAGGGCTCTTTGATTCTGTGGGAAAGTGTCAGTTGTAAAAGGGGGAAATACTGTGAGAGGAAATGGTTTAAAATACCACAACTTTGCACTGTTAGTTGAATCCCCAGATGATGGATATGAAATCCAAGTCGGTCGGTCGAAGTTTGGGCTAAAGCTTTTGACTGGAAATTTGTGTGTGCATAAACACACACGTGCGTGCTCTGCCTGTTTGAGATTTCTTTTTATGCAACCTGATTCTCTCTTAATGGAACTAGGTGCACAGTAGTAGTGAGTTTTGGGGAGAGACGAGTCTTGGGAGTGCAGTGCTCAGTAATTCAATAGTATATTTACAAAGAGAAGATTTTAAACTGATATATTGCTATGTACGTATTAAAGTTGATGTCTGCCAATAAAATCTGCTTCAAAATTAGGGAGTAACAAATGAGTACCTGATCAAGATGGCAAATTCAGACAAACCTGAGGAAAACATTGTTTTGTTGAAATTAAATTTTAGGTGAGTCGGCTGCTGATTTTGGCAGGCGCAAATGTGAATTACAGGACTGAAGTATTGAATAATGCTCCAGTGCTGTGTGTTCAGTCCCACCTTGGACACGAAGAAATGGTGACTCTTTTACTGGACTTTGGAGCTGCTATTGATGGAGCTGCAGAAAATGGGATGACAGCCCTTAGTTACGCAGCCGCTGCAGGCCACATGAACATCGTGTCACTGCTGTGCAGGAAAGGTGCAAAGGTAAACTGCTGCACAGAGACTGCCAAGCCTGCAGCCAGAAGTCATACAAAGGCCCAAAACAGCTGTTATTGATTACTTAAGTAAATAATTACCAGACGTAGCTTGAGGGGTGAGTCCAGACTTCCTCGAAGCATTTTGCACGCGTTGCTGGTCACAACCCTCCGGCAGAGCCAGTTTTGGGTGCCCCTCACTGTGCACTTTCATGAGCTGTGGTCATCAGCTTGTCAGTGACTGCTACTGAGAGATGTTGGAGCCCTCTAAAGTCCAGGTCAGGGGCATCCCCAGCTCTCCCCAGCCACCCTCTGGTCCCCTCAGAGCCGCTGGCTGTCCAGCAGGCTGAGAACGATCTCCCCTTGGCCAGCCCTTGCTGACAGGTCCTGCTCACCTTGCCCTTGCTGTGTTTGGCAGTTCTCTCTGGGATTTGTTTTTCCATCATCATCCCAGCTGCTTGATGAGGCTATTTGGCCTGCAGTTCCCTAGGTGTTCCCCTTGTCCTGGAAGTCAGGTGTGAGAGCTGCTCTCTCCGAGTGCCCCAAAGGTCTCCTCTCCTTTGCCTTTCAGTGCAGCTGCTAACCTCAGCCTTGTCCTCTCCCCCTAGGCTGACCTGGCAGACAAGAGGGGCCAGTGTGCTCTGGTCCATAGTGCCCTGAGGGGGCACAGTGGCATCCTGGAGCTGCTGCTGAGGCAGGAGTGGGTGAGTGGCTCCCGGGAGCAGGACTCGCTGCGGAAGCGCCAGGCTCTGCAGCAAGCGCTCACCGCCGCCGCCAGCATGGGGCACTGCCAGGTGGGTTGGCAGCTCACTGCACTCTGCCTGAAATCTGCTCTTGGACAACAGTGTTGCAGCTGTTTCCAGAGGAGGCGTGGAAAGAATTCTGGTATTTGTCATAGTATGTAGTAGCAGCTGGTTTAAATGCTCTGGCTGAGTATCTGATAGTGCAGTTTGCTGCAGCATTTGTTTGTATGTTATTTTCTGTCTACTTTCTCCTCTCTGTTTTTGGAAGTAGCCCTAAATCTCTAATGGTGGTGATTATTTTCTGTATCACTCATCCACCCAAGTATGTTTCTACTTCAGGCTGAATTTTTTCTTCCAATTTTTCGTTGCGCTCAGTCGCACAGGCTTCAGTTTTTAGCTTGATGTACACGTCAACTTACAGTCTTGAGTTCAGTGTCACTTTAGGCAGAAATCTGGGAAGGAACACTAACAATACGCACAAAAGAAGTACTTTAAATGCTTTAGATATTTAGGTAATACAAGTATGTCTTCTGTTCATTGGGAAAATAAACTGTAACCTTCATAGAAAAGTAATGGGTAAGTAAAGATCCTTGAATGAAGATCAGCTAGTCTAGTTATGTAGTAAGGGATGTACCAAAGTGGAAGCAAAATATCTTCAATAAAGCTATTTCAATATTCACTTTTTTTAAAATCTATTTTTAAATTGGTAAGATAAAGAGTCTGATCTTTGAAATTGTTTAGATGATACAAATATAGAAATGTCTACGTGCAGTTAATTTATTATATTGTATATAAGCCATGAATGTCTTACAATATAAACTTGTGGATTTTGAGCTATGGTTAACTTGGATGAGTGGATAATTCCTTCCCCCTCATAAAAGTTTTTGTTTGCTGTCCACTGATTAAATGAAAGAGTATGTTAGAGAATAAATGTTAGAGTATAACAAGGAATATATATAGTAGAAACACGGCAAAACTTCATTTCAAGCTTATTTCAGCTTCAAAAATTGCCATTTATCAACATATGCTTAGACCATTCTGGGAAGAAATATAGAAAAACAGATAAAATATAACCAATGTGGAAGGAAAAACCAAGATATCATAATTGTACAAAATCTGTGCAAATATTCTCATTTTTGCTATCTTGTTTTAGATGATATGGAATTTCCTCGTGGAACTGGGATGCTTTATTTTTGCCACTGTTTTTTTTGATTACTCTGTTCTATATAGGCCATTGGGGAGCTCATTAAATCATACTCATGCCAAACAGCAAACCCATGGCAGAGCACTGGGCTTTTTTTAAACTGTTTTCAATAACATTCACTTGCCTTCAAGTCATTCTAAAATCCTATTGAATTTGTTTTGAGCAATACTGATTTTCTTTTCTGTTGATTATTTTCACTGAGAGAGAAGCACTCTCACTTGTTTTAGGTGTTTTGTCCCTTGCTGTATCTTACAAGTGACAAGTGATGCTCTTTGGGCGAGCACATCTCTGCTCACTGTTTTTGGCAGGTGGTTCGTTACATCCTGACAGTTGGCAAAGACCATGACATGGACATCAATGACACTGATGGCTTGTGGGGAGAAACAGGTACTTCCCTTCTCATGTGTTTCTGTATTAGAGTTGCTAATTTTCTATAATATAAATAATGGATAGTAGTAGTTTTAATAATAAAGTGCAGTTCATAAGTATAATTTTAATTTGCTGAGTCTATTCATCTCAAGTACTGAAGAACTATTTTATATTAAAATTACTGTAAATTACTTACTTTTGAACTAAATGGAAAATTGTGGAAATAGAGTGCTTAAGTTTCAGTGTGGAATTTTATGGTATTCTCTGTCTGAGAACCTTTGTTTAAGTATCCTTAGTTCTCAGGAAATGCTGGACCATAGCCTCATGTGTTCTAATCAGGCAGTGGAAGGAAAGAGCTGCCTTTGGACACGTGGAAAGAGCAGGTGCAGTTTTTAGGGCTGACTGTAGTGGCTGCCCTGCAGTTCCCTGGTGGGGCAGCTCCATTCCCTGAGCAGCCCAGGCTCAGTGGGGCAGTAACCTCTCACCTGGAGCAGCAGGTGTGCTTCATTCCTACACCTCTACAGAGCCCTTGTTGCAAATCCAGTGAATTCCAGAAGCTATCCATCTGTTTCTAAATTAATTTTGTTCTTCAGTGTTTTCATGTCAGTGATTTTTATTGAAACCCTTGCATAATACATTGGGAATCTTCACTCACTGGGGAGAAGTGAACTCCTAAGAGGGGGGTTTTTGAAAAGACTCAACTCTCTTGTGATATCCATAACAGCTACTTTCCAGTTGTTCAGCTCTAAACAGTTGTTATAACTGTATCACAGTGCATTTTCATTGACTGAGGAGGGAATGGGTAAGATAGTGCTTAAAATGAAAAATTTACTTCTTTCTGCAGTGCTTGTAATTTCCTTTATTTTCAGCATTCATTGAAATTTAAAAAAATTTCTATTTGATCATGTTTGAAAATGCTAAACAGGAAATGCACAATTTGACCCATTTCTTAGTAGAAAATGCAAATTGTTAGGCCTTAGAAACCAGAGGGACGAGTCCTTTGCTAATTCTTTCATAAATCATATATGAACTCATTTTCTAAAGACTGTTGGTATGACTGGTGAGGCTTCAACACAAACAACAACATTTAAATTTCAAGTTCTGTTTAAAACACAATATGAGCAAAATAGAAGTCTGGGGGAATCATGATGGGGAAAGTATTTTGGTTTTTTCTTTGTTCTTTTAAGCTTTCAGTAAGTGTCACAGTGAAAAGCTGAAGGAATGGGGGTTCAGTGGCACTGGGGGGTTGTGCATGTGTGTGCAAAGGCCAGAAGGCATTGTTGGTATTGGTGTTGATGCAGTGCTCTCTCCAGTGCTGATCATGCTGATGCTGTTGCTCTCTGTGTTGATGTTCTGTTGCTCTCTCCATGCTGTTGCTGTTGTTCTCTCTCAGTGCAATGTTCTCTTACTCTCCGTGTCGGTGTTCCCCTGCTCCCCCGCTGACGCCGCTCTCCTCCTCTCTCACTGTCAGTGTTCTGTTGCTCTCTCAGTACAATGTTCTCTTGCTCTCAGTGCAATGTTCTCTTACTCTCCGTGTCAGTGTTCAACTGCTCCCCCGCTGACGCTGCTCTCCTCCTCTCTCACTGTCAGTGTTCTCTTGCTCTCAGTACAATGTTCCCTTGCTCTCAGTATAATGTTCCCTTGCTCTCTCAGTACAATGTTCCCTTGCTCTCTGTGCCGGTGTTCCCTTGCTCCCAGTGTCAGTGTTCCCTTGCTCCCAGTGCGGTGTTCCCTGCTGCCCCGCTGACGCCGCTCTCCTGCTCTGTCAGTGTCAGTGTTCCCTTGCTCTCAGTGTCAGTGTTGTGTTGCTCCCAGTGCAGTGTTCCCTTGCTCTCAGTGTCAGTGTTGTGTTGCTCTCAGTGTCAGTGTTGTGTTGCTCCCAGTGCAGTGTTCCCTGCTGCCCCGCTGATGCTGCTCTCCTGCTCTGTCAGTGTCAGTGTTGTGTTGCTCTCAGTGTCAGTGTTGTGTTGCTCTCAGTGTCAGTGTTGTGTTGCTCCCAGTGCAGTGTTCCCTGCTGCCCCGCTGATGCTGCTCTCCTGCTCTGTCAGTGTCAGTGTTGTGTTGCTCTCAGTGTCAGTGTTCCCTTGCTCCCAGTGCAGTGTTCCCTGCTGCCCCGCTGACGCCGCTCTCCTGCTCTGTCAGTGTCAGTGTTGTGTTGCTCTCAGTGTCAGTGTTGTGTTGCTCCCAGTGTCAGTGTTCCCTTGCTCCCAGTGTCAGTGTTGTGTTGCTCCCAGTGCAGTGTTCCCTGCTGCCCCGCTGATGCTGCTCTCCTGCTCTGTCAGTGTCAGTGTTGTGTTGCTCTCAGTGTCAGTGTTGTGTTGCTCTCAGTGTCAGTGTTGTGTTGCTCCCAGTGCAGTGTTCCCTGCTGCCCCGCTGATGCTGCTCTCCTGCTCTGTCAGTGTCAGTGTTGTGTTGCTCTCAGTGTCAGTGTTCCCTTGCTCCCAGTGCAGTGTTCCCTGCTGCCCCGCTGACGCCGCTCTCCTGCTCTGTCAGTGTCAGTGTTGTGTTGCTCTCAGTGTCAGTGTTGTGTTGCTCTCAGTGTCAGTGTTCCCTTGCTCCCAGTGTCAGTGTTCCCTTGCTCTCCGTGCCCGTGTTCCCTGCTGCCCCGCTGATGTCACTCTCCTCTCCTCTGGTCTCTCCGCAGCGCTGACGGCGGCGGCGGGCCGCGGGAAGCTGGCCGTGTGCGGGCTGCTGCTGGCGCAGGGCGCGGCGGTGGCGCGCGGCAGCAGGAGAGGCGCGGCGCCGCTGCTCTGCGCCGTCCGGCAGGGACACTGGCAGGTCTGGCGCAGCGCTGGGGACCCTGGCACCTGGGCCCTCGTCCCTCCCTTCTCTGCCCTTGGGAACAATTGCTGTCAGTTTTCTAATACGTGTTTGCCTCCGCTTCGGAGGCGTGTGCTCAGAAGCTTCGCTTCCGAGCCCTTTGTATCCCTTGAAATAACTTTAAAAATATCGTGTTGGCCTCGCGACAGTCTTAGTTGTAATATATCTGAAAAATAATGTGAGTTAAAATATTTTCTTTCCTAGACCAAGATCAGAGGTGGTTTCAGATATTTTATACTGCTGCTGTGCAGAGAGAGAACCTTGGATTCAGAAGCCCTCTCACGCTGGTCTCTCCTGTCAGGAGAAGGCCTTGAACTGCAGCCAGGCCTTGAGCTACAGAGAATTTCTCAGAGATTGCCATAAATACCACCTTAGTCCTCTTTTTTAAAAGTTCTTGATATTATGGCCGAAATCTCAATCTCCCAATTTCATAAAATCATAGAGTTGGTAAGATTGGAGAAGCCCTCCAAGACCACCGAGTCCAATTGTTCCCCAGTACTGCTGAGGCCAGCAGTAACCCAAGTCCTGAAGTGTTACACCCGCTTGGCTTTTAAATCCCTTCAGGGATGTGGCCAGTGGCAGTTCTGCCCCTGTGCCAGGGCTGCACAGCTCTTTCTGAGAAGAAATTCTCCTAATATCCATTCTAAACCACCCACCCCTCCCCCGGCGCAAGGAATCTATTTTTAAATTGGTATTTTCTGTTTCAGATTGCTAAACTTCTAGTGGAGCATGGGGCTGATGTGAATTTAAGTGACAAGCAAGGCCGGACACCGCTGATGGTGGCTTCTTGTGAAGGACATCTGAGCACTGTGGAGTTTCTCCTTTCTGAAGGTAGAAAATAAATAGTGCATTACAGCTGCACCAGGGATTGCATCTGGGTGAGATAAGCAATTTTTCCTTTTCAACAGAGAATCTTCATAACAAAGTTTGTTTTCATTTTACAGGTGCAACTGTTTCATCTCTGGACAAGGAAGGACTGTCAGCTCTGAGCTGGGCATGTCTGAAGGGCCACAAGGAAGTGGTTCAGTATTTAGTAGAGAAAGGTGCAGCAACTGATCAGACAGACAAAAATGGACGAACACCCCTAGACTTGGCAGCTTTTTATGGGGATGCTGATATTGTAAGTATAGCAAAATAGAAATTTTTTTTTTAAAGTTACAAAAAATCTAGAATTTAGAAAAGTTATTGCCTACCAAAATAGGAAATTCAGGGAAGTAGCCACGATAGTTACACTGCTCTTATCTTGACTGCAGTGAAAATGTTTGCTCAGGAAAGTATTTTCTAAATGAAGCAGAAGCCCAGAATTATGCTGCAAACCCACAGAGGTCCCTTCTCAGGGTCCTGCTCAGTTGGTACCTTTGTAGAGGAGATACCCCAAGAAGAGGAAGGGCACACTCAAGTCTGTGTGGACAGATCCAGGAGGGCAGCAAGGAGCTAGAACAGCACATGCAGCCTCTTGTGCTCACATCTGTGTTTCTGCAGCTCACATAGACAAGGTGTGTTTCAGGTGCTGCTGTGGCCTGTAACTGGCTGTAGCACCTTGACCCATTCTGCCTTTGTCTGAATTAACTTGAAATTGTAAATAAGCCCTCAGGTTCCATAGTGGCTTTGGCAGTTTTCAAACACTGTGTGTGTTTTTGCCCATGACACTGGAGACTGCTGGAGAGTGAGGGGTGTCCAGGCTCCCTCCTGTCCCTGCATTTGCTGTAGGCTGTTGTCCTGGAGTGGTGCCAGCTCCCGTTTCCCTGGCCAGACCAGTCCTTTGGTTTGTGCTCAGCCACTGGCCAGGCTGGGACAGTGGCAGTGCCAGGGGACAGGTCCTTGAGGGGGCCCAAGGCTGTGGGTCCTGGGGCCTGGCCATGGGCAGCACTGTTGGTGCCTCTTCCCTTCAGGGATCACTGCTGGAGACGCTTGGGCAGGGAATGATTATGGGAAAGAGCTGTTGCCTCCTCCAGCCTGCCTGTGCTCGCTGCCCTCAGTGGGTTTCCATGGCTGGCTCTGCTCTGCAGCATATGCTCAATGTGTTTCAAAGAAGATTACGTGGTACCTTAAATATTTCAGTGCCTTTCCTAGCAAAAGCCATGTCTCATTTCTTCCCAGGTGCAGTATTTGGTGGAGAAAGGAGCAATGATTGAGCATGTGGACCACAGTGGCATGAGGCCGCTGGACAGAGCCATCGGCTGCCGCAACACCTCGGTCGTGGTCACGCTGCTGAGGAAGGGAGCCAAGCTGGGTGAGTGCCCCTGCCTGCACCCCCAGCTGCCTCTGCTCTGCCACAATTACCTCTTTCTGTACCCTAGATGAAATAAACCACCAGATTTTTGCAGGCTGTCTGCTTTGCAGAAGCCCACCCAAGAGAAACGATCTCCTCTAAAGGCAGACAAACAAGACTCGCTCGAGAAGTGAGGAAACACAAGGACTTCTATTCTGCTCCTTCTTTGATGTGTGCTGACAGTGAGGTCTGGAGGAGTCCCTGTAGATGGGTGCTGCCTTAATATATTGCCTTAAGACAAGACAATTATGATGGTGCTATTACTGATACATCATTCTGGCACTATTATTTATTTAGATTGAGAAGTTTTAGTTTTAAATGACATTCTTCTAATAAACTATAGAACTGTGTATTTTTGTAAAAGGTAGGCCAAAAACTGTAAGTCGTGTATTACCAGTACGTAAGTACATGGTGCAGTTGTGTATGTGATAATGACTGAATATTTAGTACCTTTGAATCACTATTCCATATTATTTGGGTAGTAATATGATCAAATACAGGCTCTTACTTGGACCTGAATTCAATTGTGACTTCTATACATTCCTTCACATGGGTGAAATGTATCAGATCATTTAGTACCTGGCTGCTGTCCAGGTGGTGGCATAGATACATTTCAAATGTGTGCACCCTCATTATGATGATAATAGTAATTAATACCAGTTGCATGTAGGTGGAATATGTACCGAAGCAGGACCAGGCTTTCTACTGGGGTAGACATACTTTCTTCCCTTTTGTCAGAGACCCTTAAAATTTAACTTGCAGGAAATGCAGCATGGGCAATGGCCACCTCCAAACCCGATATTCTCCTGATTCTTCTGCAGAAACTGATGGAAGAAGGAAATACGCTGTATAAAGTAAGTAGATTTTTTATTTTTTCTGGCAGCAGAACACTGGACTGACTAAAGGTAGACTGAATTCAACTATATAATCTGATCTATTACTAATCTGTTTAAAACAACACAAAACATGATTTTTTTCTGGTACTGATAGCATGTATTAGTGCAAGTATTATCCTCACCAAATAGCATTAAACATTTGAGTTCAGAAAGAAACACAAACTCTGGATAACATGCAGTCTCTCACTGTACTTGTCTGATAGCGTAGTTCATGCTGTATTTATTGAAAAATGTGTCTCTGTGGTGTTTTACTTGAAGAGCATCTCTTGTTAGATGTCAAATTTAAATACGCTTTTTAGTAACAGTGTTGCAATATTAAAAGTTTGTGAAAAACCTCTTGTTCCCCAATATTTGCAGAAAGGCAAGATGAGGGAAGCAGCACAGCGCTATCAGTACGCACTGAGGAAGTTCCCAAGGGAAGGGTTTGCTGATGAAATGAAAGCCTTCACTGAGCTGAGAGTGTCATTATACCTGAACTTGTCACGATGCCGCCGCAAAACAAATGTAAGCTCTTGCTGTTAGCCTGCTGCCTCTGTGGCACTGGGAGTCTGAGACTTATATCCTGCTCTGTTACTGGGGTTGTACCACATCTATCTGAGCTGTTTTATAATCCTTTTAACTATATCCTGGCCTTGGGCTTGATCCTGTCAATAAATGGATGGTTTATGAGATGAGGGCGTGTTGCCGTGGGGGATCTTTTATAGCTGCTCTTACATCAGGCAGCTATTTTGGAATGATGAACTGCTGAATCTTTGTGGTACTTTAAAAAGACTGAATGGAAAACACTGCTCCCACCCTTTGTTATCAAACAGCACACCCAGGTGCCATGGCTGTGCCCACGTGTGCTTTGAGCAAATCGCTGCTCTGGCAGCCTGGGCAGGAGCCTCTGTCAGGAGCACCACCCAGGGCTGGCAACTTGCTTTCACTGCCACAGTGTAACCAGCCTGTTGGATTGCTTTATCAGGATTTTGGAATGGCTGAAGAGTTTGCTACCAAAGCCTTGGATCTGAAGCCTAAGTGTTATGAAGCCTATTATGCCAGAGCAAGAGCCAAGAGGAACAGCAGGTACTGTTTGATTCTCTGCATCTGTCTGCACAGATTTTTTTTTAACTTGCTGTTTTTAATAACTTGTTCTTTTCTGCTAGTTATGTTTCAAATTTGCAAAGAAAAGATTATTTTTGGTGCGCTGTGCATCTGTATATCAAATAAAGCCAACCACATGCAAATAGCAATATTGAGTACTCTGTAAGCACTTACAAAACAGTCCAGAAAGCAGCACATTCATTTGAAGAAGGATTAAGTATTGAATGGGTCTGCTGGTCCACATAACTCAGCAGAATGTGGCCAGCAGTGTGCCACCCAACTCCAGCACTTCATTATTTATTGCCAAATTTATGATTTATTACTGGTTGCTTTGATAGGACAGAGTATGATGAACCATTAGCAGTTGAAGACAAGGGGAGAGAGGATGAACTCTCTCTTTAGGTAGGAAGAATAACAAACTGTAGTGGTGTAGCTGAAGCACAGGAAGAGGTGCCTTTTTGATTCACCGTGTCTTCTCTAAACATACCAATAAATGAAGCAGAGTTCAGCAGGTTCCCTATTCTGGAGGCAGCTGAGGAGCAAGTGGGACCAAGTGCTCCCAGCAGAGAGGTCTCTTGCTTGCCTGCATGGAATGTCAGGATTCTTGAGAGAAGAGTGTAGGGTTGCGTCTGCACTTCCACTCTGGTTAAGAATTTCCTGAGGTGGAGAACTAACTTCCAGTTCTAATTTCTCAGCACCTGCAGCAGGAAGCAACTAATCAGGATATTTCACTGCAAGGGTGGAAGTGGATTAGTAGTAGGCAATGCTGGGACTCAGGTTTGCCCCATTTTCATTGTTTACTTATTTCTTCCTAAACAGAAAACTCCTTGCTGCTCTTGCTGACCTACGGGAAGCCACTCAGCTGTGCCCCAACAATCAGGAGATCAAACGTCTCCTGGCTCGGGTGGAAGAGGAATGCAAACAGTTACAGAGAACACAGCAACAGAAGCATCAGTCTCCACAGCTACTTGAACAAACCAACAACTCTGATAATGAGGAGGACAGTATTGTCCCAGGTGTGAATGATAATTTTAATCTTCAAGACAGGGAAGATGAGCTGCCACACCCCAATGAATCTGTTTCCCCTCCACAAAGGCTGCAGTGTTCCTCAGCTTCTTCATTATTTAGCAGGACTCTCCAAGAAGGTGTTCAGAAAGCTCAGTCTGTGTCCCCTCAAAGCAGAACAAGCAACAGGTACCTGAGAGAGCCAGGCTTGATCATGCAGCCAACAAAGCAGGCACAGATCGTAAAAACGAATCAGCACCTGAGCTCCATCCAGCCGGGATCTAAACCAGGCAGCAGTCCGTGCAGCACCAAGGCACAGTCGGCTTTGCAGCATCTTCCCCACAGTCCCTTGCCCATTCGGCACGCCAGAAGTCAACATGTGGATAGGACAAGCACGTTGGCATCTGGAAGCATTTCCACGGATCCCACTCCTGAACTGCACAATGAGAAGTTTGTGTCCAGCCAGCGTTCACATTCACAGCATCATGAGACTCTTTCTTCTTGTTCTTTTGCTACTAAATCTAAACCTGGTGACACATCAACAGTCTTTGTTCCAGTGAATTTCAGTGACTCAAGGCAGCAAAGCCCTGTACCCAGTGGTAGCTCTTCTGGCTCTCCATCCAGCAGTGTGATTCTTGCCAGCTCATCAAGCAGCTTCACTTCAGCCAGCAGTTTGTCAGGCAGTGTTAAGGGGCTGGGCCCCGATGTTCGACTCAAGGAGACCAGTGTGAGCCAAGCTCAGGGTACTGAGCACCGACCTCGCAATACCCCGTTTATGGGAATCATGGACAAGACTGCAAGGTTTCAGCAGCAAAACACACAGTCTAGTCGCACTTGGCACTCTCAGGCAGCAGATGGATTATCCACAAGCGTTGCTTCTGCAGGGATTCAGCCCTCCAACTTGGAGCAGTTCTCAGTTAAACACTTCTCAACGAAAGGATCCTCTCCAGGTGCTGCCCCAGGAGAGGCCAGCCAGAGCAGCGTGCAAGCAAAAGAACGTGAGGAGCTCACGTGCCAAATTGCTTCCCACTGTACAGACAGCAGGTCAGCCAGCCAAGGTTCTCATTCACACCCCGATGCTGCAGCCAAACTGCCCTCCCACAGCACTCAGGACAGCCACCTCAGTCAGGGCAGCACGGCAAAACCAAAGCGATCCTTCATTGAATCAAATGTGTAAATGCTGCTCTGCACACTGCAGGTCAGACCTGGCTCACAGCAGGGCAGGGTCTGACTGCTCCACAGAACACTGACTGCCTGGGCGTGGCTGGGTCCCAGAGAGCAGTCTTGAACGGGATACAACCACTTCCAACTGTTCCTACCATCACAGGGCAGTGACAGTAACTGGAAAAATAAATTCATGTAGAAAGACTCAATTAGGTTGGCCTAGGAGCTTGAGCAGAGAAATCCTTTCCATTACATGTTACCATTAAATAAGCGTTTCTTTAACCTAGGGCTTTCAGTCTTGGCTTTTGGTTCTCTTGCATCTCACACATAGTACTTGTGCCTCTCAGCTGCTTACGTGCTGATGTCTCACAGCAGTGCTAAGGGACAATAATCTGCTGCAGAATACTCAGAGCTGTACATGCATGCATTTTTAAAAATAAAATTATTTTATCACTTTTCTAGTGAGATCTAATTTGGGTTGCATGATGTACATTTAAGAAGCATAAATACTTTGTGTATGAGTAAACTATAAGCTGCCATATTTTGACATGTAAATATGATTATTTTTAGTAAATAGAAGAAACAAAATGAGTGACATTTGCATGTGTATTGAGAGGCTTTGACCATATTGGTTATTGCACTGAAGAACACAATATTATGGCCTATTAACAATAATCGCACTTTATATAGGGTATCTAATCACCTTTGGGTGCTATCTTAAAGCAAAATGATTTATTGTTTATTTGTGAAAAGGTACAACAATTAAATTCTTAGTAAATGTTTTTATGGGAAAACCAAGAAAGGGATGGAGTGAACGTGAAAGTTTGAGGAAAAGTGTAGGTGCAGTTGCATGACAGGATGAAGTTGAGAAGTTTTTTTTTTTGAGGAAATGAGGGTTTTTATTGGCAAGAACATTCTGAAAATGTACTGCTGCAGTGACATTCCTGTGAGTGCAATTCAGTTGGAGTGCTCAGCTTTATGCTCTTCCCATCATGCTTGATTACAGTGTTCTGTGTACGTTGTAAACAGCTGTACCCAGCTCTACACATCCTTCTGCAGTTTGTATCATTACACTTTAGCTTATTTATTGTTTACTGTTTCTTTGATATTTTGTACAAGTCCTATATTAGTCTTGTCCTGTAGTTCTATTTTTGCACAGCTACTGTACTCTTTCCATACAAAATAAAGATTATTAATATACCTGTGGGATGAGATTCAGTCCCTCATGGTTACAGGAGAAACTTCTCTCCCAGCTTTTCAAGCTACGTATCCAGTAATGAGGCACGGAGAAAGACAGGCACATTTCAGTTTATTAGGGTAGAAAAAAATATACAGATCCTATACTTTGCTATTTCTTACCTGCTGAAAGACTGACTTGGCATGATGAAGACTCAAAACTCATACATGTAGTAAAAATTTTAAGAAAATTTTATTTGAAAAATTGAGTACTTGATTCTTAAACAAAAATACTACAGGGTAGAACTACCAGGAACTTAAAAGTTTTTCTGGGAGTTTCCACCAGTGGAGGTTGTACCAGCCACAGATTAGAAGAGAAACACAACTTTTTTCTTTCCATTTCTTCCTGATACAATTAATTCCTTGAGCTGCATAAACTTCTAATTAATTTTAACAAACAACTTCAAAATTAAGTGGTTTAACTATTTCTGCTTAGTCTCTAGCCAGCGACTAATGGCCATTTTTAGTGTCCTGTTTGGTGTGAGTACAAGAGACTGGAGAGGAAGATTCGTCATGGGACTAGATCGTCTATTGCTGATCCAGTTTTCCATTGCTTCCCTTTCATAGGAATAGCCATCTGCAAAGAAACCATCAACAAAAGCTCCTATTACAGAGGCGTAGGCACCGTGAAGATGTTTGCTGGTGAAATGTAAAAGGAATGTAAAATGTAAATCAAACAGGAAAATTGAGATCTAGAATAAGTGCTCTGTATGTGAAATCTTTCCTCTGAGTACAAACAGTTGCAGCTAGTTTCATTTATCTATCTCTGCTTGCAAAGCACCAAAGTATATTATGCACAAGTTAAATAAGACTTTCTTTTCAGTTTGAATGATCCCTAATGTCAAGTAAAAGCTCATTATCAGCAATTGCCTAACAGAGCCAAAGCCTGATGCTCTGCTGAGCAGGGTGCTTGTCTCCCTAGGTGCAGCCCTGAGCTGCACCTGTACAGAGCCTGGCCAGGTTCTTTGGCTCTTGTAGCTGGTAGCTGAACCAGCTGATCCTTAAAGAACAGAAATTAGGCCCCAGCTAAGTGTCAGCCACCCAGGAATTTCTGTGGTGGAATACAAACTCAGGTCTGTGCCCCTCCTCTAACACAGAGCCATACTCTGGTCTCCTTGTTGAGTAAAGCCTCCAGCAGTTAACGTCTTCATATTTTGACCATTTTAATTCTCAGAAGGCTGCCCTAATACCCCAGAGCTGGATGAAGTTAGTCACTGCTTACAGAGCAACAAAAAACTTACACTGATCTTGCGATGCTCCTCCTTCCCTCTCCCCCAAGAACAGAACTACAAAACACTAGTTTTTCATAAAAATGTTTTAATGACATGACATCTTATGCCAACAATGCTGTTGGCAAATCACGGTTCGAAGGGCTTGCTGCATTTAAAGGAGTCTCATTCTGTACAAACTTTTAAGTGCCCTATAGATGGTGTTCCAGGCATAGTAATGAGCCTGGGTTGGGTTTTGGGGGATGTGGGAAGGGTTGATTTGATTTGTTTGCTTTTTTGCCCCACTGAATGCACAATTCCATTTTGCACTTACAGAGCCAACTGTAATTAGGCTTGTAAGTGTATTTACAAAGGCACATAAAGGGAGCCACATTAAAAAAAATAAGTTGGTTGATGCAGTATTTTTCTCCATGTCAGAGCTGCAATTCAGCAGATTAGACGTTTATCACAATTCTGGTTTGTTGCAATAGCGATTTAGAATAGTTTATCTTTCTAGGCCTGATTATAAGACAGATATGGGAACATAAAAATGGGCCTATCTTTACCCTCAAGTAATTAGCTTTAATCCATGCCATGTGAAGACATACCTGTGGCAATGACAGGATCCTTCATAAGCTCTCTAGTTATAGGACATAGGAACTCATCAGGAACAGAAACAGAGATTGTTGTCATCCTCAGTTCTTCAATTTTCTGGAGAATTTTACTGCGTAGGCCTAGAGACTCTGAAAAATTATTTGTACATGAAGTAGTCAGCAGAGACAGGTAAGGCAAAGAGGTCAGGTCTTGAACTAGTCAGCAGCTGTGTTACAGGAGACAGCTCCATCTCACCATCCCCCTAAAGCACAACCTGCAGCCAGCCCTGGCTCCCACCCCAGTCAGCTCTGCCACAAGCTTTCTCCTCTGCTGTGCAACAGGAGCATTGGGCAGCAAACCAGTAAAAGCAGTGCAAGGCAGCAGAGCCATGGCAGATGTGTGGGCTGGCTGCACTCAGATCACACAGTGCAAGAGCAGAGCTGCCCTGCAGCCACAGACTGGCACAGACCCTGCAGGGCCCCAGCCTGGCACAGACACTGCAGTGCCCATGGAAGGGACAGCTGTGCACAGGTGCTGCCAGCAGTTCCAGCAGCTGGATTGTCCTTGGCCCTCACGTTGGCACTGGCCACCCCATGTCACACCCACCTGGTGTGTCACTACTCCTGCTGTACAGTGCTGCTGTCTAGGGCACCCCTGAATGTACCTGACCCTGTAGTTTTTAAAAGAACACTGATGTCCTCCAAACTGCAAAGACTGTGAAAAGCTTCTGGAGGTCTTTAGTAACATCTTGCATCACATTCTCAGAGCAAAGAAAACAGGTTATCAAGAAGAGAAAGGACATGCTCGTCCAAGCGTTTGTATGGTTGTAGACTCCTAAACTTTAGTCAAATGGCAATCAGTAACACAGAAAATGTTCATTTTAGGCGGAGAGTATTTCCCTTTGCTTTGCTTGATCCTTACCAAAAGTTATCATCAAATGCACACTTAAGAATTTCACTGTTTGATTCAAGGTTCATGAACACCCCCAATTCTAAACATGCCACTTCTGCAAACGGATAGGAAAAACTACAGACCACCCTGTTTACCGAAGTGAGAAACATGAATTGTAGAGAAAAGTTGAAAGTCCTGTTCCACAGCTTAATAATACAAGATCAAACAAGGAAAACAGAAAAAAAAAAAAAAAAAAAAAAAAGGTAAGGCCACTTAACAGCATGATTAGTATAAATGCATTTTATGTCTCCAGATACGAGCAAACACACACACTCAAAAGGAGTACTATGGACAGTGTACATTAGGGGGTTTTTAACAGCCCTGGAAATGAAATAAAAAAGGCATTCTGGGGGGGAAAAATACATGTATGCAACTCCTAATTTGGTTTAATTCCAACATTTCAAAGTACTCTAGAGATTAAAAACTATTTGGATTTCAAAGTCTTACCAATTTTTAATTCATTTGCAAGACTTTCCTTAGTAAGCTTCAGTAGTTCCTTGCCGTCAATATTATTAATTTTGAAAAGTCCAACAAAGTCTGCTAAGTCCTGTGCACAGAGCCAGGCTGAAACATCATCCTCTGACCAGTCTTCAACAGCCACCTTTGATTCATTTTCTGCAGTATCTCCTTTGGGAATTAAAAAGAGTTTAAAAACAAAACAAGCAACCAATTTAAAAATAAACAACACCTTCCCCCTTCCCCGACAAAAAAAAAAAAAAAGCAAAACAAAAACAAACTCACCACAATCCCCCAAAAGCAACCAACAATGAAATTCTCAGTTCAAATAAACAACATCATTACTAGATCTAATAAAAGAAATGCTTATTAGACATTCCTTTGGGCGGGAGGGCAGTAATTTGGGTTTACCTCTTACCTATAGATTTTCAAAGTTCAGGGGAATTTTATGTCCTAGATGCCTACACTTGTGTCAAATTTGAATTGAACAAACAACCAGAAAAGTGCTAGCAGACACTGGAATCATCTTGCGCCTCCTTAGAAGGAACAGCAAAATCCAAACTTACTGATGTGCTTTGAACAATGACAATATGTACCTTTGTTCCACAGATTTCAGGTGCTGATGTAATTTGTGCCATCCTATATTAATGGCACTAGGGTCATTTGTACAATTAGTTTTTCACCTATAATGACTGGTAAAGTGCATTTCTAATTGACAATTACACTTGCAAGTAACGGATTTTCAACTTGTTACAAATTATGGGTGTCTAAGAAGTCTTTCAGCACTTTGAGAATAATATTCATCTCTTAAATGCTGTCCAGAGAATAAACAATTATGAATATCAGAAAAACAGATACAGCAAATTAAGAAAATTAAGATAGGTCTAGTATATTTTTCTTTACAAAGTAACAGAAAGAGAATACCTCTTCTGGGTATTAATCAGATCAATCAGAAGATAAAAAACATGCACAAAATCCTGACACTACACATTAAGTTCAGGTAAGAATGTGGGATTTTTGCATCTTTAGATGGTGTTTTGAATTTAAAGAACAGATTAAAAATACTTCACACACTGACCTGCATATGATTGCTTAAGGTCAAGCTGCCATATGTGCACAGTTTTATCCATTGAGCCTGTGGCAAGTAAAGGACTATGCGGTGCAAAAGCACAAGTTGTAACATATCTACAAATTAAAGAAAAAGTCTGAAAATTCACAAGAAAAGGATTTGCTTTATTTATGAAACAGAATAATAGTGTTGATTTCTTACCTTGTATGCTGAGACAAAGTGTGAAGGATATTGCCAGTACTCTGTAAAAGAGTTTTTGTCATTTTATATCTTAAAGAATAAAAAAAGTTTTTCTTCACTTGCTTCCTTTCAAAACAGGGAATATTGCTTCTTGAAAGGTGGCAGAAGCTACTTTCAGAGAAGTTACACAACCTTGCCAAAGCTGATCTGCAGCAGAGTCAGAAACGCAACTTGAATTTCCTGCTTGAAGGCCCTGGTTGATTCCCTGGAGCACTGCTCCCCTGCACATCAGCCAGCATGGAACATGCAGGGAGAACAGTGCCAGAAACACTGACTGCATTAAATTCATATTGGCTGGTGGGTTGTGTAGCTTAAGACATTTCTTCTATAAATCTCATATTAGAAATGATAAAAGAGCCATTGTAGGGGTTAACCCACAATCCTTCAATTGGACCAATAATTAACCACACCTATTTGGCCACTAATACTACTAAAAAACTAAATTCCTGAATTTTGGCAGTTTTAACTTATTATTGAAAGATTTTCCCTTCTATGAAAAATCGCATTTCTTTGACAGGTACAGACAGGTTGGAAAGATGATGAGCAGAGTTATTCTGAAACACTAATTGATCAGTCAGCACTCCAGTATTCAGCAATTCAGTACTGAGAATTCAGCACAGAGTATTCAGCATGGAGCTGTCCAACATGACTGAAGTGTCCAAATATAGCATGAAATCTCTCTCCCTCCCACAAAGGTTTATTGTCCCCACTTTTCCCCACAGAATGGCTGGGGACCTCTGGAGATCATATAGTGCAACCCCCTGCTAAAGCAGCATCACCCAGAGCAGGTGTCCAGGCAGGTTTTGATTATCTCCAAAGGAGAATTTCACAACTGGAAAACTTATTGTCCCATTTGATAAAAACTTAAGGCCACTAAAGCTGATGAACAGTATTAAGAAATGCTTAGGCTGTGGTTGCTTTCTTCTTTCAATTTTCTGAGGCTCCCAAACTCTAGAGCACATCTTACATCTGTCTAAATTTCAAACTACTAAAAGAACTGGGCCTAAAACTGTGCAAGTATCATGTTAGTGATTTTGGTGAAAATTTTAATTTAAAAATTGTTTCAATACAATAGGTATGTGCAGAACAAACTGAAGAAGTTTAAAATTTGTTCATCCTTCATTTTCAGCAAAATTATTATTTTTAATACTATAAAGTACTAAAGGTGTATATATATCACTTACAGGTGAATCACAAAGGATATAGTAAGGTTATTATAGAAAAAGCTTAAACATTATGTTTTAAAGACACTGTACTTAATATAAAAATTTTCTTGAGTTCTGTATTATGCTTCTATTTTATGTGAACTTTATATATAACTAACTACAGAACTTCTATGATCACCATTCCTGATCTTATGTCAAAAGGTACAGTCCTTCTTGCTTTGGAAACCAAGCTAAAGTTAGGATAACAAAAAAATCCTGCTTAAATACGAATCTTGTAATACTCGTAAGTATGGAATTAATTAACACCCTACTGCAAAGAAATCAACTGACAAGTCCTCACAATGTCAATAAAAAGTAATAAAAAATAATATAAGAGACAGCTGATCAACTAGCAGATTTCTTCCTTAGACTCCTTCCCTTCCTACCCCCAAATGCACAGTAAATATTTCAGTTTAGTATCATTTGTATTCTTTAATATTTTTCATTGATAAGACAGTGCAGAAGCAGGGCTCATATTTAAAGACAACAAATGGTCCTGTATTATGCCATACTTACAGTTTCATAGATTATGACGCATTTGTCCACAGACCTTAAAAAAACACATTGACATTCAAATGATGCAGAGAAGGAAAAGGAAAGTTTCATTAACCCCTTCCACAACCCGAGAGTTTAAACTCAATCACCTACAAGACACAGACTGACTGTAAAGACACTTCAACAGTTCTGCAGCTCACAGAACTATTCCTTAATTACTGATAATAAATATTTAGAAATCTTCAACTCTTTTGAACTTTCTGTTCTACAGCATTGAAGCATGAACCTGGACAGCCTGACATCTCAACAAGGTGCTGCTTACCCTGAGACTATCATCTGTCCATCACACGAAAATGCACAAGCCAGAACTGGGGCAGAGTGCTCATTCAGTGTGCATTTATATTTTAACTGAACACCTAAAAATACAAAAAGTAAATTATTACATATGGTCGTATTTGACAAGGTATAACACAGTATAACACAAGCTGCTTTAAGAAGCCCAAAGCTGCGCCAAAGATGTGACTCTGTGACATACTGTTTACAAAAAAGGGGATAAAAAGGTCACAGAGACAACTTCCCCTTTTAATATCTCCAACTTTCTCACTTTGTAGTCTTAGCATGTCTGCAAGGTTTTAGATAATTAAATGTGTATCTGGACACACGATATTAATCCTTACATACTTTTATATAAGAGATTACAAAAAAGTACCCACTGAAGATATTTTTGGCAATTTACATAGTCCCTACATTGTAGTTTTTGCAGGAGCCAACATTCTTTTCTCCAGCTCTTATTCAAGGCCCAGGATACACTGAAACTTGAAAGCAAACCTCTCCCTGGCCAGGCAGATTAAGAGGTTTTAACCTATCAAACTGTTGAAAGGTCACATTAGAATTTTTTTTAATCTTGACTTTCAATAATTGTTGAAAAATAGATTGCTACATAAAATCTACATGGCACAGCATCACAAAGTGCTGCATGCCTTAGCTGTTCTCCAGTTAATAATTCAAAGAAAGCTTTCAACCTGTGGTTAGTCTGGCTGTGAATCCAGTAGTATAAATTTGATTTTCGATTTAAATTGTCACTATAGGCCTAAGACATTAGTATATTCAAAAAACATTTCCATACAAACCTAAGAAATCTGCAAACAAAATAAGCCAGAGTTTGATCTGATTATCTTGTCCACAGGAAGCCATCTGGAAGTATGTTAATCCATTTTCACTATCTGATAAAATTAAAATATATAAATGGGAGTCAGAAGCATGGAAAATAACAGCAGATCAGTAAACTACGTCAGCACAAAAATCTATCAGAATTTTCCTGTATAAGTAGATAAAGACAAGAGATGTGCTCATATTTTAAGTAAGTTTCCTTGAAGGGAAATGTTTGATTCCTCTGACTATACTGCTAAAGTATTCACCTAAATTATATGGTTATATGCATTTTTTCTACAGTTCTAATCCTCAAAATTAACAATATTCATATGTACAAAATTTGAAAGTATCTGACATGGAATTTTCATATTTTTACAACTTTTCATTTCAACTTTTCATTTTTATAAACTCGTATTTCATGACTGCAGTTCAGCCAAACACTCAGTAAATACTGCATTTAATGTGAGACACAACAACAACAGTTTTAAGTTTTCCCCTCGTGATTCAGAGGCTATGAACATTTCTGAATGACCAAGTTCCAGCAGTGGACTGTCAGATGCATAAGGAAGAGGTTGGATGGTTGCAAGCCAAGGGCAGTAGTCAATGGCCCAGAGGCCCCTCAGGGTTCTGTATTGGGATCGGTGCTGTTTAATATCTTCACTAAGCTATTTAATAGGGAGCAGCAAATCTGTGGATGACGCCAAGCTGAGTGGTGCAGGTGACACAGCAGGACAAGGATCTGGGAGGACCCCAGAGAGACTCGGCCAGTTCAAGCACTGGCCAAGGGAACCTCAGGCGCTGCTGCAGCAGCTGGATTGAGCTAACCCCTGGTAACAATCCAGGCTGGGGGGGAACAGGAGGGGCCAGGAAGGACTTGGGGGTGCTGCTGGGTGAGGGGCTGTGAACATTGCACCTCTTGCCAGCCTCAGTCCCAGATTCACTTCAGCCTTCCCTACACAATCATCATTCATCTCCATACTTTTCCCAGGCTATGGCTCTTCGTTCCCACTACCTGTGCATTTGCTTCTTGCCTTTTAGTTTGACCAGCAGCTCCTGACTCACCCATGCCAGTCTCTTGCCCTCCTTGCTCAGTTTCTTGGTCCCAGGCACCACTGACTCTTGCACTCAGTAGAAGACTTTGCTAAAGATCTGCCGACTCTGCTCTGTTCCCTTGCCCAGGGGATCCCACCAACAACCTCCCTGAAGAGCTGGAAATCTGCCTTCCTAAAGTTCAGGGGCCTGCTTCCTTTCCTTACCTGACCTATATTCTTTAAGGTGGCAAACTCTACCAAACTCCATCACAACTGCTCTACATCCCATGAGCTCCTAGGCAACTGTGACTGAATCCACTTCAAAGGCAGAAGAACCACCTGTTACAGCCTAAAGCACAAAGAACCTGTCAGACACTCTGCATCAAAACTTGCTCTGAATTAAGCTGGTAAAGAGAGTCTCAATTTAAAAGTATCTCTAATTGTACTGGATAAGCACTACTTGTACACATTTCATAATGTGGCAAATCTGTCAAAAATCCCAGAAGGTTCAACCATTTATGATTAAACAGCAACACACAAAAGGAAATATGTTGACTTCCAACAATACATGGATTAAAAGACCAAGAATGATCATAAATCAGCCAGAAAAAATCCACAGGAAATACCTGTTTTGCTGCCTGTTTCATTTTATCTTGGCAGAAAGCTGTAATTTTTAAACCAAGAGAATAATCACAGTATGAAATGGAGTGGGGGAAATTACACTCTGATCTGTTTCAGCTGCAACACATTTTTTTTCCGTCAGATGCAACTCTTAGTTCACAATGGAGTGCAATATTTTCACTAAGAAAGATGCTACACTTTTCAGTGGACACACATTTGTTTGATTTGGTATTGTTGATCACTATTCTTTGTTCTGAAGTGCATGTTCTCATCCATCTTCCTCAGCTTCCTGCTGCTTCTGTCCTGCTTTCTTCCCCACTGCTTCTCTCCTGTTTTCTTCCTGCTCTGCACCACCTCCTTGGACAGGGTGCTACACAGACAGCAGTACTCACTGCTGGGCTCAGCACCTGAAGATGCAAGTGGCTGCTCAGTTATAACTTCTGGGGCCTTTGAAAGGGCACCTCATGTATTATGAATACAAAAGCCTAAATATGTTGATGAAGATCACTTTGTATCAATAGCAGATCTGGAAAGCATGAAAGCATACACACAAGGTTGTTAAGTCAAGTTGCTGCACTACTTCCTAAAGCTGACCATGAGGTTCCTTTCCAATTTCCTAACCTTCACTAGAAGCAAATGACTATGTGGTCAAATGCTGAGACAGCTGTAAGATTTTTGAACATCTTAGTGGCATGCAGGAGATTCTGGACTCATTACTGCCCCAGATTCCTCTAAATGGGAAAGTCTGGCACAGGAAAATAGCCTATCTGTTCATATTCCACTGTTCAAGCATTTAGCTCATTAGGTTTACAGCTCTGTGCATTGTTTTAATCCAGTCCTGCTCCTTGGGAACCAAAGTATGAAAGAGTCAAGTGGGAATCGTAATCAAGCACTGCATCTTCTAAAACCCTTGTCTGCTGCAGGGTAATTAGCTACTCAAGGTTATCAACTTGTTTGTTGAGCTAGTACAATCCTTGCCACCAACCTGACCACAATATTCACTTAAGCATATTCCAAATATTCTAAAATATCAGCTCTTCACAAGGTCATTTGTATCTTGAGCACCAATGGCAAAAAGAATATGAAAACAAGAGCTAGGGAAAAATAAAATATCTCTTTTTTAAAATATTTCCCCCCTGATGAATTGAATAACTAACCAGATACTGGATGTGAAGAAATATCACAGCAGGTAACGCCAAGATCATGTGCTTTTTCATTATACAGGCATCTCATTTTATCATCCCAAATGGTTAAATCACCACTTGATGATCCAGTGACAATGAAACTTCCATTGGGAGAAAATGCACTTGCCATCAAAGAACCATCTTTAACTTTCCCAGATCTGAAAAGCAAGAGTACACAGGATTTGAATTCAGAGCAGGTAAAGTTCTACAAAGTGACCTCTCAAATGCAGTCTGATGCAATAAGCCAAACTCCTTTAAGGTCTGCACTTTGGAGCTAGCTAACAGAGGAAAGAGAAACTCAAACCAACTACGAAAAAAGAGCAGCAGGGACCAGACCTGGTCTTTGACAGCAGGAGGAAAAACATGAGATGGCAGCCCAAGGCAATCATTTTAATTGAGTGATAAAATAATTTTCAAATAAAGACAATTTGCATGGATTTAACACTTAAAAGGCACAATGCACTGTGAAAATTCTATGGCGGTATACATTCTGGAAGTCAAAGATAAACACACAACTATCATCAAAACACATTTACATGGACACAAAAAAGGGGAAAAAAAAACTGACAATTCTTCTAGTTTTAGAGACAAAAGAGAACACCTACTAGCCCATATAAGCTGTAGCTGAGCAGAATACTTTGTGGTTTATGGTGTGGGATTAATTTTGAACAACTTGTACACAAGAGAAAGCAATGTGGAAAAGAAATTCTGTATTTTAACTAAGTCAGCCAAAGCACTTTGTAAAACTGATCTTCAAAAAAATTTCCTAGCAGATATGGAAGTATGGTCAATGCTGAAGAAGGAAGTAGGGTGAATCTGACATCCTTTACATCCTTGTCTAAAAATGTACAGTTTCAGAACAAGTCCATAGTTTCTAAACTCTGACTGCTGGATTACCAGCAAGCTTCTTAGGCTTTCCTGGACTCCAAATGCCTGGGAATTAAAGATTTAATTTATACTACTATGTGTAATGCAATATAAAGCACGCAGTACAGTCAGGCTCACTGTGTATTATGTATCACAGTTTGCTGACCCACCATTTAGAAATGAGAGCACACCATCTGCAATGCATCCTGATCTCATGTTAAATCAATGAAATGAACTTTCAAAAATCAGGATTTAGATGCAAGGTAACTTGGTAAAAATTAAAGCTTCTTGCATTTGCATTGTTTAACTTAAAAAACTGAAGAGCTACTCAGAACTTTTCCATCTCCTATTGATAAATCTTTTGGTCATCTAAACCCTATCCCGTTTCTTTGTGATATCCATCAGTGGTGTAAGTCTGCATATCTTGTTTACAGTACAGCACACTACTTGAACTACAGTCACTTTGTGATAATTGATAAAAGATGGATGTTAATCATAGGGGTTTGTATAAACCAGAATACTGACATCTGAAAGGAAGCATAACTCTAGAGAAAATAAAATATTAAATCAATCTGTTTTAAATCCCCGTTATGAGTATTATGTTTTCTAAATAAGTTGTATCTACTGAGTCTGCAAAACAAGGCTTTCCTACAGCCCAATAGATTTTGCAAAATCAGATTTTCTGCCTTTGTATAATCAATTGCAGTCTATCTACTGAGACCAGACTTCCTGACTTCTGCCATTCTTTATCTACCAAGACCAGATGGTTATCTGTGGGACTTGACAAATTGTCTAGAGACTCCAGATTGTCCAGAGCTTCCATGGATGTTTTTTGACCACCACTGCTTACCTGGCAAAATTATGACAACAAAAAAATAACAGTTATTGATTACTATGAGAAAACCATACTATGAAAGCTGGAAATCGAGTTTGGCAGAGCATGGAGTGGGCGGTGACCCCTCACGTCTCCCCAGCACCGCATTGCTCTGTCTATATAAAACAAAGCAATCTAAATTTTGCTGAATATCGAGACTTTAGTTTCTTATTGATAACAACTTGAACACAAGGTGTCTGTCCAGAAGTCTGCGGCACTTACCGGTAGAGTCTGAAGGAGCGCACGTCCCAGAGCACCGCGCTGCCGTCCGCCGCCCCCGCCAGCAGGAAGGAGGCGTCGGGCGAGAAGCGGCAGACGCGCACGGGGCTGGCGCCGGGCTGCGGCAGCACGGCCAGCCTGCGGCCGTCGCGGGGGTCCCAGAGCGCCGCCGTGCCGTCCGTGGAGCACGAGGCCAGCAGGCGGCCCGACGGCGAGAAGCAGCAGCAGTGCACGGCGTACGCGTGGCCGGCCAGCGGCGAGTACGGCAGCTCCGCGAAGCCGCTCAAAGAATAAACGCGGATTGTTTTGTCCAAGGAACAAGTAGCCAAGTACGATGATGAGAAGGCGCAGCAGTTGACATCGTCGCTATGGTCTGCTAAAGTGTGAATTAGCGTCGCCATTTAAAAAAAATAAAAATCTGAAAAAGAGTTTGATGGTTAGATTTAATTTTCCTATTTCATAAATGAAACATACTACCTTAGCAAGACAAATTCTGAAGAAAAAAAAAAAAGAAAGAAAAACTCATTTGCAAAGGCAAGTTTTTCACCCAGCATTGTGTAAGCATAGACTCATAAAATCATGGACTAGTTTGTGTTGCAAGGGACCTTGCCATGGGCAAGGACACCTTTCGTTATTCCAGCTTGCTTCAAGCCCCATCCAGCCTGGTCTTGAATGCTTCCAGGGGTGGAGGAGCCACAGCTTCTCTGGGCACCCTGACAGCCCAAGAATTTCTTCCTAACCTCTAATCTAAACCCACTTTCAGTTTAAATTCATCCCCTTTCTATCACTGCATGCCCATGTAAAAAGATCCTCTCCAGCCTATTGTAGTGTGTGGCTGGAGCGCTTTCCAGTAAAGACCAAGACAAAAAAGTCATTGAGTACCCCAGCCTACTCCAAGTCTTAGGTAACCAGGTCTCCTGTTTCCTTCCAAAGAGGGCCCACATTTTTCCTAATCTTCCTTTTATCACCAACATACCTATAGAAGCTTTTTGTGTTGCTCCTGATATCCCTGGCTGGAGTTAATTCCATCAGGACTTTAGCTTTCCCAGCCTAATCCTTGACTGCTCGAACGATCTCTCTGTATTCCTCCCTGGCTACCTGTCCTTGCTTGCATCCTCTTCCTTTTTCGACTTTGTCCAAGAGCTCCCTTCTGCTCACTTTGACAGACAGCAACAGTATTGACTGCAAAACACCAGCTCAATACCACATACTTGTGTTGCCAACCCGAGGTTTGACCAGACTGACTAAAATATTGAAGTGAAAATATGAATATTAATTAGGTGATCAGAATTGGAACCTCTCCAGAAATTGCATCTGCTGCTACACAGAACGACAAAAGGCAATGTGAACTTCATGCATCTTTTTCCAGAATTTAAAACTGCTGGAACCAGTTTAAATTGTACCAGACAAGTGATTTACACTGCTGAAGTCCAGGAAATCCCCAAAGAGGTATATTCCAATCACTTACTCCCCATGCTGCACATCACAGACAAGTTTCCTGAGAGTAAAGAAGCACAGAGCCAATATGAAGTGCCCACAGCTCTTATAAACTGATTATAATGGAAAAAAAAAAAAAAAAAAAAAAAAAGTAATAGTATTTATATTGAGTTAAATAATAGTCTGCTGTTTTAGATAAGTGCTTCATTCTGAATAATAACTACAGAGTTGACACATCTACGAACAAAACCATATATACTCACGCTTTTTTTTTTTTTTTTTTTTTTACATAGAAACATATACACACAGGCATGTTTGTATGTATGTGGCCACGGAAGTATGCATAAACGCATGCACACATGCACTGTAGGAACGTATACACACAGACACAAAGGTGCATGTGTGTACGTGAAGGGCACACTCGTTCTCTTCAGTGTATGGCACAAGATTTAGTTAAAGACCAGATCATTGAACACAACCTACTTCAGCTTCAGGATGCTCAGTTTTACTACTACTCTCTTTAAAATCATTAAACAGATGAAGTAATATCAATAACATAGCTGCAGAAAGAAAATAAACATAGTTTCTTCAACTACGACAAACCGGAGAGTCAGACAAAGCTTGACATCTGGAAAGATGAGCTGAAACAGGCACCTTGATCTCACTGTCAGAAGACTTTCAGGAGCTCACTGCAGGAAAGCAAACCTAAAAACAAGAGGTTTCAGGATCAATAAATCCACTGAGGGATGGAGGAGCAGCGGGAGCATTCGTCATCAGAGTTGTTCAGCACCACAGCATCATCTCCTCTGGCAAATACGTATTTTTCCTCATAATTCATAAACCAGCAGCATCTGCCTACAGAAGGAGCTACGGCAATTCTCGACACGGCTGGCAGCCCCTCCCTTATCGCTCGTTCCGCAGCCTAGCCCCACACAACTCAGCGCGCCGGCGGATGGGAAGGTCGGCGTAGCGACCCCGAGCTCCAGTGGCAGGAGCCGGGTAAGCAGCACTCTGCCCGGGCTGCGCGGGGGCCCCGCGGCCACCGGGTCCGGCCGTGAGGGGATCCCGGCCGCCCTTCGCGGGCCTCCTGCCTCAGCCACCCGCACGGAGCAGGCAGCTGCGCACGCGCGCTGCACCCCGGCCTCCCGGCATAGTGGTACGGCCCGGGCCGACCCGCCCCGCTCCGGGCCGCGCCACCGCGCGCCGGGCGCGGGGGGAGCCGGCGCTGCGTTTCCCGCTCTCACAGGCCCTGAGGAAGCGCGGGCGCGGATCGTGCCACCTTCCGCCCTCCGCGCCCTCAGCGCCCTCAGCTGCGGCCCGGAGCCGCACAACAGCCGAGGCGCTATGGCCTCCTCTGCACGAACCCTGCGTGGCGCGGCCGCTGCCAACGCCTCTGGAAGGTCGTCGGGACGGATGCTCCCGCGCACCGCGGGGCTCCAGGCGTGTCCGGGCGGGCAGCGGGGCGCCGAGGTCTCAGCTCCGCCGCCGCCCGGCCTCCGCCCGCCACAGGCGCGGCGCGGAGCAGAGCGCAGGCAGCTCCACAGAGAGCGCTCCCTCAGGCCCAGCAGCCGCCAGGTAATTTACAGTATCGGGTCCCCTCTCCACATACACACTCATCAACTCACGCATTAATAAATGGTTTCGCCGGCACCTACACGTTTTGAGGAAGACAAAGTCACTTTCTCGGAGTCACTGTGCCCAGGGAGCATTCCCTAAATGATTCCGTGTTTAGTCTGTACCATCTCACACTCTGTCTTATAGCGCATTATTTGACTGCACACTCTGAATCACGGCTGAAGCCTGGCCCTTCATTGTTCTGAATCCTAGGTGACAGCCACTGTTAAAAAGAAGGCTTTAAACCTCCTTTTAAAGTTACATACTTTGATTTTCAGCTGCTCTTTTATCATCCCGTTTTTTTCAGAGATGACAAGAGACAAAAGAGCACCCACACTCAACCAAAGCATTTTTCATTGAGTGCCATTACAGTACTTATAAAATAGTAAGTTTAAAAGTTTCAGAATAAATTCTCTAAACTAAGACCGGCACAATTTGTTCAGAAAGAATGAGAGCACACTGGAAAAGTTTTTCTCTTATGAAATTGTACTAACATCAACAGAAGAGAGAATGAATAAAGAGGAAACATTACAAAAGATTTTTCTAGTGGTTAAATCCCTGTTCTTTTCTATGGAGATATGAGGGCATATGCATTACTCAAGCCAGCCATTCAAATACAGTATTTCCTGTAAATTTAATTTTACTGCAAGAATAATGAGCACACTGGCTGTTAGCAAGGAAAGCAATACACTGGTCACGTCAAGGTAGACACAGGTGATGTTTGTCTCACTGTCATCACTATAGTAGCTGTTGCCACCTTCCCAGCTGTTCAGCTGAATTAGGATACAAGCTGAAAAAAATGCAACTTGTTTTACAGATATTGTATGTAATGTAGCTGATAACCTGACATTTCAGAAAGCTATCAGTTCTAGTATTACAGACAAAGCATTAACCAGTACAGAATCTGGGGGAAAAAAAAAAAAAAATCATTGGAGAACTAAATTTCTCAATTACCTAAGCATATTTATAACACTGTCTTACAAGCTTAACATCACACATTCAAAACAGTGATTAATCTTCATACTGGTGGTACATGTCAGCAAATCTCTTTACTGAAGTCTTCAGAAAGGCCATGAAAAGGAAAGGCACGGAGCAGTCAGTGTGGGAGCTCATGTCAGCACGCAAGACTGTCTGACACCCAAATGTGATCTTTTTATTCAAAGTAATAACAGATTATTCTAACAGGACTTTGGAATAATGGAAAATATTACTGAACAAGATATTCTAGGAGGAGCAATGACTCAAAGACTCAAACATGGCAGACCTAGTTTCAAAGCAAAAACCAACACCCCTCCCAACATTATTTGTGAGAGAACTACAGGTATCGTGGTTCCATAATATCTGTTTGTAATTCCTTTATTTTCTTCAGTGAGAGCAAGGATTATGCTTAATGTCCTTCTGCAGCCAAAAAAAGGGACAAAACCTTACATGGCCAGTGTTTTTCAGAAACATGATCAAACGTGTGCATTTCCATGTCCACAAGGACAGTGATGACCCGGCACACCTTTGTTATTTACAGGCTCTCCGACTTGGCTTGGCAACTCTTCCTTATGAACCACCATTAAAAGCCCAGGAGAATTGGATGCATCATAAAAAGAACTGAATGTTAAATGCAAGACTCCCAAGATATTATCTGAAAAATACCCCAAACCAAAAAACCTGTATACACAGGACCTGAAGTATTAAAATTGCCAAGAAAATCTGGTTTGCAAAACAGTCTTTTATTGTATCCGTGCCACACATACTAGTGAAAAATAACACTCCTAAAAAAGGAAAAGAAAAAGAATGCTACCTTTCCACAACATTTCTTTTAAATAAAACTTCAAGTACTCTTACATTAGTACAAAAAAAAATTCCAATCTATTTGCCCCAACAGGCCACCACAACACACAGTAGATAAAACACAGTGGGTACAAATGTCTTCTTTTGTTATTCTGTGGCAAGGCAAATGGAGGGAAATGTTTCTATGAAAAATACTGTGTGCGTAGGAAATTGTCACAATTTTCTTCCACATGGATACAAATGATTATACTTGAATTTGAGGCCGTGGGGGCTTGAAATTATATAACAAAATAGAAAAATGGAAAACTAATATCCCCTACACCCTGTTTTAAAGGCAGGCACTACCAAGATTAAGGAGACTCCACAGTGTTGGTAGAGGATAATTACTGTACAAGCCATAGAGCTATAATTACCTTAAGACTAAAATAAAATGCTACCATCCTCCTAAGGCATAAACAATAATGTCTGCAAACAATATGTACACATCATACATATTTAAAACAAGACTTAATATAAACAATAATGAACAGTATATACATGTCTCAATTTTTCTTCACTGTCTTGAAATACAATTTAACTACACAAATGATGCAGCAACATATATATAAATGTACTTGTAACTCTACAGTAAAGTTTAATTTTTAGTGCTTTCACAGCACATCAGTGTAAACAGTTTTACTTGGCTTTGTTTTATATTTTAAAACATTCCTTGTTGTATTTTCAACATTTAAAGCAATTTTCTAGTTCTTCCTTTTCACAGAAAACGAAGATTTTGAATGTTGTATAATCATAAATAATTCATAAAATTAAATACATTCACTAAAAAATAAACTACAAAGTAAAAAAAAAAGAAAAATAGATATTTATTGAAAGGGAAAAGAGAACCATTTCCCCAAGTAGAGCTCTGGTGGTTGAATATTCAGTGCGTTTTGATAAATTGCTATTGCACTATAACACCCCTTTCTTTGAAATTCTTTGGGTGTGCTTCCCTGTTCTACCTAGTTTGTTAAAACACACAAACCAATAACCAAGGGGCCATGGTTGCTGTAGGAGTGAAGCCTTTAAAACTAGTATCACAACTCTGTGATATTTTGAAGGAAAAGATTAGTTACGTATGTGCCTTGCACTTCCATGTAAATATAGTTCACATTGCTGGTCTTATCAGTCCTCATTTAATGGAACAAAAATGAAAAGAAAAGAAAAAAAAGGAGTTCTAGTAGCTTCAGCTCACTTTGAAAATCTCTGTCCATTTTTTTTCAAAATATTTCCTCATGTTGTGGCCAGCCCTGCCTATGTCAGAATCATCTTCATTGAAAGTTTCACAATTGTCAAAAACAAGCCTAACATCCAGCGAAAATGCTTCAAGGTTAGGATACCTGAAAGAAGAAAAAAGTGAATGATTTTTGGAACATAGAGAATCAAAGGGGGAAAATATTTCAACTACATGAGAAAATATTTAAGTAAGAATTTAAATCAGAATTTCTAACAAGAAAATGAACATCAGTGAAAGGAAATACTCTCTTGTTACTGTTTTGTTACTTTCCTTTCAAGTTTCATAAGGCAGAATTTCATGTCTGTACTGGAAAACAAACTTTCAGAGAACTAATTCCTACTTCTCTTCAACAACTTTCTAGTTAAAATGCTATGGCCATTTTCCATTTATGCATCTATTCTTGGGCTCAGGGTCCTTTCAGACTCTTGGACACAGCTGAATTTATCTAAATGAGAAACGGGTACAAAAGAAGGCTGCCCAGATAATCCTGTGACGCTGTCTTTGCTAATTCTTTTTATTCTGCACATACCCCTGAATGGCCCAAAGAGTGTTCCAATATTCACAGGAATTGTTAAAAATAAAAAGTTACAAGTCTACTGATATGTGTACATGGGGATATATATTTAGATAATATATATTTAGATAATATTTAGATCTCACATTCATGGGAGAAAAAGCCTGAAGACATTAAAAGGTTCCTTGTGCTACCCATCCTAGTAAAGCTACTGTGTGTGGAGCTGGCAGGCACTGCAGAGGGTCCCTCTTCACAGATCCATTAGAGCACAGGGATGTTAACAAGGAGGGGAGGGACACGGAGGCACCTAGAGTGGTCTTCTCTTCAGAATCTGTGCAGTCTTACTGTAGGACTATAAAACCATTAACCACCATTACAGGAGTGTTACCCACAACAGAGCTGGCAATTCATTCCACAACCACATCATTTACAGGGATTCCACCAGCTTAAACCTGCACAGCTGGTTCTCTCTGACATGCAGGAACACTGAGATGTCTCCATAAAAAAAAGGATGAGGGGGGAAAAAAGCCTTCCTGTTGATTATTTTGGTGCACTTGATTTAGTAGTTTTATTGTTTTTCAGCCAGTTCCACACATCCTCCCACCCAACATACTATTTCACTTGGATATGGCAAAGATAAAAGCTTACAATTTTGATTGTAAAAGTAATCACAGATGTGTCAGAGTAGAACAACAGTTTAGCCAATTTAAAAAATGTATTTCAGTGTTCAAGTATTTTTAAAATGTAAAGTAAAATTTACAATAGGTTTACTTACTGTCCACTACTTAGCTTGTCTCTAATAGTAGAAAAGTCCATAGGTTTTTTAATAACTTTCTTATAACCAGGAACGAGTTTCAAGTTTACAGGAAGTAGGAAAGGCCAGGCATCTTCATGAGTTTCCAATTCTGAGAGAATCATACTGAATAAAATAAGGTTTCAAATCAGTATTTTTAAACTGTTCATACATTCACAGTGTTTTCATTATTACATGAATACCCTATGAACTGCTAAAACATTCCCTTTACCAAAGGAAAGCAGTTTCTTCTGCATGCCTGTGGGAAGTACAGGAGGCAATCTCTCCCGATGAATTACAGCTGTGCTGATTACTGAGCAGTGAAACAGCCCTGCCTGCCCCACGAGGATGGTGTTATAAAAGAGTGGGCTAGGTGGCCACAAGTTACAGCTGTAGCTGGAGCTTGAGACGGAGCGTGCTGGCTGTGCTGTGAGGAGGAAGGGACAGACAAGGTCACAAGATGCTGTGTGATGGACAGACAGGGCAAGGCAGGCGGGAAAGGGACAGCTTGGGGTTAGCCAGTCACATAGAAGGAAGAAGGGATCTTGCAGAGAGGAGAGGAGTCAGAGCTGCCTGTAAGAAAAGGAGTCACTACTGTGGGAAGCTGCCTTGAGGGAAGGAGTCAGAATTGCCTGAGAGAAGTAAGCTGAAAGAAGGCATGAAAAGTTTCCTAATAAAGAGCTGGTGGTGATTCCAGTCTGATTCCATAATTAGCTGAGAGCAATGTACATGGAGTCAGACAACTGAGTAACTAAAATAGCATTAAGTTCTCTCCAGGCAACCTGTGTGATACGAAATTCCGATGATCAACATCCCAAAAGAAAACATGGTCCTGCAGTTTTGACCCTCAACATAAATAATTTGCAAACCAGCTGCCAATAAAGACTTTCCAAGACTGTGACAAGGCTAAACCAAGTCTCTTTTGACTGAGCTGCAATGCTACCACAGCAGATGGTTTGTGTGTGCCCCTTGGGACACCATGGGCATTGGCTTTAGTAGCCTTGAGAAAGGTGTCAGTGGCACTGCTGCTGGGGGTCACTGCTCCCAGTCCTGAGAGAAGCATTCCCCCAGCAGACACACAGGATATGTACATACACACACACAAAATGTACACACAGACACAGGATGTGTGTGTATATATATATATATACACACTTGTCAAAGTACAGCATTCCTGTTCCCCAGAACAGAAGAAAAAGGATGAAGTACTACTTGTTTAAACAAGACTTACCCCTACATTTAGCATCTGATACTTTACCTGCATACAGCCAGGTCCTTGGAGTCTCCATCTCTCTTAGGTTTCTTAATAGCGGTGCAATTTTCTTGCTTTAACTGGCTTACGCAAACATTTTCATCCATCTTTCTTTTTTTAGGGTCTGTTTTTCCTCTTTTTAAGGCAACACTTGTAGTTGCAGAGTCTTCATCCTCTGTTTCTCCTGCTGATTTCCTGCTTCTCTTCTGTTCATTGCTTTTTTTACCTTTTATTTGAAGCTTTTTTATCTTTAGAGTTTGACCACTTGCCTACAATAGAAAGAAATGAAATAAGTAATAGAAATTACAGAAACCTCTGTTATAATTGACAGACAGCAATGAAGATCAGAAACAGAAGCACCAAAACAAATTCAATATTTAATATTAGAGATTATTCTCTTTTTGCTCTTCTCTAAAGGCAAATAAGACTGCAGAAATTCCTGGTACTCATGACCTAGGTTCTCAACTTGTGACAACACAGAACCTGACATTCAAATTAGTAAAACAGTACCTTCTAACAACCAAGTTGGCATAGTTTTAGACAAATATTAGTCCATTACTTAATGACTGATATAAACATACAAAAAAAAAATCACTAAGTTTTTTCTCTGCTTTTTCCTTTAAAACAGATCCTGCGACACTGGTCTGTCAGCACTTAGTGATGAAATTTGAAAGACAAATAATGAATACATTTTAAAACAAATTAAAAATTATGGTTTATAATTAGCCTGAAAATCCTGTACCTACTTACATTAAAGAGCCCACAGTTTATTCTAAACAAAACTGTAGCCTTCACTGCCACTAAAATTAAAGAGAACTACTAATCTCATAATGTAATGGGAGTCCCCCATAAAACATACAGACCACTATTTTCACTGAAAAAAGCAGTGATAGACCTGTAACCCTACCACATACAATAAAGCAGTCCCTTCATCCTGACAGGAGAGTTACCTTTGCTATGCAGGCAGGACAGAACCAGTCCCCATCTGGGATGGTGCTGATCTTGGGTCTGTGGCAGTAGGTGTGACAGCCTTTATCACAACCATCACAAAGAAGCAGCAGTTCCTCATTATCTCCCTTTCGACAAATTTGGCAGTACTGCAATTCATGAAAAATGGGTTTAATTAAATTTTTAAAATTTGAAACCCATAAATGGTACCTAAATTACCTTTCTCCTTCAAACACAAATTCACTCTCAAAAATACTTTGATTTAATTCCATCAGAATCTGCTAATGATCATATCCATGGAAGAATATACCGAGTATGTAAGGAACTAATTTAAAGGCTACATTTGGGGAACATGTTGGAAAAGCAGTTCATTTATTTTAAGACAGGTGTTCCTAGAGCACAAAGAAAGATGTGCACTTTTTATAATTCATTAATGTCTTTGATAAGTAAAGGTATACCTACCAAAACTTCTTGGCCCAAACATACTAGCTAAGAAATCTTCTCTTCATTTATGCTCGTACTGTATACATATGTTTCTATTTAATAAAGAACACTTATACTTTACAAGAGTATTTCCACATCATTATCCAAGGACCACCATGAACAAATTCAGTAAAGCAAAACAAACAATCCCAACATGTCATAAAATTCACACTAACTTAAAAACATCTAAAGGACTGTCAATGTTCTTACATATATTGTGTAATTTTGCTAATCCGTTATTTCTAGACATCTTTTTCAGGAACTTAAACTCCAAATATTTTCACCAAATACATATGTTTACTGGTATCACAAAATACTCTGAGTTGGAAGGGACCTATGCGGGTCATCAAGTCTACCTCTTAAGTGAATGGCCCATCCAGGGACTGAATCCATGACCTTGGCATTACAAGCATCCTGCTCTAACTATCTGCGTTATAATTATATGCAGGAGATATCTAAACCAAATTGAGAGAGATACATTTTTTTCTGAATATAAATTACTTCATCTTGAAATGTTCCAATGCTGTTTCAGGTGCTCCTACCAAATTCATATGCTCTTTGCCCTAAAAATACTGCTTAAAACTAACTGCTATATAAACTCAAAAGTGCAGCCTGACATTATAGCTTTTATTTAAATAATCCTTTAATTGCCCAGATGTAATTAGAATCTGTATAGGACTGACAGAAATTTTAAAATTAGGAAAAGGAGCACAAATGGAAGAATCACTTTTGCCACCCACTACACACCACTTGTCATACTTGATCACATCATAGTCGTTATTGCTGTAGCAGTAACTTTTGTTTTCAGGAATTTGAGGTTCAGAGGTCCATGCAAATTTTGACATATCCCCTTTGCTTTTTTGTATATGCAGTGGACATAGATTGACTTGCTGAGTGCACCAGGAAACAGATATTTCAGCTTGTCTCCTCACACACTTGCCTAATTTCTTCAAGTTGTGAGAACTCTGCATGCAAACAAGCTGCGTATTTGAAGCATCTCAACTTTCTGAAAAATGAAATCCTTAATGCAAGATATATAATGTTGAACCTCCGTAAAGCTTGTGTCACAGGTGAGGTGAGAAAGACTTCATTAGAAAGAGCATATTTTCATCAGATGGACCAAGATGACTTTTAACTCCATGTCATCATCAAAGACTAATTACCATCATAAATAATGTAACCATTTACAAGAGCTTTCTATCTTAGCAAGTTTGGGATGCTGAATTTGGTAAGCAAGGGACAATCTTTTCCATTAGGCTTATGCATCTGTGCACAATGTTCAGTTCAACTGTGTGAGGTTTTACATGAAGCAATAAGAAACGCATTATTCAACTTAAAATGCCTGAAGTTGGAAAATTGAATAGAGCAAAAAACAGTTTAGACACTTACAACTTTCATAATGGATTTTTCCCATGCTATTGATTTCTGTAGCTGCTGAATGCATAAAGCTACCTGGGCAGCACTGCGGGCTTCTGACAATGCCCTTCTCCACACCCTTAGCCCTGGAGCAATATCCTCTTCAGTTCTGCATCAAAATACAGGCAAATTAAGTAGGTCACACCCGTGTTTGCTCATGTTTAAATGTGGGACAATCATTATCACACTGAAAGCCAAGCAATGACAAAACGTACACAGCCAATAAGTATAAGGTTTAAGCAACTAAATTTCATGTAGTGCACAGACTGTGGCTACGTGCCTCGAAGCTTAGTCACAACCAGTTAAATGTAAGATAACCTTGCAAGATTATTAACGAACGTAACAAAAAAAATCTTTACAAAGCACCATGCAAAATAACACGATCCGTAAGGATCACAGACATACAAGAAAGTACATAGATAACAGGCAATAAGAAAATAGGCTCCAATTAGCAAAGAAGCACAATAATTTTTCAAGTTAATCTCAATAACCTACCCGTCACCATCACCACTAATAGATGGTGCAGGAGCAGGGACAGTAACTGTGCCCACATTATCCAGTTTGATCTGAATGGTGGTACTTAAGGGGCTCTTCAGATACCTTCGCTCTATGTTCCGCTCCAAGTCAGTGAGCCTGGTTACAGCTATATCTAGAGGGTTGTCACTCCTCCGCTCTAGAGAGCTGGCATTGCCTTCTCCGCCTCCAGCACAATCCCCATCGTGCTTCTTGGGCAATCTAGTAATTGACTTATGTTCACGATATACCAAGTCGTCTCTCTCTGATGCAGGTTCAGGACACAGCCAACCCTATGTCAATAGAAAGGTTTGGGCATTTATTGGTTGCTGTTAACTCAGTGCGTAAACACAGGAACTGTTTCATGGAATCAAACTAAGTAATTGACGCGCTGTTTCCAGTAGATCTTGGTTACTTGTAATCCATCTGTAGAGACATTTTCCAAAATATCCAGAGAACTAAAATAATTAATCAAGAAATAGAAGCATTACCGAACTTTCTGAAGGGACCTTTCTGCAACAGTCTGCATTCTTATCCCCTTGTCAAGTATCCTGTTCTATTGATTGAAACATCGCAACAGGTCTACCTGTTCAGTAGGCTCAGCAGGCAGTATCAGGACACAGGAAAGTAACATCCATCTCATGCCAAAAACTAGATCCCAAACACTGCACCCACACTATAACCAAACGCATGCAATTTGTTAACCTTACACCCACCCTGGAAAAATTCCAAAATCCAGAGAATTCTTAACTATCACACCCATAACCATCACATGTTCTCCATGGCTCTACAATACTCATGCAAATTATTCTGATGCACTTGTAGGTATTTGTGAAAGCGTTAACAGCAACAATCACACAAACCAGGCAGAACTGTGGCAAACCCCCTGACAGTGAGGCACTCTATGTGAAATACAGTCTTTGCATTAGGTTATGCATTAAGGTTAACAACACGTACACAGAACTGCACTGTAGGAGAACACTGTCCAGGAACTGCCATTCTGAGCATCTTCAGCTGAGGACTGAACTGCAATAAAATGTTCCAAACACGAACCTCCATGATACTGCACAATGTGCTTGTTTCATTTGTAGGCAATTAGGATGGAATAACAAGGCACTTACCAATACACAAAGACTGCTATTTGCTTTAAATTCTTACCACTTATTTTAAAGAGACATTTTACTGAAAGTTGGTTTTACCTTAACTTGTAAACTAGCTGAGGCAACTCTCCTCTCTAGATCTTCCACCTGCTGAAGAATAGCAAGATCCATCTCCATAGCTTGTTCTTCTACTGACCAGTTTTCCACAACATCCCGAGTTACCTGGTTATCTTCATTTTCATTGATATCAATAATTGCAACTGTATTTGAGAATCACATTTTTATTATTTTAATTAGCATTACAACTGCACTGGTAAGTTCAAGATGATTTATCCATTACTCCAGTCAAATGCTGAAGAACTGTTGTAGAATTATACTATTCTTAAAATACCCATTATGGACAACCAATTCTGTATGCTTTCAAACTTGCAATTTAAAGACAGGAAGGGGAAGGAAAGTCCAAGTGTCACAGAAATTGAAAGAGCTTCAGAAGGTTACCAGAGCTTAAGAAGGTTACTTATACCACTGGAACTATTTAGATTAAATGGCATTTCTCTAATCCAGTAACTTTCCAGAACAAGGCTGGTGAAAAGGCAACTACAGACAAGGAGACCTTTACCTTTTTTCTCCAACCATTACTTTAACTCTCCTGCTAAACTTATCCCAAAGAGCTCCATGCCAGTTGTCATGTGTAACATAAATATCAACTACATACCATCCTTGTTCTTGATGCAGGCCAGAGTGATATAATCCATGTGTTTCTGTATTTGCTTTTGTAAGGCCTTTTCTCTTATTCCCCTGAGATGCAGCACTTTAAGCAAAGATTTTAGGTCCTCTGGATCAGTAATCCTCCACCACCCATACTGCATTTCTAAATCAAGACAAGCATATAAACACTTTGCAGGTGATTTTATGTGATCACACATGATCAGATTAGAAAATCAACAGGCAAATTATTAAAAAATTGTAACATGATAGAGGCACTGCAGAAATTATCATCTTAATGTTGTATTACACTTACCTTCTGGTATAGGCTTTGGGTTAGGATAATCTACAGGCTTGGCTACTTCAGCTGCTGTAGAAGGGGTTGAAGATATTCTTTCAGCTTGTAGTGCTGGTGATTCACTTTTACTTGCAGGAACACTAGATGCCAAGAACGAGTTACCATTCACTTCTGATAACCCCAGCCCTGATCCAAGAGCAGGTAAAGGAGATGGAAATGGAACATTTGAAGTAAGAACTCCTGTAGGCCATCCACAAAACTGAAGTCCCATTATAGGTAGTCCTGTCTTCATCTGCTACAGAGCACAACTACCATTACTATAACCAAGAAACCTGAATTATGATTAGGATGCTATTTGTCAAACAATAATCAGAACACAAAGAAAGCCTTTACTCAGTACATCAATCAGCTTCAGAAAAACGAATACAATACTGCCATGTAATATTTCTTATTAGGGCCTGGTTAACAGTAAAAGAGAATAGCTTCTAAAGGTAGAGTTTGGTGTGTTACACTTCCAAAAACTAGTTTGTTTTTACATGCTTTTCATTTAATACCAGTAGCCAAAATCCTAAAAGCCAAATTATTTTCTGAAATACGCGCACAAAATATCATACATTGGCTTACTTGAAACATCATAACCTAATATTATAAAACTTCCGCATTTATTTACTAACATATAGAAACAGAAAAAAAAAAAATAAAAAAAGAAGTGCAGATATCATGATTGCAGTTCTGTGAAATAATTTGTATAAACAGACATTTTGCCCAAATAAGCTCTGCAAATTCAAGCCATTCACAAACTAATGTATTTACCTGCAGCGGTGACAATGCAAAAGGACTTAATGCCAAGGGACTCTGTGCAGAGGTTGAGCCCACAAGAGGAGATGGAACAGGTGAGGGTGACTTTGATGGTGGTGACTGAGGAGTGAGTGGAGCTGCAGCAGCTGCTGTGTCCACGCGGGTCACCGAGGTGTCATCACAGGGCACCCGTGGCAACAGGCTGAACCACTGCCTGCTCTTCTCACTGAGAGACTTCAATAACTGATCATTTGCCATTAGTGGAGAACTGTAAAACTTTCCTGTCCCACTGGCATTAGGACTGAAAAGATTAGAATCAGACTTCTCGATGGAGCTTTGTGATGCAGGGGCTTGCAGACTGCAGAGAGAGTTTTTTGAGTTACTTGGGTACGATAATGTGCAGCCATTTGCTGCACTGCCATTAGGTTTTGGGGACATAATGTCAGACTCAGGTGGCATTTTTGCTACCTCTAACAGTTTGCTTAATTTTGAAAATGACCCAGGCTTTTGTAAAAACAGGTTAGTGCTGTCCTTTTCTTTCAGATTTTCCTTTTGCTCACAGTGACTTGTAGCTAAGCAATGTACTTTTTCTTCTGTTTCAAATTCTTCTTTGATATGCATACTTTCTTCCTTTTTTAACTTCTCTTTTTCTTTTGCAATTTCTTCTACACCTAAAAAGAAGCACAGATTACCTGTAACAAAAGTTACAAAGTTTTTATAATCATAGTTTGAATTAAAACTTACTTAATTTTTGGCTTAACATGTGTTAAGATTCCCATGTCTTTGCTATTGGTGCTGTTGTTAATGAAATCCTTTTTCACTTTGCAGCACACTTTGCAGAGGAAACAAGTTTCTAGGCCTACAGACTTAAACACTACTGAACACTCTAGGAAAAACCACCTCAACATAGCTAACATGGTACTGGATTCATACATCTGAAGCAGTTTGCCAGTGCAAATCTTTGAAAGGGACGAATTTTTGCCAACTTTGTTTTTGCAGGACTCTGCATGCCTCATTGAGAAGCCCCTCTGGTGATATCAATGGAGTGCAATGTTTACAGTCCTAAGTTTATTTCTGCAACTGATTGTTTCATTAAACACACAGCCAACTACAGAGCCAAACTAAACAAAATGTTTACTGTTACAAAATCAAATATTCCCCAAATACTGAAATAACATTAAACCTTCTACTTCTTTCCAAAAAAATCACTGACGACTTTGACTGTGCAACAATATCAACAGTCTGTGAAGTTTAATACTCTTTCAAGAGCTACCCAACATGACTGGAACTCTCCATACACTAAGCAGACAGCTAATGCCTAAGAAATGGAAAGTACAGCAAGCAGAAGCTGATTAAAAAAAACAAGTTTCTTCAAACTTATGAGGTGAAAAAGATCTGAAGATCTAACTTTAATGAAAGGAAAACTTTTTCTCTTCTTTGCACTGTTGGTCTGTCTTAACCATTTCTCTTCTACCTTTATACTGACTGCCAACTCAGACAAAAAGTCTTTAGAAGTATAAAATGCTTTTATATAGAGAACTGTTAGCACAAGGGAAAGGAGGTAGAAAATCCAACTCCTTATTTTATGTTAATCAGATACTACAGTCACAAATAAACACATGGCTTACAGTTCATGGCAGGCACATCTACCAGTATTTACCTGCTCCTTAAAAACTGTAATTTCTACAAAGAAAACTACATTCCCTTCTATTAAAACCTCAAAATGTGTTAACAGTTATGATCTGTATCAAGATATAAACAATTTAAGTACCAGCATAAGGATGTAAATGGCTACAAAAATGGGACAGAGAAGAATTGTTTAAATTGACAGATCATTCAAGACTTTATGTCTCCTATTTCCAAGAGTTAAAATCAGGCAATTAGAAATAGATAAACTGTGTAATTTACATAAAGAGGGCAAGCTAAAAGCTGAGGGGAAGAGGAGGTAGGTGAGAATTTAAGAACACATGTGTTTTCCTTTCCAGGGAGATTAAACTTTCATTAAGACAACATTTAAAAAAAAATCAAGAAGTTTGCCCTACAGCTCTTGGGTACAACTTATGTATGGGCTAGTTTGTTTGGGGTTTTTTACTATTTTAAGACAGGTAAGTGTATGTTAATTATCTTTGTTTACCATTTCCAAAGCGTCTGGGGATTCATCTAGTAAAAATATAATGAAATACAGCAAAACAAAGAAATGCAAACAGCACATTCTGCGTGCAGCTACTTGAACAAAACCATTCCTCACATTGAGTACAAGTTAATGTGGAGCAGGAAACAGAGAGGAATGTCCTTTTTATGCTATCCAGTTTATAAAGATAATTTGATGATCAAGATTACAATTAGGGGAAGTCCTATGGCTTATTTTTGGACCCCAAATCAGGCTCAAATTTCCTACTATGCCGTACTGTTACAGTTAAACAGCTCTCTAGAATGATGCAATTCTCATGAGATCATACAATTCTGATGTGCATCAGATTTTTTTCTTATTATTTTGTGAGGAAAACAATGTGACAGAAATGAGGTTTTGGTTCATCTATGTGAAAATTAGAAAGGATTTTCTGTGGCCAAAATAAAGGTTTCGGTTTAAAAATTCTAATACCAATAAAAAAGTGATTAACACATAATTTCTGCATCTCCCAAATTAAAAATGTGTGAAAAAATCAACCACAGTTAATATACAACTGTCATAACCCAAAATTACGTTTTAGTAAAATGATTTCAGCAATTGCTGGTTAAAGAAAGATCAATTGGTAAAATACAGACACTAAATCGTGTGGTTGATTTGAAAACAAGGTACTTCACTGCATGAAAGTAATAATCATATTTTTGCAGACATCATATCTTCATGCACAGAATAGTCTATGCATCTGCAGAAAATCTGAGGATGAAATTTTTCTTCTGCATTCTATGGTCTTCCTAATTTTCACACACAGAGGTTACTGCCACAGGGAAAGGTGAAATAGTTAAGAAAGAGTCAAAAAACTTTGCAGGTAGGTAAAAGCATATATGTAGAAGTATAACAACTGAAAACTTCCAAAATACTAATCCTCATTTTGAAAGGCATTACCTGATCTTTCAGAACCAGAAAGAGACACCAGAAAGCCCCTGAGCGGAGAACAATACTGACAGCAGCCTGAGGGTGAAGAGCCTGCTGCACAAAGCCAGCGCCTGTGAGACAGGCAGCATGTCTTGGCCTGGTGTGTCTCTGTGTGCCACCACCCCTTTAGGCTCTTACCTTCACCACTTTCCATGCCTTCCACAAAAATCCCACCACACTGGGGCAGGATCCAGTACCGGCGCCTGTAGCGGTCCTGGCCAAACATCATTGAGCGCAAACAGTGCGAAGCTTCAAATAACTTCTTCCTGTATTGGCTTTGTTGCTATTTTAAAAACGGAGAGCATTATAAACCAGTGGGGGAAAAATAATCTCATTATTACAGAAAACATCTGGCTGCCAGACTGAACAGAAGTTCAAGGGTCAGAGAAGGAGGCCCTCTCAGAGATCACAGTGTATCTGTGTTGAGATATTCTACTCACAATTGCTGCCTTGCTGATTTTACTTACAAAGCTTCCTTAACAAAAAAAAAATTAATTAAAGCACTCCCTGGGCTCAGCCTAGGTTTATCAGTTTTCCTCTAAAAACACACGGCAATTGCACACCTTGTCTTTTTATCCTTGACTCTCAAAAAGCAGTGGATCAAAGAAAGATTTCATTGCACAAGAACAGCAGAAATCCTAACAATTATACAGCATCAGGAAATGGTAAACAGAGCCCTGAAGACAGATGATAGTACAACTGCTGATGGGAGACTAGTGAGATATTTAACTGTTCATAAAAGAATGACAACAATACACAAAAACAAACTCTGTCTTTGAACATAACACAGCACTTTGAGGGGGCCAACAAGAACATCAGTTTGTTTATTCAGTTCTTGTTCTGCTAAATTGACACTGCTGGGAGTCAGGTGGAATCCTGGACTGCTAATTTACTGCAATTTAGAAGATAAGAGAAACCAACACACAAAAAGCCTTAGATGGCAATTTTTCTAATAGGAACATGGGCCATGAGTACCCCTAGTTACAGCATTATATCTTTCTCATTTACATTTGTCTTCCTATTTGATTGCTGCTTCTTTCAAAATGTGAAGCCCAGACTGCTCTGCATTGGCTTGGGGCACAACTGCAGAAATCAGGATGGAAAGGAGGGAGAGGCATGAGAACCACAATGCATTGTGTAACTGAAGCCATTGCTTCTCATGCAAAATGTGTCAGCACCCCTAAGATCAACAAACAGGGATATATGAAGTAGATCTGGATAAAAATTACATTACTTTTTATTCTCCAAAGTGCAAATATATTATCAACTATTACAATTAACTGTCTTTTGAGTGACCTCCACTTAGTGCCACCAGACTGAACTCACGGTTCAGGTGTCATGCATCAGAGCATCATTCATACTTTCACAAAACAAGAGTAGATACTGACTGCAATTTATATTAAGTTGGAGCACTGAAAATGATGCTTAATATACTAACTCATGACATCCAGTGATCACATTTGTAGTAGAAAAAAAGAGTAATGATCTCTCACCTTTGTCAGTTTTTCAATCTGCTTCTCTAGTTCTTCAACACTTGCTGTCTGGTCCCCATCATCCTATAACCAGCAAATTTATTTCATAAATTCATAGATAAAATCATATGATTATGTCTTATCATTACTACAGGAAAAAGATGTAACAGAAAATGAGAGAAAAATACTAAAGAGGAAAAAAATAGTTCAAATTATGCGCTTGTGCAATATATTTCACCAACAACAGCATAATTGAAAAGCAGATGCACCTTGAATCTTTTCAAACCACCCCAGATGTGGACAAAGGAGAAAGCTTATGTTTGCTAAAAACTGGAAGTTACTCGGTGCACAACACAACACTGCAGAATTTCATCTTAGTTTCTATGAAGCTTTTTAGATAGTGAAAATAATTTTAAGTGTTTCTCATGCATGAAATAATGCCATCTCCTAAAATCCTATCAGTAAGTCTTTGATCAGTCCACACTTGCACTTTATTTCAATGTCTACATAAAACTGTAGAGCCACTTTCAATTATAACTCTGCTATAAAAGTTACAGCATCAATCCTGCTAATTTTTGAAGAAGAATGCACTCATTGAGTCTGTGGTTGCCACCTTCTTTCCTGTTTAAAAATGACAGTCTTTTCCATGACAAGAGTTTCAATTTAGTTGAAGAAAATCTTTGGAGATAACAGTAAGTTCCCAAAAGTATATGGCCAAAATCATCTACACTGTAAGATACAAGTCTTGTATTTCTTGGCACTGTAAAAGTGTACCAGAGGAAAGCCTTCTGAAATACCACATCGAATACAAATGCAATGGAACTTCTCGCAGATCAGAAAATTAATTTCTGAACAGTAACTGGAATTTTGTCTATGAAACGCCCAGTGCACCAACACAGGAGATTGTACAAGAAGGAAAAGGACTAAGGGATGGACTTGAAATTATACATTATATATATAATGTAATATATATAAATATTACTCTTTTTTAATTTTGAACTATTTTAAAGAATTTTGGGCCATCCTCTAAGATATTCTCTTAAATTCATACAAATTCTAATACTTAAAATAAAGCCAGAATAACAGCACAAAGGGCTATTCCTACTCTAGAAATTAGCTGGGTTTCTAATTAAGGGTGCATGCAAAGATCTGAGTTCACATAAGTTGGATACATGCATTGTTCAAGTAGTCTTAAAAACCTTTGAATCTTGCATGGATGGATAATTTTTTGTTTGCCAGAAAACACCCAGTGCAACACCAAGTGCTTTGAAACGTAGTCTTTTCTATTGCTTATGCCTTGTATCAAGTTCCATCCTGTGCATTTTCATGAAAAATCAGCTCAACAAGGTAAAAATCTCAGTGATACTTCCTGTGTTGTATCTAACACTGACGAACAAAATTTATCATCTTGTGATCAAATACAGTCAGGCACTAACTACCTGGGGGAAGCTGTGGAAAAAATACACAGGAAGATTACTCAAGCTTCACAACAGAGAATGTTAAATGTAACTTTATTGTTCTGGTTTTTAGTTAACAAAATAAAAAAAACTAATAAAAATGTTAAAACCTTGAAGGTAAGTTATTCTTCCCTCCTTTTTCTGGCAATGTTTTGGGGAAATAGTGCCATGTTACAGAAAAACAGAAGGAAAATAAGTTTTAGCTTATTCGGAAATAACATTTTACTACGCTGACAATTCCCTACCTCGTCCTCACAAACTTCAGCCTTCTTTCCTTTTTTATCATCTTTGTCCTCTTCATCCTCCTCATCCTCCTCTGCCTGGTCATCGCTGTCGTCATCGTCGTCGTCGTCGTCGTCGCTGTCGCCTCCCTTCCGCCGGCGCTTGCGGCCGGGCGCGGGCGTCTCCAAGGAATGCGGCTCCTCGCCGCCCTCCCCGCTGCCCGCAGCATCTCTTTTACCCGTTTTCTTGGCATGAATGATTCTAAGCCTTGGGACACATGAGAAAGGGTGAAATGATGGATTATGCCTGTAGAATAAACATACCTCTGTTCCTATGAGACTGAAAGAAAATCATGCATTTCAGATTTAAATTGGAGCTTCTGATCTATCACGATACTGTGTTTTCTCAGTACTTATTGTAATTAGTCAACAAGAAAAACTGAGGTCATAAAACCCTCACAACTCGTGGTTCCGTTCTGAATAGACTTTGTTTCTCCCAGGTCAATTTTACTGTGCAACTGTTCAGAAGAAATGAAACACAGGAGAGATTTTGAGAAGCCGGGAAAGACGATATAGAAGAAAGAACCATTTCAACTTCTTTTATTTAATGCATTTAAGAACATGATGACGAAATACCTGTGTCTGAGCCAGGGAGGAAAAGGCAAAAATCCTCACTTGCAAGTATGAAATGATACACATTGCATGGCAACTGCAAGGTTGGTTTATTATTTTTTTTTTTCTTTTTCAGATTTTTAAGAACTTTAAATATTATTTCACTTTCGTCTTTTAGCTGAACTTTTCCTTCTAAGATATACTTTTTTCTGGGGAATTTAGTTACCTCAACTACTAAAGATCACTCAAACTTGTCATTTTTCCTTTTATGAAAGAAAAGGGAAACTTACATACCAGTTATTATGGTTGTAGTAGACCTCCTTCTTCTATAAAACCCCTATAAGACAAGATTCCACACAGCAAAAATTACAGTTCCACCTATCAGGGAGCTTGCAGGCAAACATGCTGAACCACAGGAGGTGCAAATAGCCAGGCTGAACCAGTCACTTATCACGCAGACCAAAAACGCAACTGACTTAGAAGAAATTCATAAACGTGTAGAAAAGACAAAGATTTTGTAAGAGATGACTGAAGAAGGTAGGATGGGAAAAGCAGAACGGTAACGACAAACACAATTACCAGGACGTAATTTTTCCTTGTCGTACTCCTCTCTCTTCCCATCCTACAGAACAATATTCCATACAGCAAGTGGCTACAAGTGCAATGAGTGCTGTCCAAGTACTGGCTCCAGGGAATACTGACACATGGACCAGCCTTCTAAAACGCTGCTAGCCAGAGCCAGCTCTCAACAGCTGAAGGTGTCACTGTTCAACATAGCATGTTTTTTAGAAAAAGACTGTTAGCCAAGAAATCATCAAGGGGACTCAAAAACTGCTGGGCTTTGGTTTTTTGGTGCGGTTTTGTTGTTGCTGTTTTGGGTTGGGCTTTCATGCACCAGTTAATCCACTGGAGAATTTATAAAGTTTTACGCATTTATTTTTCCCATATCAAGTGGATGTTTACCTGTTTTAGTGATTTAAAGTATCTTCACAAAAAAATAAAAAATCTCAAGCCTTTCAGTGACTTTGGAAGCAAGTAACACTTTGAGGTATGGTGCAAAAACCCTCAGTCTCACTGAGCATCAATACCACTCAAGCTATTGATCAAGTTTTTCAGAAAATGAGTTTCCTTTTTACAAGGATAACTTCAATCCTCTTCATGTGGACTGAAAATTCCTGCCAATACACAGGAAGTAACTACAAAATCACTAGTCAATGATTGGATTGACTGCCTCAGCGCTGGACGATTTTAGAGACCATTTACATACACTAAGATCATCTTGAAGACAATTCAGTAATAAAGCTGACAAGTGAATGTTCGATGACCTGCAAATACATCTTTCATATGCCTAAAGGGAATCAGAAGAAACAAAAAAGGCTACTTTTGCTGAAAGCAAAAATAAAGATGCAATGTTGTCAAGCACTAAAGGAAGCTTGCACCATATTCTGCAAGTTATCAAGCATGCAAATGAAGCAAAGATGCTCTCCTTTGAACAAAGATGTTCTCCTTCACAGGCAGAAGGCAGCAGCAGTCCCTACTCAAAGTAGCACAGAGGCAGAAACCAATGCCAGCATAACTTTAAAAATATTCAAGAAGCATCATAATTTTTCTGTTGCTACCTAACACATGTGGCTCACTGAGAGAAGAAAACAGTCATTTAGGAAACTGTTCTTTCTCACTTTCAGGTATGGACCAAGCCTGCATCTGCAGCTGCTGAGAGAATTATAAAGTCTACTGGACTATAAAATAAGTGGCCCATCAGAGAACCAAATGATTGACTTTTAAGCCTGCTCTAATCTGATCTACAATGCTTACTAGATCACAGAAGGAAAATTCACTTTCTGACTTAGTTTTCATGCCTTCCATGTAATTTTTGCATGTAAGGTAGTACCAAAACAAAGAAATTCTGAACATCATACTTTCAATATACTTCTAATATACCTCACCTTGCATCTCAAAAAATGAAAGTTTGACAAATCACCATTAGCATCTTCTAACCAAACACTGTGTGTAATTTCTCCCCTTAGTGACGCTGCTTTTGTTATACCATCATCACTTAGAGTTGAAATGGTTTCATTCAACAGAAATTAACTTATACTTACAGAGCATACCATAAAAACTTAACTTACAGAGTATACCATAGCACTGGCATGTTAAAAGAACACTGTTGCAGTGAAAAACTTGTTTCAAGTCCCGTAAAAAATTGAATTATTACCTAATTCTTTAAGAGGTTGTATTTCGTATTTATATTCCGTTTTTTGTTGATCTGGCTACAAGAGATGCCAAAGAGAAGACATGCAATGGAAAAGGAGATGCTGAGACTTGGAATACATAGTTTTTAAAAAAAAAAATAAATCACAGAATCATCTCAGGTGAGACTCTGACCACAGCTGTCACACAAAAAGCACAAAGAAAGATGACTTGATGATCATACAAGATATGTGTCTTTAAGAGATTAGTAGCAAGATTCACATGGAAATGTGATAGAGAGGAATTAGATGCAACTCTCACTGACCACCAGCTAAGCAGAAACAGTCCAGGCAGTTCAGAACACAATTCCCAACCACCTACATTACACTTATTAAGAACCTTGAGGGAAGGAGGTGAAAAGGAGGGAAGAGCAGGGAAAGGGGTGAGAGGGAAAGCATCCCTGAGAACAAAATACAGTGGCTCAGTCGTCCAGCCTGGGATTTTACTGTTGCTTATCAACTCTCAAGTACAGCCTTCTGCATTTGTTTTTGCCCTCCTCCCCAGCTGAGAAGCTTATGACATTAGAAAGTGAGCACATAAGCACAAAAAAAAAATCCTTCATCAAACACATGTGAAGCAGAAAGCATCTTTTCTCATCCTCCTTGGACATACTTGCAGCCAGCCTGGACACAGTGGTTTAAAGATTAACAACAACAAACACTGGCTAAGCAGGCTGAGATGAAATAAATCCGTCCTCAGCCTCTGTTAATCATCCCCTACACACTTCCCATGGGGGAAAGGCAGTGAAAAGAAGTCACAGCTGCTGATCACATAGCAAGTACTCCGCTGAACAGCTATTCCATGGAAAACTGTTCAGGACTGGGATGCTTAAAAATTAGACCAAGATGTGAACGAATGGTAAAGAGAACATGTAAGAATTAATTGTGGAAGCAGAAAAAAGAAGACTGAAGTGTACAGATTTCTTTTCCGAGAAGTCCCAGAACAATTGTAAGGGTGCATGGAAAACACAGCTGACACAATAAAGAAGAAAATATTATTTAAAATTGATTGAAGAAGGTTCTTCTAGAACCTTCTTGGAATTCATCAGAAAAAGTGAAAAATTCAAAAATTTTGAATCAAAGATTGAGAGAGATGAATCAAGCCCAGTGAATTCAAAGAAGCAGAAGAGCAACATTTCTGAACTCTGCTGCAATACTTGCACTCAAAAATACAGAGAGCACAACTGGAACCTAAAACCCACACCTGAGGGGAAAAAAACTAAGAAAGAGAGAAACGATTGTAGCAAGGAGAAGGAGCTTGGGATTTCAGAGTGTGATGCTCACCAGACAGGGAATGAGAGATTTTAAGGAAAAGGGAAGGTCCTACATCTACAGGTACTTACAGTTTGATGGAGGCAGAGAAAGACTAAGCAGGTCCCAAGAAGACAAGGACAGGGAACGGTCCCATTTCACTAAGGGTAAATTGGCTACAGAACTAGCTGGCTATCAGAACTACAAAAACACTTCTTAAACTATATCCCATAGAGAGGATACAGATGAAGACAGGAAAAAGGTATCTGGTTTATCCTCAAGGTTAAAATACATCAACTGTGCAGACTTGGATTTGCAGTATTAGTAGAGAATTTCTTTTTATTGGTCTAATTTTTCTACCTCCCTCTTGTCCTTCTTCTTCACTTCTTTCCTTCTTTCTTCTGAGATACGTTAAAGGGAAAAAAAATGGAGACATGAGATTAGAAACAAAAGTACCTAAAGCAAGAACTAAGAAAGGATTTACCATTCCTAGCAAGAGGTAAAGATGACAAAGAAAAAAAAAAGCAGTCTGGCTATGCATTTTTACCCCCTGTGATTCATGAACTTTATGCCGTCCAGCTTCCTGACAGTTGGAGTCAGTATGGTTGCTGTATGGAATTTTGTCTTGTAGGATGGGAGAACAGTGAATATGAAACTGACAACCCTTAAGAAGTTCCAATTTTACCTTAAACAGAAATGTAAAAAATATGAAAAACAACTCAAAGCTTGCATTCTACATACGATCCCTAGCTATAGGGAACAACATGACATTGACAGATGAGAAACACTAAGATAACATAAATCAGCAAAATTCCATTGGCAATTGTTGTATGAAAAGCACCTTGTCTTAAAATGCCTTTCAGAATGAGCATCGGGAATTATGGTAACTCCAAATAAACTTTGATTATGTCAATAGCAATTTTATGGCTCCTTTAATATTTCAACTAAAAAGTTTTTCATTTCTTCCAAGGAATACAAAATTAGACTTGACTTTGCTCCAACACTGAGCGACACTAATCCTCTGAACCTCATGCATCTTTAAAAGACTGTCAAAGACTGGTGTTGCAATATTCTAAATCCATATCTGTCTTAATTAAGCAGTTCTATTACAAATTTCTTGGTAAACCTGTAACTTCAACAGCTGATTTTGTGCTTAAAACCAATTGCCTACATAGCAGTGCATATGAACAAAGGCAAAAAAGCAAAATATTGTAATATTTAAGGAAATGAAACTTACTTCCGAAGTTTGCCTTCAACCATCCATTTATCTCTCCTTAAGTTTGACATATAATCAATGTTTTTATCAATTTCACTGTCAAAGATGAAAATAATCCATTAACTGTGAACTTACGTATCTTTTTTTCTGACAGACATTTACATATAGACACTTTTCCTTCAAACAATTGTCTTGGAAGAATCATTAACATTCAAAATAAATCACTTTAAAGCTAGGAAACCCCAATACTAGGAATGTCAGTGTAGCACACTGCTCTACCTATGTCAGTCTTTATCCCCAGTATCGCCTCGGCTTTCTTACCACAAGCAGCATGGCATTCAGCCTTTCATAGTTCTATTCAGGATCAAGCCTCCAAATGTCTTTGCCACAAAGCATGTAGCCCTGTGCTGAGAAAACAGTTACCACTGATCCACCTGAGGTATTCTGCCTAGGATCCTCGAGATCTACAATCCACCATCCACCTTCCACTGCAGAAACTGAAGGACCGAGCAAAGGGCTTTGGTGCAGTCCCCGTGCGCTGCTTCTGTGACACCTCGGCCTCAACAGTTCAGCAATTACAGCTGTTTCTCTGATCAAAGTTCAGAAACTCAAGTTCTGAGTGATCACTTCTACAAACAGGATCTAACAGTCCACTGCAACAAGAGGCAGTTTCTTTATATGATGAATTTCACTGATACACATGAACTTTCTTCAGCAGCTGATATACAGCACTTGTACTGCCTACTTCTGCTATTTTTCAGCTCTGGAAAACCTGAAGTATCTCTTCCATTCCTGCCTTAACACAGCCCTGGTTAACTTTTGCAGCACAGAGTACCAAACCCAGCAGAATACACCAGGAAACAAAGCAGCACTCAATTAGGTGATGAAAGCCTTTACCATAGAAAGTCAGTCTGTGGACTTTTCATTGCACATTGGTGGGTTTTGATAAGTTGCTGAACCTAGAGGGGATTTAAAATTATGAAATGCTATACACTACCAACAACAAATGCAACACAGATCCTCTTGAATTAATATGATGATACATCAAGCCTGCCACTTCACCTTATGACCCTATTTAAAGTATTTGTACAGCAAACATCTTCAAAAACAAAAGGAAAAAAGGGAAAACAGTGTCCTGTAGAAGCCTCAAACAACTCTTCCAAGCTATTTCCTAGAATACCCAGTAAATTTCTTTGCAGTCAACCTCATCGTTAATTCCAAAAACTGATAGAGGAATTTTGGTTCAAGCTTTGAAAACAAACAGACCAAACATGTAAAAGTTCTATTCTTCCATCATATCAACAGTACATAAAGGTAGGGAGCAGTAACTCAACCAATTTCAGCTTTCATTGTAAGAACATAAGTAGTCCTCCTGTAACAGAATAGTGAATACATAATACTTCGAACTACATCATTTTTCTAATTTTATTTTTACACACCTGTTTGGGAAAAATCTTACCTTACTACACTTTTGCTGCATGCTAATTCATTAACCAGAAAAGCAAGTACTGATGCTTTCTGAGCAGGGGAATGTGCCTGAAAAGCTTTGGTCTTCAAGCTCTCTGTCAGCTCTGTTTGCCCACAATGAGCCTCCATGAAAATCTGCAGAATCTCAGACACATTATCTCGATTGATACCAACATTCAGTAATTGTTCTCCAAGAATAGTTTTAGCCTAAAAAGAACAAAGACATTTCAAACAATTATGTTTAAAAACCACTGTTTTCCTTTATAGGCTCTATTATTGTTTATAGAAGATCTAAGGGTTTGTTTCCATTTTTATATAAGGACTTCAAACATGATGATTCTTTTAAACTATTCAAATGCAAATATTAAATACAGTAACAAATTACAATGTCTTCACCTCTAAGTTTTTAAAAACAGAAATAGTATTAGTAATAATTAAATGGATTACATGTAAAAAGGCATGGCCTAACTGAAAATTGATGAATACTGCTTTGTACAAAGATGCTATGAAGAGCTCTAGAGTGGAAGAAAGCTGTACTGGCTTGAAAAAGAAGGCCAGTAAGAAAGAGACATGAATGAACTGGGGTTTTGATGAAGTGACCTAGACAGCAGACCTTAGGGAAAGAAATAGCAACGGACAGAAAGGAGTTAAAAGACATGGCCACAGATGTGACAGTGCCCTGCAAAAGGTCCAATATAAATGGGATGTATGTTTGTGTGTGGAGAAAACGCACTGAAACACATCATCAGTGGAAAAGGGGAAAGCTGATGGGACACAAGGTTTTGGAGTAACATCAGAACAGTGACACTGCAGAAAAGAATTAGGAAAGAGAATGGAAGTCCATGTGAGAGAGGTGTCAGAGACGCATTATGAAGAACGCATTGACAGATACAGGGTGTTTACTATGGATATTCTCTTTTTACCTTGTGTACTGTACCAAGTCCAGGATCGCACACAGCTGCAGAGACAAGTTTCACAAGCAAGTCCTGTACTTCTCCCATGCTGTCCCCTATGTTGAGCAAACCCTCTTGAAGAACACTCAGGGAGGGAACATCTACGGTCACATCAAAGCCAAGAACTTTACCAAAGTTACGCAGGAACTGCACTACCATGAGGCAATCCGAAAACGTGCTTCCATCAAGAATGAGGCCTGGGATGCGAGGCAGCTCTGGGAAAGGCTGGAAAATCAAGAAAAAATGTGAAATATTCAGGAGCATATTACAAACGGGTTTTTTTGGTAACAGCTGGGAAATTGATTGACACTTCCTTCTGACCTACAGCATGACAATGCTGGAAGCTACAGGTGACAGGGAACCTACATCCCTTCTCCATTCAATGATGAAACACATTTAACTTTTCACAAATCATAGGAGGCAAGAGTTTAAGAAATACTTCTCTTTTGGCCAGGAGACACTGTAAGGATCTATTCTGAGCCAAAGTACTGTAAACGTGGTGTAAAATGATTTAGGGGGAAAAGAGAAGGGATTTCTCAGGAACAGAGATTTTGAACCCGAGCTTTGTCAAGCCCTTACAGACAAGAACTAAGAACTCGGAAGACTGGGACAGTAATTTTTTTTGAGCAACAGCTTTTGAGAGCTCTCTAGATGATGATCTAGTGCATGTACCGAGGCATGTTATATATTCTTCATATACAAAAGTAACTTGAGCAAAGAATTTTTTTGAAGCAACAATACTTTTTGTGAAGTAGGCCTCTTTTAAACAAAAAGCAGCTAATTAACTAAACATACGCTAGTGTGTAGTGTTTCAGTATCTTGTATATATTTCAAATAGTCCTCTAATTACCTCAATTAAAACTTGAATGCTTTGAGCGTGGTTGCAAGAAAAAAGAGTTATTGACAGAATTGTAAAATACACAAACAAGAAGCAAGAAAGTAAGTCTGTGTTGCTGTGATCACCTTCTGGTCTGCTAAGCACATATCTTCATTTGGCTTCTTTAGCTCCTTTGCCATTTCTAATTCCAATCTCCGCTGTTCCAGTTTACGTTCTTTATTTAATCTTTTTTCATCACGTTTCTCTTGCTTTAGCCGCTCTTTTTCCTTAAGAGAATTGAAAAGGGGAAAAAACCAAACCCACATATTAAACTTACGAAAGACCAATAAAATAATTTGAAAAGCACTATTTCTGTAATCTTAATAATCACCACATCAATTAAGGAACCTGCATTAAAGTAAAGAGGAGAGGAAAATTAGAACAAAACCACTGAACTGTAAGGTAATCTTAGATTAACGGTTTTCTCTCCTGTCCATGCAGACACAGGTTCCAAGTGTGTTTGCACAGAAAACCTTTTTGAAGTGCCATTTAAGAAAGACGACTGAGTGAAAATATGGCAAAGAATTGCCATGCAAGGCATCTGATTTTAAAAACTGCTTACACCCCAGCATCATTAATCTGCACCTGCTAGAGCAGAGACCACTCAAGAAATCTCTCTGAACAATACATGGTTTAAAAAGTCCCATAATACATAAACTAGATATGAATACCTTATAAGATACAACTCATCTTTTCAAACACAGGTAACTTCTGGCCTTGAATTACCATACACTTTGCATGCAACCTGAAACTGAACATGTTGTCCTTCATGTCTTATATGCACAACAAGAAAACACAGATCAAGTGTGAAGCCAAGCATCTATTATTAGTCTCTTCAATACCCTCCACAGTGGAGTCACACCAATGCTTCACCAACTCTGTCTGTAACATGCCAAGACTGACTGAACCTGGAGCTCTCGTGGCCTTTCCCATCCTCGGTGCCAGAGGTTCTGCTGCCACATGTTCAACACCAACCCACTGTCCTGGTGACACAACTCCCCACACACCACTGTCGAGTGTAAAATGTGAGGAATCTGCCACACATCAACATCACCTGCTCAGAGCACAGAACCGTGCCTGTAAACAAACAGGTCTGTGTGTGTGCCACCACTCCAGAACCTGATACAATATGGAGCTGAAGCTGCTGTATGTGCTTTCACCTGTGACACAGGAGAGCTAAAGCACCAAGCCCAGACAGTTCCCATTACTCAGAACCCCTCCCTACTATTCTGTTCGTTTTAGAGGTCACTCCAGTCTCTTCCATTTACTACCACCATATTGTGCAACAATGAGAGAATGGGCAATACTAAGTGAGGGTTCAGCTCCATTTGTAGGTCAGTATTAACCACTGACTTCTCTGTAGAGCACTGGCAGGCCCCATGACTTCTTATTCTTCCTTTTGATTCTATACAGAGTATTACCAGAACACTAGTGACATCTGTGGATAACCACTGTGAGGGCACAGCCATCATGACTTCTACTGCTACAGTCCTTAGTGGATTTTATGCAAGATTGAGTTTCACATTAGATGCAAAGAACATGTATGGACCAGTAAATTTACACTGGCAAAAAAAAAAAAAAAAAAAAAAAAAGCAGTGACATTCAGAACTACCCATCTGCCCACCTGCTTGCTGTGTAGGCATCCTCTGTACTGCCAACACAGGGGCTCTTCATCTACACTGAGTTCGTAAGAGACATCTTGTATGGAAAAACCACAATACACTAAAGCAGCATGCTAAATCCATAACTTGATTTTAAAATGGGAAATGCCCTCTGATTTGCTTTTGGAGAAGTTTATTGCCTTTTCTCTTAGTCTATGTCAATGTCTCAAGGCCAACTGACACAGCCTACAATTTGTTTTTGCCAATTTGAAACACTCTACGACAGGAGAAAGCAAGAGATGTATGTATGGATATTTATGTGGCAACACAGTAATTTACAGCTGTGATAAAAAATAAAAACTTTAGCTGCACTATGTTCCATAAATCTATTTAAAGTTTTACTGGCTGAAATAAACACTGTTCTATTTCTATTAGAGTAAGAATATAGTTAGTTAGTGGATCAGACTAAATGACTGTTCAGCTTGGGATTCTGATTTCCAACAGCAGAATGGGTGCTTAGCATATAATCTTCCTCTATTTCCTTGCATTGAAGTATTATTCAGTTTTTCTTGGGTTTGGTCAGTCACTTTTATTGAAATTTGTAAATACACCCTAGAGAAAAGCTGTAACAATTTTTTTAACAACTACTTGCAATAATGACGGTTATCTTACTTCAGTATCTTCACTACCTGCATTTTATTTACTAAAGTCTGAGGATATAGAAATATATAACAAGTAAAACAAAAAGTAAATTAGCAATTGGGGGGGGGTGGGTGGGTTTGTACTTTACTTATATTTCCTCTCAAAAACGTCCAGAACTCTCAAAACTCAGCAATCTGTGTCAGTGTTCAACCATCTCCCTCCAAGTAAAAAAGTTTTTTTTCAGTTCCAACAGAATTTCCTGCATTTCAATTTGTGCCTAATGCTTCTTGTCCTACTGCTGCAATGTACACAAATCAAATTATAGATGATGTAAAAAGACACTGCTCTTCTACAGATGACAGCAGAATGAAACCATGAAAACTTCAAACTTTCAGGTTAATACTCACTTCTGCTTTTTTACGTGCTTCCATGGCTTTCATAAGCATCATATGTTGTCTCCTCCGTTCTCGTTCCTATTGAAGCAAGTAATATTAGAACCAAACTAAACCACATTTCCAAATCAGTAAAAAAGCCATGTAACAAATTCAGCATTAATAGACAAGTCACAGTAAATACTAAATATAGGACAAGAATGGCCAAGTCTGTGCATGTTTTAGTTCAGGTTTAGAAAGCAAATACAAGAACAATCAAAAGCAAAAAGGTAAAGCAATGAACATGGAGACAGTGTAAAAAAGAAGCATACAGATTTACTTATGGTCAGTTGTGATGCTCCTTCATAAGCTGGCAGAACAAAAAGCATAATGGTTGGCTGGAACAGGTCAGTTACCTTACATCTGCTATGACGGAACTTGCAATTTACTTCTTCAATAGCCAATTCAGCAGAAATTTTAAACTGGTCTTTTTCAAGCATTGCAAATGTTAACATTTTTGTAACCAAGCAACAAATTAACGTGATTGATTTTATCAGCTCTAGATCAGTTTTAATCAAGGCAGTAGTGGTGCATATATGTACGCAACAACACTTGCACTTACTGATGCCTGTCCCTCAGTAAATTAAGTCAGTAGCTTCAAATGCATTAAGGAGCAGTATTCTAGGACACTAAGTACAGGGGTTTTGCCTTAACAAATCTTGGCCCCAGTAATGGCTATAGGAATTTTATCATCTGGTTTGGTGGGGTTAGGATTACATTCTAATATTTCATTGTGGACTTCTAACATTATGTATTTATCACCAGCTGAAACCTAATTTCCTCAGTATCTTAAAAAGGGGAGACATCACCTGATTTCTAAAACAGGTTAATTCAAAGTGTATTTAAAATGTCTGGATTCATTCCCAGTGAAAGGGAGAAGACTTGCAGAGATCATCCAAGTGACTACCTATTAATTTTGCATCAATACCTGACTTTATATATTAGTTAAAGTTTTTACTGGGACATCAGTAACATCGATCCCTGGTTAAAAACCACATTTAATTATTGCTACATTCAATTTATACACATGTTCAAGACATGTCTTTTTTTCCTTAACAGACAAGACAAGCAGATGTATGCAATGCACTGTGCTGTAAAGCCATGCAGCAGTATGTAATATGACAGCAGCCAGTGCTACATTTTATGCATTGCTATGACAACCATATCACAACCAAATCACAATGCGGTGTTAGATGTACAAAAATAAACATACCCATACCATATCTAGTCTATGCCTCTCCAACTCCTGGTAGAAAGAGTTGGCACAACATTATGAAACAGAAATCACAAAGTCATAAAACCAATTTATAATCCCCCAAAAGACCCCAATACCAAAGCAAAGCAAAAAATCGTAAGGCAAAACAAAATCTGTGCAGGAATCAAACCCAGAAGTTTAAAAAGGGCATATTTTGAGGATTCCACCCCCCCATACAACTGAAAGTAGAGCTGACAATTGGCATTCTGTCTGTGTGGTCAATCGAACTTATACCAACCTGGTGCTTCAGAAGAACAGCCTGCTGCCTTCTCATCTCTTTCTCCTTGAACAGAAGAACAAAAGTGCATTTAAAACATCCATCAAAAGTTTCTTACTAAACTGCACAGTCCTGCCACATTAAAACAGCACATCTGAGTTGAATTCTAACTCAGATGAAGAGAGAAGTACACACAACATACATGACAGTAAGTCTGTGAATTGGGAGTTCCATGTTAGAACACACCTAGAATGATGAAGCAGCAACAGAAGTACTTATTACACACACACACTGTTTTCCAGTATCTGTAAAAGAGTTCTGTAGTCTTGCATGCATTACAGCCTAGAAAAAACAATGCTTGCTGAGAAACAACATAGTTTTTCAATACAGTGTGCTTAAAAGATTATTGTGAACAGTATTACTGCACAAACATTTTGTTCTGCAAACTATGGTCATGGCACATAAAGCACTGTCTCTGTATTTGTGTGTATGTCACACATACACAAATTCCTCTGTATGTGCTTCATGCCTTTTTATAACCATACATACATATTATTTGCTGTCTCTATGTCCAGCTTCATTACTGATGAACAGCATCCCAAATTTACTGCTTTTATACATCAACATACGTTATGTACAGTAACACAATTCTTGTTTTTGGAGCTCCTCCAAACAAACCTTTATTCGTTTTTCTGCTTCCAATAATTTGGCATTTGCTGCTTCTTCCTTCTTTTTCTTTTTTGCCTGTGCATGCAAAACAGATCACACAACAGCACCATCACAACTTGAAAATAATCTGATTAGAAGCAAAGTCATATACTTTTAAAAATTAAGAACATCATCACTTATTGCGTACATTGCAATAAATCTCTGATACAGTTTTCATAATCAATTCACATTTCAGTTACTTTATAAAAATTAAACCAGAATTTCAAGTTCCACTCAAAATTATTTCACTTGGCTATTTTAAGAAAGCAAGTACACACAGCAATAATGTACGTGGCAAAGAGATTACTATTAATTTTTATGTCAATGGAGACTTGAAAACTAGCAATCCATCTTTGCTAGTACACCAGCAAACCAATGTTTTAAACTCACTGCACTTCTTAGAGAGCAGAGCATTATATTGTTTCGATATCCTACTACTGCAAACTTGTTCTCTAACAAAGGAATTGCTCTGCTGTTAACTTAAGTACACACAAGACTATTCTGATACAAAATCGTGAGCCCAAGTGTGAATACTTGCAAGATTATGGATCACAGTTACTATTAATCATAAAAGAAAAATAATTTAAGACACATTTTTGAACTGGGCTTTGGAAATCAAGGTTGTCAGAGCTGCTATACTTAGTTCCATTCCTAACTATGCGTGACTACTAAAATACAACCTTCTTTAAAATGGCAACAGAAAAATTACATTTCAGTCATTATTTTTACCTCTAAAATTTGCTGAGCTCGAAGTTCTTTCTCCATTCTAATTTGCTGGATTCGTTTAATTTTTTCCTACAAGGGTAAGAAAGATATTTCTTTTAAAAATATTTAAAGGAAATTTATTTTTACATTTGAAAAACAACAAAACTTATACATACTTTTTTGTTATTGAAACAAATATTATTTTTGTTATTGAGTTTCACCCATTTTAGTCAACTGCTCCCATATGTTTAGAATTCTTATTAGTATTAGATGTCTGTGATAACTCTGCAGGAAGCCACACCTAGTTATGCATAGGTGCTCATGTTTAAGTTATCAAAGTTTTTATATTTTTTTTAATACCTCCAAGAGGACCAGATTAATGACCAAGTAAGGAAGCTAGAGACCTGGAATTGCAGCTGACAATGCTGCAGCTAGTTAGGAACGAACAGAAGGGCTCATGCCATGCAACACAATGAGGTTCTACAGTGGCTCCCTGACCAAGAAAGAGTGAGATCTGCCGAGCCCTGCTCGTGCTCAGCTCCTGCAGCCTCTCTCTCACTGTGGTCCCACGGGCAGCACGCAGAGCTGAGCTCAACTAACCCAAAGCCCAGGCTCTGTCAGCCAGGAACACTCACATCATGCAACCTGGCTAACATGCTCACTTCAAATAGTACACTTCAGTTTCTCCAGACTTTTAAAGCACTCAGGTAATTGATGATAATTTGGAAACTTTAGTATGTACTTTATGAGATGGAACTGTATACATGCTGTAACAAAAGAAGTAATTGGAACGGGAACCATGGGTACTACAACACACTGAAGCATGTTTCATCATGGTGAGAAGAAAATGATCAAGTTATGCATTCTACAGATAGATGCTGGGCAACCATATTCTAATTCATTCTTCTTGATTTATTAGTTCCTATAATCTGAACAAAGTCTTATCGCTTTGATTGAGAAATACAATCATTGCAAATTATTTCACACTACCTGTGCTGGCTAGGTTTGTCTGTCAAATTCGCTATTAAAAATTCAGCAGCACATTATTTGAGATTTTATTATTTCAAAAGAGCTGACTGAGCCACAATGACTAGGAAGGACCATTTTGAAGAAAAGTGCATACATCCAGCTGAACTTGCTCTAAAGTTTTAATACCAAAACCCAGACCATGGAATAGCCCTGCAAGCAGGGAGAAGCCTAGACCAGAAATCTGAAAAGGAGTTCAATGAACTTCTCAGGAACAGCACACGCTTTCCCAACAGTGAGGGTAAAGCCCATCTGTACAGAACACATTGTTTCCTTGTGAGCTGGCCTGAGACGCTTAGAACACAGACCACTCTAAATTTTTGCTCTATGGAGAACACATAATGATGTATACACATTATTGAAAAATACCTAAAACCAAAATGAAGCTCCTAAGAAAATATAATCTAAAATATTTAACAGTAAAAGGGCGATCACAGATGAGAAAGACATACAAAGTTTTCTGACAAATAGAGCTCCAATCCATGAAGTCTAATAAACTCCAGGCAAATCTTACCAGCTCCTTAAAATGTTGAGAAGTCCAACATAATACAACCTTATGTAGACAATTAATTCAGAGGCCTTGTTCAGACAGTGCTGAACTTTTTCCAACATGTGAAGCTCACAGCATGGACCTCAAATCTCTATTATCCCCCATTATACTCTATAACAAAACAGTGGAAAGTTGAAAGCATGTGCTACATCCTCTCAACTCCATAAAGGTTAGAGTCAGTACACAACAAACTTTTCAGCGGAGATCACAATAATGAATTATATCAGAGAGGAAGTACTCTGCACATTGAAATCATGAGTTTTATCAGGTTACACATCAAGAAGGAATATGATGATGACAAACAAGGTCTGGATTTGATGCATCCAACAATTTAAAAATTCTTGCTTCCCGGATCCCTTGGAATGCAAGAACCACTTGAAAATCATAGTGTGCTCCCTTTCTTTAACAAGCATGGGTTGCCTTGAGAAGTGGACACATTGAAACTGTCACAATCTACAGAAGTGCAGACTGGCTGAGGTTGGGAGGGACATCTTGAAGTCACCTTGTCCCCACTCCCCTGCCCCAGAAGGGTCACCTAGAACCAGTTACCCAGGACCATGTCCAGGCTGCTGTGGAAAATCTATGTGGGAGGCTCTACTGCTGGTTGATACCCAACTTGCCATCAACCAGGACCCCCAGAACCCTTCCTGCTCTTCAGCCCCTCATTTCCCAATTTATAAACACAACCAGGGTTGCCATTAATATATTGAAAAAACTGTTTTCCATTGTCTCCCACATTTCTGGCAGCTCCAACTTCAGCTGAGCTTTGGCCACATGAGTTTTCTCCCTACAGTGGCAAGCAGCACCTCTGTCTTCTTCCCATGTCACCCATGTCCAATGTTGGGATGCTGAGATCATACATGCACACTGAGGGGCTGGGGCACATCCAGAGAAGGGAAATAGAGCTGGGAAGGGGCTGGAGCCCCAGGCACAGCTGAGGCAGCTGGGAAAGGGGGCCAGCTTGGATAAAAAGGAGGCTCAGGGGGACCTTCTCACTTTCTTAAACTCCCTGACAGGCAGGTGCAGCCAAGTGAGGGTCAGGCTCTGCTTCCAGGGAACAAGGGACAGGACAAGATGAAATGGCCCCAAACCGTAGCAAGGGAGGTTTAACTTGGATATTAGGTAACATTTCTTCATGGCAAGGGTTGCCTATCTGGCACAGGCTGCCCAGGGCAGCAGTGGAGTCACTGACCCTGGAGGGATTTGAAAGATGTGGTACCTGGGGACATGGGCTAGTGGTGGATCCAACATTGTAAGTAATATACACTGTGTGTGCTCTTTAAAACTAGATCTAAAACATACACTTCATAATCAGCATACTTAGTAATTTACTAAATATTTGAAATACACCTTGCTGAATGATTTAAAACATCGTTGAAAGAGCGTATTTAGCAATTGTATAGTTTACCTGTTGCTTCATTATCTTTATCTGCTCCTTCTGCTTTCGCTTTTCTTCAGCTGCCATAATAGCTAACAAACAAAAGCAAACAATATCAGCAGAACATGGCAAGAGACAGGTAACTTTTCATAAACACTTTTCAAAATAATCCCCTAGCATACACAAACTTGCACAATACTTACCTTGCTGTTTTTTTGCTTCTTTGGCAGCTCGTGCTTGCTCCTGCTTCTGAAGCTTTCTCAGTAGCTTTATTTGTGCTGCTTGCCTAGCTATTTCTGTTACAAAAAGAAAATATTAAGTTCATAAAAACAGTGCTGTCCAACAATACAGTTCATGTTCCAGATATTTGCGGTTTGTAAAAAGAAAGAGCAAACAGAGGATTTGTTTTGCACACACTGGCACTTACAAAATGTTTCTATGAACCATCATTAATGGCACATTGTGTATCAATAACTGCATCAATAGTGCAAATGAACATGAGTACTTTCTACATAAAATAAATACTTTTTTTGGAGGAAAAAAATATTTATCAAGTGACAGAATCGTGCCAATAATGTTGGTTCATTTTCAAACCTTTTTCTTCTTTCTTTTTAAAGCAGAAACCATTAATTCAAAATTACTAAATCAACATTTTATTCAGAAAGCATGGATTAGTTTTCCTTAGAAGTCACCTCATGCAATTATGTAATCCTTTTGTAACACTGCAGCAAGAGAACACTCTTTCCTTTGGCTACCTAAAGCCAGACATTCTTATACTAGTTAGTAACCTCCTGAAGCATTCTACTACTCCATGACAGCATTTCTGTGTGGGAGTCCAGGGTTTTTCCCTGGCTCCTCTGGGGATTCAAAAACCCCCCTGGCCGACCCCTCAGAGACCCCCGAGTGCTGCCCAGGAGCTGCAGGGGCTGGATTTGGCTCCTTGGGAGAATCTGCTCACGTTGAGAGAAGAGACACAGAAAATGATGATGAGTAGAGTGTAAATTAGAATGTTAGAATGTAGTACAAGTAGTTTTTTAGATTGTTTATATTAAGGGCCATGTGGCCAAGATGGAGGATCCTGGGTGTGGTGGGCTTCTTCCTCCTTCTTCTTCGTGTCATCCATGCTGAAGTTGCACCCTGGGAACCACAGACTGGATGGGGAAAGAACTGGACATTGTAAAGAGGTTGCAAGCCATTGGGGAAAATTTGTAAATATTGTATACATAGTTTAAAGGCCTTGGCACAGCCCGCCCAGGAGAACCTTCTGCAGAGCGGACCTGTGCTGGGCTGGCAGAAACATTTTTAAGATAAGATAAATAAACAGCCCTGAAACTACACAAGGTCGTCTCAAGCTGCTTTCTTGACGGTGCCTCCAAGAGAACCAGACTTTTTACCACCTTCATGCCATCTCTGGGGAGGTCTCAAGCCTGAAGAGACCCTCAGAGATGAGACATTTCTGAAATTTGAATTAACTGCTTATGGACACGCTGATAGGAGACAGCTGCAGGAAGGATTTTCTGGAGGCTGAATTTGGCTTGCTTTACAAAGGACTGAGGTCCAGGACCTGCATGACACAACTCCCCAAAATACCGTCAGCTTCTTGTGCAGTAACGACAGAGCGAGCTTCTAGACGTGTGTGTACCCGCGCACTTCCTTCCTTAAAACCCATCCACGGATGAACTATTTACTCATCTTCCAAAGGTCTTCAGTAAGAGCATGTAACAAATATCCAAAATAAAACGCTGCAGACTAATATCCTAGTGAGACAAATCACTCTCCTATAGGAAAACCTCTCCCCAAGCTGGCACCCTCTCCTTGTGAAAGCAAGCTCTTACCCTGAGCCTGGAGCTTTCTCAGCAGCTTCGTGTCAGCGCTGCCCAGGAACTCGCCGCTGCCCACGTTGGGAGGGCGGCCCTTGCGGCGCCGGCTCCTCGGCTCCTCTCTGCCGTGCTGCCTCTCGGGGTTGGGGGGGCGTCCTCTCCGGCCCTCCATAGCTCTGATGCGGGGAACCACCTCCTCTTCCTTCAGCAGACACCACTGCACGCCCTTCAATTGACACATTTCACAGACAACTATCACAAACCCAGATAAAAACAACCCCGTATCTAGGGTGAGTTGTACATATTAAATATGCAAGGGCTGTGATGTATTATTTGGGCAGGACAATTTCTTGGTGAAGCACAGAAGCAGTGTATTGAGAGACTATCACTAAGAACTTCCTTCAATTCTACCACTAGGAAGGACTTCAAAGACTATTCAAACATATACTAAGTTTTTAGTAGATACACCATTATTGTGGTTTCTATTCTCATCATATCAAATTGTTTGATCCTTTCTAAAAGGCAAAACAGATTCTTCCTTATTAATAAAATCAACAAGTATTCTGCTTTCACATAAACCAGTGCTCAACATGAATGAAAAAAATGTGTGAAGCTATGAGGTTCAGTCTTCCAACAGAGCATGTTTACAGAAATTCTGGCATACATAACAAGCAAAGGCAGTAATGCATTTTCAAATATTGCTTTGAGTGTTGCAGAGCTCAACAACTGAGCTGAAAAAACACAGATGAATATTAATCTTCAAGTTTTAGTTAGCAGAACTGAGTTCTCCCCTCATCCACTACAAAACAGTTTCTGCACCAACTTGAATGAATGAAAAGCAAGTTCTAATCATCCACATACCTGAAGTTATGTGAACTTTATTCTCTAACCAAACAAAGCACACACGTATTTTCTGGCATCGTGAAAGCATATTATAAAATACTTTGTTAATAAAAACACTCAAGTTAATCTTCATGAAGGAACAGCTTTACTTTAACTGGTTACTAAAAAGTAGAGTTTATTGCATCTACTGAGCAGAAAAGGAGCACCATTTAGGTAATCCTGTTTAATTGTACACCAGTATTTCAAAATTTTAACATCTTTTACCATTTGCCCAAGTTTTTGAGAAATGCAGAGAAAAGCTAAGCATCCTTCAGGACTTCTTCACAACTTGCCTAAAACAGGTTTCTAAAAAGTATCAGTTCAGAAAAAAAAATATTTGGAATGCTTTTGTTTTCACATTTTTATGTACATAAACCCTAAAATCCCATATACTGTACCACAACATAAATGATTTCTGCTTATTCTGGTAATTTGTCTTTTAATTATTTCTGCCCATTCTTCACAATTACAAAGGTCTTGCATAACATCAGCAAATGAAATGGTAGTTTGTTAATGACACAATCAGATTTCAAAGGAGTTATCAGTATCTGCAAAGATACTTTTCTGAAGTCTGAATAATTCCCAGTTAAGACCATCCCCAGAGTACAAGTCATACTTGGTTTGCACACATTCCAAAGGACTTTGTTATTAATTATGTTCTGAAAATGCACTGTTCAGAACCAAGACCATATCATTAATGTGTACCACATCATCATGTACCACCCCTAAGGACTTTGTAATCCAAAATATTCACCTCTACCACTTGACTAGAAGTTCTTTTACTATCTTGAAGAGTACTACTTAAGTGTAACTTGTTTTTCTGCCCAGTTCTTGAATTGCAGTTTATCACAGGTTCAGTTTATTGAGGCAGATTTAATACTTACTACCCACATCAACTTCCAACCTACAAAACCTGATCTCATAATATGTACGTGCCAGGAGAGGCAAAGCAGAAATCATAGAAAAGGAGGAGAAGCAGCCATAGTTCAAAAAGTACCTGCAAAAAGCACCTTTTCCACAAAAAGAACAGCAATGGAAATTGCTCTTGCCCTGTATTTGTATTTTCTGCAGTTAACGATACTAACAATAATAAATACATGTCACAGAAAAATGAGAGGTCTACCGGATCATTAGTACCAGAAAACATGCTGGGTATTACACTATCCTAATGCTGCCTAAAAGGGAAATTAGAGGTCATCAAATGAAGTGAACAATGGCTCAGTAAGCAAAAGGAGCACGTGTTTCAAGAGATGGCAGAAGACCGTTTATGTCCGGTCAAAGGGCATCGTGAATGCACAATTCTCCACAAGTTCAAGAGAGGACAAGACAAAAATGGTCCAGAACAAAGCCACTGAGGGCTAAGCAAGATTTGATTGACCACCCATATTTTGTGCTCAAACAACCTTTAAAATCTAACACAAAATACATTTCTATTAAAGGAACGTACAGTCTGACACTGTGAGTTTTTGATATTTTGAAGATAAAATATAAGAGTTGTGCCCTAACACAGGACAACCACAGGCTCCCATAAAATTGAAGCTTTGCTACTCAAACACTAGAGAAAAACTGGGAATAAAACTGTGAAATGTTGTGTTATTGTTCAAACTAATCAAAATAATAATTTTATTCAATTTCTCACCTTCAAGCATCTACCATACACCACGGTACTGTGCTGCCATCAGGACATTTGCCAAAAAGACACCAGACAACCAGCATGAAAGCAGAATCAAATTCAAATCCTGTTAATCAAGCTAATGAACAAAACTATAGGTACTTTTCAAGAAGCAAAAAATCCACCTAAATTTCAGATTAGATTTGTGGGGGAAAGTTCACCACTCAGCTTTCCAAACTGAACTGCAGAATTCAGAACAGGACAAAGACTCCTGTACATACTAGTTAACTCATGAAGACACATGTTTATTCCATCACCCCCAATCACAATCATACTGAACTCCTAAATCATAGCAGTTGAAAGCTGAAATGAATTTTCACACTTGCCAAACTTGAGTCATTCTAATCCTACTCCTCTGTGGCCTACTTCTGCCAGATACGCTTCTGTTCCAGCATTCAAACACTGCTTTGAACAATTCATCATATCTGGTGGTTTGCACACCACAAGAGAGAAACACAGGCACTAACACAGGCAGGTAATCCAGGTACTTTTGGCTTGCTATAGATAAACCTTTAATAACACTGATTAAGCCTTAAGATAATTTTCTTCACATCTTGTTTCATCTTAGAGCTGTGTGAAACTTAGCCCAGCACATGCTGCATGTCTCAAAAGATGACAGAAATGTATAATGAAGGCAGGGAAGAATAATCACTAAAGGCTATACAGAACAATTGGAACTATCACAAAAGCAGAAATAAAATTTCTGGAATTACATCCAGACATCCATGAAGATATGATTATCATATATTATTCTGAATCTGCATGATTCAAAAAACCTTAGTAAAGAGGGTGCAGCTCTTTTTATAAAGTATCAGTACCACACACTGTTTCACTAGACAATATTATCAGCCTGAGTGTAGCTCCACTGTTTTGTAACTTCTTGTTAAGATGTAAACACATCTTAGAACATCTGCCACAGCTGCCCTCAGTCTCTTTTTCTATTAAGAAAACTTCTTTGTCTACCCAAGTCTCGGTGGATCCTATCAAAGACCACATCAGTGTGAAGTTCTGTGGTGTTATGTACAGCTCACATTGCCAGTCTTGCCTGTAGATACCTGCCCCTCACACTGCCTTCATTCTCAAGGTTTTAGAACAGGACAAATTGAAAATCAAGTAAAGGGAGAAAGACAGATATAACTAAAGAAGGGGACAAGAGAAATGAATAATACAGGTAACAGACACAAAAAAAGAAACAGGGCAAAAAGAGAATAGATACCCTGCCATTATATTACATCACGGTAAAATTAATTATTTCAGTCAAGACATGAAGGTACATAATGAAGTTAATAATTACAGGAATTTGTAACTGTTGAAGGCCAAACATTAAGCAAGTTTAATAGTGTTTTAGTCTGTAAGCCAGGAAGCACCACCTAGAAGTAGCTGCTTACATGAATTCAGTCTTTAATGCTTTCAAATCTATACCATACAAACATGACATATTTCTACAAGGTATTACAAGAACATAAGGCTAAACTCAAGCTTGAAGTCAAGACTGTTGAGAGCTAGTAGCATGCTCGTAACACTTATCTGGTAAAGAAGTGAATACCTCCACTGAGAAAAGTCCAAAAATTTTCATGCACATCCTGAAGAAACGGCAACATGGCCAAAATACTGCAATACAGCATGGCACAAACACAGTAACAATTTCCTGGAAATGTTGGTTTTACTTATCCTGGTGTGGTTTATCTACACACCATCTAATGATTTTACCACTGAAAAGCATAACTGGTATAGTTCTGCATCCCCCTCTGTAAAAGTGTCATGCTTCAGGATGCTCAGACAGTATTCTTGATACAGGAGACACTTGTATATAAACATGCAATTTACATATAAACACACACAATAACACGTACACATGCACAGGAACACACTAACAGAGTGAGATTTAACATCTACACATAAATTACATTGATATGAGGCTGTATACAATAAAAGAAGAAACAAAGTTTTAAGTCAGAAATAGCTGAATGCTAAGATAAAATACGTGGCTCTTGAGTTTTCAAACTAGACCAAGCCAGGCTCAGAGCTGATCATTAAAGCACCCTCGGAGCAGAGCCACTGAAGGCAGCAGTTCTCAACCCAGCCCAGTGTGAAGCTCTCCATGTCTCAATCTAACTACTGTTAAGAACACGTGCAGCTTTTAGAAATAATTAGCTAAAAACATGTAATGCTTCAGACTGTAGCAAAAGTTACTTCACCTAAACTTAAGTTAATGCTCCTTGGATCAAAAACTTTACTTTTTAAAAAGTGGATACCTGCGGTCCATCTCTTGCTTCATAGAAGTCACCCACTCCTATTTTTGCACTGAAGCTGAAATTGTCCCTTGAGATATCCATTATTCCATTTCTGCTGAGATACTGAAAAAATCACATATTTTTCCACTTCAGCTTGTAAATAATTACAACCCAGCTTTGATGCACAGCTAACTTTGTGAGCGCAACGTTTTGCATATTCTGTCAAAGGGATATGCATTTATAAGATATCAAATCAGTAACAGACTGAGATACATTACACCTCACATCACAGAAAATAAGTATTTCAACTGGAGAGAAAAAAAAGCATATTTTAACTGCAAGCATGCTTACTAGCATAAGAACACAGAAGTTAAAAAGTTAATGTACCTTTACTACTTCAGGATACTGTCTCAGCTTCTTTCCACAAGGTGCAAAATATGCTACTTCTCCTTGAAGACGACCGCCAAAGTTTCTTATTCGGGTTTCTCTTTGCCAGCTAGAGCAATATGAAATAGTTGCATACAACAATACATTTTTAAAAAACAAGTCATTTGTGTCAATTTAAGAATTCTACAAAAAAAAAAAAAAAAAAGGACGAGAAAAATGTGACTCGAGTATCATAAACAGAACAAATCAGAAAATTTTATCAGGTAGATTGTCCAAACTGACTAAATATATTACCAGATTTTAAGCAGCCTAGAACTATAAATTAGGGAGTTATTTGGAGTTTATATCTGCTCGGATCATTAGGACTCATTTCCAAAGCAAAACAGGTAAGAGATGGGTCACATTTGAAAAAGAAAAATTTAATGCACAAAACTTAACACATGAAATATGCTGACACTTTTTAAAGAAATCCAGAGTCACTGGGAGTCAAAAATGTAAATTGCCTTTTTATTACTTTTCAGCCTCAAGATTTCTGAAACTCATTCTTTACCAACGGCTTTTTGAAAGCATGATCTCCCTTTTAAGGAAAGTCAGGTGCATAAACAACGTACCCAAAATCGAGGGGAACACGCAGCTCCCGTTCATCTGCCACTCTTCGTCTTTTCGAAATACCTAAAACAGAATCTCTGATTAATACCTAACAGAAGTAGAGACCTTCTGTCTAGAGTGCGACACAGGTGCTCCCTGGACAGCTGTGAGCGAGGGAAGGGCCAGGCTGAGCCAGCACAGCCCCCACACCACCAGAGTCTCACACAGCAGCACGGCAGCTCCTTCCACATCCTGCCAAGACACCCCTGGAAAAGGCACTGAGGAAATGGCTATGCTCACATCCCAAAATTCAGACACAGCCCTGCACTCTCAACCTAACATCAAACACTACTGGTCACTGTGCAGGGAGGGAGGCTGCTCTTCCAAATACAAATGAAAAGTCCAATGCAAAACAGATACAGAAAAGAGACCACGAGACTCCTTCCATGACTTACTAACTCTAGGTAAAAGATTCACAAAAATATTTTTGTTGTATTATGTTGACTCCTATAAGGTGATTCTTAGGTGTATATTATTATACATAAAGCAAGGAGATAAAATTTATTTATTCTACCTCCTATCCTACTCCTGTAAATAGAAAAATCTGCTATCAGACTTTTCAAAGCATCACAAATCAACACAGATTACTGAAAAAAACATTAGATTTTAAATTTATCCATTTGGATGATTACTCCTAATTAATGTGAAAACTTTTATAAACTATAAAGTTAACAAGCCTGTTTCTGGGATAAATATTAGGTAGATCATACTATACTGCTTCAAAGCTAATGCCCTTGTATGACATGGAATGAAGCTTCTATTCCACTGAATCCAAATATAAAAACCTATTTATAAGCAGATATTCCCATTTAAAAATCTACTTACATGCATGTTAATAAACATCAAGTCTCTAATTCAAAGTAGGAAATACGTGATTTCATTTCATTGTTACCATGCAACTTAAGAAGTGTGACTTTCAAAAATGCATTCTTTACTGTAGCCATAGTAATTACTGAATTTTACAAATTAAGTCACCAAATGAAGGATTATAAAAACTACATAATAGCAGGCAAATGCTAAATGTACTTTCCATTAACTTCTAAAAAATAAATCCTTACACATAATCCATAAATTCTACTTAGAATTTTGAAATAATTATTAGAAGATTATGTTCTAACAAAATATGTTTATGAAGTTTATCGAGGAAGGGGCAAAAACTGAAGATTCAGAACACAAACTAGAACATACAGAAATCAGAAGTAAGAATAACTAGTTAAGAATAAAATTAAGAATTCCAAAGACTTAATAATGAAGAGATTTAATGTAATAAATATTCATTCTGGATATTTAATTCTACCTTCTCTCAAGTAATTACACGAGTTAAAATGTCCTGGTCTAAGTGTAATGTTCTAGTCTGGAGAACTTGCAATTTGGCTAACAGATCTTAATGACTGCTGCCAACACCCGTGAAAAGATCACAGAGCCACCCAACAGCCAAAGTCAGAAGGGACATCCAAAGACACCTGGCCCAGTCTTTCTTGGGAAAGGAAGCTTTGCCAAGATTATCTTGCACCCTGACCAACTGACATGGGAAAACCTCAAGCGAGGGGGACTCTGCCACAGCCCTGGGGTAGCTGTTCAGCAAATCACTATTTTTAGGGTAAAAACCTTCCCGAGCTGTTGCTTGATACCAGCACCTGGACTACTTTTGCAACTCCTTTTACAAAACATGGGCCCTGGCCATGGAATGGCAGCAGGACAGCAGGCAGCAAGATACCACAGTGTGCACCTGGCGCGAGGCTGGAGGCTCCTGTCCCAAGGAACGCTGCAGGCTGGGACTCGGGGCATAAGGCAGCAGGGGCCGAGCTTGACGTCTTTGCTACTTGGAGATTAAGTGGGGAGGAATGAGCTGTAAGACCAATGGAAGAGCTCTTCACAGAGGATGAAGTTTTGTTCAGTTTCAGTGGGGTTTTCTCTCCCTCGGTGTCGGTATCCGATTCATCTTGGTCTTTATCATCCTCATCATCTTCCTCCTCAGACCCTTCTGTATCTGACTCAGAATTACTGTCAGACTCTGTTTAAAGAAATTGTGGCAAAAGGCACATTATGACTTGGAAACTCCTAGCAAGTACATTAAAGTTCTGATACTTGCTAAGTCTTTTCCCTTATTATACACACTGTTCTAATAACGTCTCTTGAGTATCAATAGGAGATTCTAATTAACTACCTAAACTTTAACACTATTACAAATAAGCCAGCATTAAATAATTTTGCATGATAATACACAGTTCTTTTGAATGGAAAGAGATGAGTGACAGAAGCTGCAGTATTTCAGGACTGTTTACCCCAGAATAAGCTATACCTTAATCATCCCATTAGCCTAGCAGCAGCTGGGTATTACCCCAGGAAGGGCATTTCATAGGTGTGACATCCACTGCAAAGAGCAAGAAAACAACAGAACTGGATACAGGTTGAAAGGTGTCAGAAACAAAAGTTGGCAATCTGGGCAAGAATAAGAATCAAGGACAGCCAGGGTAAGGAACTAAAGGTGAGGTATTCTGAGATAAAAGATTAGTACAGGGTATGTGGATGAGAGGGGAAAGAGAATGATGAAGGTGGAGGCTGGACACTAGGGATATCGGCACACTGGATAAAGCAGTGACTGAGTTCAGTTGACCCATTAAAACAGGCCTTGTCATTCCAAACTGCATAGCCCAGTCTGCAGCCCTTGAAAGTGTCCAGTTACTTGCTCATGGACTGCTGCGCTCCTGAATGAGGCACAGAAACATGCTTTTCTTGCTACTCTTGAAGACTTGAAGCCCTTGTTTAGTCCCCCCTCTGGTCAGGAAACCTGTTTTGCAACTGGTCCCTGCCAGAATCATTAACCATCAATCAGCCTTAATGTCAATCCCTTTCTGAGCACTTTGTCACATCAAGCTGCAGGCTGGGTGACTCATGTGGAAGGCAGGTCCGTGGCAGCTTTTCAAAAAGGCTAAGGAGCCACCTTACCAGGACAGCCAACCAAGCATCAAAACACCCCAAACATGATTTTTGGACAACAGAGACTGTGGACACATGCTAATTTCAAGGATGTGTGTAATACACTGTGTGGGCCAGGCTGACCCAGTATTTCCTGCCCCTATTTTAAAATATGGTGGGAAATGTATATCTCCAAAATGCGAAAAAAAATTAAGGTTCTGCTTTTCCTATTAAAAAGATTAAACCACCTGATTGGCTGTCATCGGAATCATCTTCTTCATCATCCTCATCCTCATCTTCATCATCGTCATCCTCATCATTTGAGTCGTCGGAGTCTTTACTGCTGGGGGCATCCGAGTCGACCCCTCTGAACTGCTCTACCACCAGCTTTGCCGAATGAAGGCGGTGCTGCGGTTTTACTGCATTTACTGTGTTATTGCTGACTGCTTTATCCTTTCCTGAACCAGACAACACAGGAGAGGTAGAGGTCATAGCAGCTGTCCGGTTACCAGTTGTCTTTTTCCCACATGCACTCAAGTTTATTGGCAAAGAAAAGGGGGCACTATTAGAAACAGCTACCCCTTCACTGATCTTGCTCTGGGCTTTCGCTTTCGTAGTGAGTGCAAGAGGAGCCTCCTGGATGACGCTCTGAATGACTCCATTGGGTTGGTGATTACCTAAAAGTGCATTTGTCAGGAATGGGTTAGAATGGTTGTTTTCCAAGGATGTGAGTTTTTGATGAGCTGGTGAACTAGATGTTGGCTTGGGGCTTGACAAAGCTGCGATAACCTTCTTCAGGCTCTTCGACGATTCCTGTTTCTTTAGCTGTGCTGCTGGAAATGTCTGTTTATATTGTTCCTGAAGAAATAAGAAGACAGAGGAATAAAATGTGGAGGCGTTTGTTTGGCTTTCTTTGGTATTCAGGCAGGTGAGCTCTAAGAAATTTTAAACATCTGCTAAGCTGTTTTTAGAAAGTTAAAAGCAGATACTAGGTACAACCAAAGAGATGAGTAACTACTAGTTACGCAAGTCTAGCATGATTTGTTCACTGTAAATCAAGTAGGGAAAGACAAATTGAACTCAAGATGAAGTTGATTCCAATTATGCAGGGAAGCTTTCTCACCTGCTACAATGCTCGAGACAGAGACTTTCATAAAGGTATTAATCATTCTAAAAAAAGCCATTTTTAGAAAGATACTTACTACTCTTGTGTACCAGCATAGGAAACCCTCTTATTACTTAATTTCATGTATAAAAATCCCATTAGTGAATGTACAACTACCTTTAATAGTTTGTTCACTTTAAAGCATCAGGTAAATACAACACACTGATGGCCACAATACTAAAAAAAAACATAGAGTACTCTTTGTGTAGAAAAATTTTATTTACAAAAGGGAGGGAAAAGGCATTACTCAGAAAGGCTGTGATATGCTAATTGTTTAACTGAAAGAGTAGTATTTGAAATTCTTCCATGTAAAAATTGGTAATAGCTCAGAAATACACGTAAAGCTTACAGTGCCTTTAATCTAAAGACTCTTGCAAAGAAAAAAACCCACATCATCTTCAATAGAAAATATAATAAAATGGATAAAGATGGTACAGTTTAAAATCAATTTTAAAAAATTATTTAAAACACAATACAATCTTGGAAGTTAGTAATATTTAAAACCAAGTACAAAATTATGAAGATGTTTAAAATAAATATTCCACAGTGTGGACCTCCAGTAAAAGTTTTAGAGAAATCAAACTATTAAATGTGTGATCTATGTCTAACTAAAGACTTGTAACCTAAATTTGAAAGCAGAAGCCTCTTTCAAAAGTAAAGATGTGTGTTCTTATAATTTATTTAGCGAATCCCGGTAAGTGACAATCATATTGGAATTTTACCAAGTAACAGGAGATTGGAAAGGAAAATTGTTTTTTATCTTCTAGTCTATAAAAAAAAAAATTTGCATATTTTCAGTTCTCACTGAGGACCTATGAGTTAGCTGTGAATCACAATTGAGTTTACTACTCCCAAATATCACTTAGTTTAAAACAAAATTTGAAATAGTAATAACAGTAATAATAATAATAATAACAATAATAATAATTATGACAGTTACCTTGGTAAATGTATTTTTATATTTTATTTTTATATTTATTTTCGTATACATCCTAAGCCTCGGTGTTTGTAAAATGCCAGATTTTTATTCTCTTCTAATCCTCATTCAAACTTCACCAAATAGAAAATTCATCAGCAGTGACCTTAATCACTGTTAACAAAATATAGAAACTGAGGATCTAAACATTTTAGAAGCCACAGAACTGTTAAGACAGACACAAAAACTTATTGTGCAGTCCTGGCCACTCAAAAGGAAGATAAACAAGGAAGGGTGGGCAGGGCTGCACAGGTGCCCAGAGCAGCTGTGGCTCCCTGGCAGTGCCCAGGCTGGACAGGGCTGGACAGTGGGAGCTGTCCCTGCCTTCGCACGGTGGGACGGCGCAGAGCTTCAAGGTTCCTTTCCTGCCTTCTTAAAAAAACTATTGAAATGGCCATACTGAGATTTTCAGCTATCAGTGTATAAACACCTGTCTTTAAAGAGCAAGCAAAACTCAACATTAATTACACTGAACATTTCTTTTTTTAATGGCTTTCAGTTTCTTTGTTTAAAATCACAGTTGCAACAGGTGATTTCAATTACTTTGATTTGAAACTATCCAACTTGAAAGAAAGTGAAGCCATGCTTACATACTAGATATGTGAAGAATTAAACCACTATTTTGACTGAACCTAGCAGCACAGGAAAAATATCCGGGCCACATAATTTACCCATGAGTACGTTTCTTATTTTGACAGTGATTTCAGGTGCACACTGTCCTTACGAGATGCATAACCCACACAATCTAGTTCATGTACACCATTCAGAAATCCAGATCAACTCTAAAAAAAAAATAAACTCCCATATTATGAATATACTTATAATTTTAATACACTATATTTAACAGGTGGCACAGTGTTACATCTTTTTTAACAGATGGCACAGGTTACAACTAATAAAAAACTCCACTCACCCGTTTAGATCTGACATCGCTGGTCAAAGTGAGAGATTCTTCAGAGGTATTTTTATTCCCTGCTTTGAGTAGATCAGGGGAAGGAACTATGAGTTTTAAATAGGTCTCCTTTTTGGTTTCATGTACCAAAGACAAAGGTTTCACATTAGGAACCAATCCCGTAGACTGTATTACACTTGTGTGTTTGTTCACAGATTCCTCCTTTGCCTGAGAGCTTTGAAAAATAAACGGAAGCTGCTGTGACAAAACCTGAGGCTGCTTCTGCTGGGACTGGAATGATGAGTGAGTCTGGGAATCAGACACAAGAGGTATCTGCTGGTGTGTTCTTTTTTCTTGAGACTTTTCCTGTGATTTCTGTCCATCGGTTTTCGTATCTGTTACACCACTATGCATTAGCACCTGCAAAATATTTATTTTTGACTGTTCATTACAGAACTTAAAGATCCTTTTAAAAAGGCTAAACGTATGATCAGTCTCCATGAAACAGTAACACTAGTCTTGGCAGACGATGAACAGTAATAGTTTTTAATCAGTCCTCTAATATATTTGCTATCTATTTTTGGGTTTTCCCCCAGAGAGTTTCAGTATGTGACGACAGTGTTTGCTAGAGAAGGAGTATTAATCCATGGTTGTTCTTAAATGTATTTCTGACTATAAACCTAACAGCATACCAAAAATTCCAATCTTGTTGTTTTACTACTAGGGAAAAGTAGCTACCCTACTTCGGGAAGAAAGTCAACTGCTAAAGCAATACCCAAAAAAAAGCAATATAAAGCGATATATTTTCAATTCATTACCTGCACACAGTACTTAATTTCTTTGTACTTGCCACTTTATAACAAAAATAGAACTCTACTAACTGTAAACGCCTAGCCTGCAGAGAATACACAATACACAGACACACATGCACACAAAAGAACTAAAAGACTCCTCCCAGAAACCCCACAAACATAAAACCCTGAAACAAGCCTAAAAAGAGCATTCTTAGCATTTATTAATGTGCAGAAAAATAATTGTTGACTATTTGTTCACAGATGTGAGCAGGTCAACTTGTCACAGCTTGCAGCAACAAGACTGTGGGAAGCAGAGTGAGGCATTATACCTTGTTCTTGCTTTTGTGATGTGCTTCATTTTCAGAATCAGATTCATCATCCTCACTCTCTTCAGCACTCTGGTCCTCCTCCTCCTCTTCATCCTCCTCTAGGTCATCAGAGTCACTGCTGCTCACACCTTCACTTGAGGTGTCTGAAGAGGAGCCTGAATCACTGTCGCTGTTACTAGAGCTTTCCACTGTTTTTTTTCTGGGCTTCTACCAGGAAGAGGAATTCTCTGTTAATGCTTCAGCTTAAATCTGTGATATAGTCTTATTATTACACATAATCTTTGAAACAAGGAAGAGTGAGACTTTGCAGTAAAGTGACCTGCAATGCTTTAAGAGAAAGTGCTTCACAAGATGATGAAAATGAAAAACTGGTAACAAAGTTCTACTGAAGTCTTTTTCTGACCACTGCTGACATCACTACATCATAAAGCAAAATGCCAAATTTAGGCCTAGAACATTGACCTAGAATTAGGGTCTAGTAAACCACAGAATGTACCGATTCCAAAAAACTTCATACCCAAAACATGTACTGCAAGTTAGCGCAGAAAGAACAACAAATATTGGGTTTGTCGAAGCTCCAGTGATATATTCATTTAACTACTTTCACAGTATGAGCTGGCCAGCAATGTACAGTTTTGAGGACTGAAAAGAGTACATTCATCAAATTGCTTCTGGAATTTGCTCCTGAGAAATGGACCAAAATCTGTTTAAATACTCTAACAACTACATTATATTGAAAGTAACTCTCTAGATTTTCATCAACTGTAAAAAGAGTTTGGTAACAGCCTTTTTCTTTTTACCCGACAACTAAATAAATATTTTAAGGATTTTTTTAGATATCATCCTCAAAAAGAAATTGCAACTAAGGAGATTACTGAAGAAATCAAAAGATGAATACTGAAAAAACTAAAACCCTGAAGAAAAGAACCTTTAGAAAAATATATTAGAAGGTTTTAAAATAAGATGTGCTTTTAAGAAGAGGCAAGAGTTTCTGTTTTGAAATCTAAAAAGTATAACATCACTTGTACAAAGCCCAGCTTTAATAATCATCCTCTTGTTGGAGTTCTCATTTAGAGCAATTTCTGTGTTTTGACACAAAAGGTTGTTCAAATCATTACACTGACAAATACCAATTACTAATAAAAAGTTTCAGAGGAAAAGAAGTTATGAACATCAGCATACCAAGCAAGATTAGGAACAACAAACTCCATATCTGTATTTAAAAATTTACTACAGGAATTTAGGAAATAGACAACCTGACATTTATCTGCATGAGACAGAGGACTTAGAACACAACATTCTTAAGAAAGGTACTTGCACATCAAGTCCATCATTTCACAGCACTCAGTATTTAGTCAAGTAAAACTGGAGCTTGAAATCAGTGCCTGCATGAAGAAACCTATCAGCAATACTTAATTTATATTTAAAGATGAAAGGTAACACAAAGGAAAAGATAACAACACTAAGAAACATCCTGAGAGAAATTTTTTTTGGGGGGGGGGGGAACTAAAACAACAAACTAAACAAAAAACGAAATTACAAACAAATACATGAACATTAGCCAAAAAGAGATAAAATTTTCTGAGTAAAGCAAAGAGTCAAAAAGTACCTTCTGGGAAGGTATTTAGAGATATTAAAAGAGAAATTTATTTGGTATTCTGCCTAACTGTAGTATTAGTCAGAAATATAAAAACACAATCTGGAAAAAGCTTTACATCTGCACCAGAGAACGGAAGCTAAAATTTGCATGTAGATATCCAGGATAAAAGCAGAATTTTACAAAGAGCCATTTGTAGTATTTAAGCCTGAAAAAAGTCAAAGATTTACTAAATACCTTTAACTACCAGAATACTTTCAAAAGCTGTCAACTGTTGAACACAAAGAGTTTTTGAGGGAAAATATTCTTAACAATTTCCCTATTGTCCATATATTAAACACTGCATATCACTACACAATTATAAGTAATCACTTCAGTGCTAACCCCTATTTTTATGCAGATACATCAAGCACCAGCTGTCTCCTGAAAATGCCAACCTCTCACCTTCAAAGAATCAGACTTGGTAGCTAAATGCAGCTCCATAACAAAGAAAGCAAGAGGCCCAATTCACTCACAAAACAAAAATAAACAGATATAAGGAAAGAAAAATATTTCAGCCTAGATGGGTATCAGTAGAGAACTACTCCACAGCTTCCCTTCGGACAGTAATCACCTCCCCAGTACATCATTCCCCATGGTTTGCTTACATAGTTTTGCTTCCAAGAGTAGCAAAGTTCTTGAAGTGCTTAGGTCAATATATAAGGTTTACTAAGTCACTGAGATTACTCGTGACTTTCACATTAGACAGCTAAGATTATTGCTGAAACACAGCAGTTAAATAATAGTTCTTTCCTCTAAATAAATGGGAAATTACTTCCAGAGCAGCATTTTTAATGTCTAAACATTTTCTTTTTTTTTTTTAAGGTACTTGAAAAACCTAATTAAAGTCACAGAAAGAATCGATAATGTAATAACTGTAATACCAATATATGTGTATATATACACATATATATACTGTAATATAATAATACAATATATATAAAATATATAAATATATATTATATATATTAAATATCGGTATTAAAAATAACTTTTTTAAAAATAGATTAAATTTTAAAAACAAGGTGTTGGATACAGCTATTAACTTATTAACTAGTGAAATCAGCACTAATAGTAACTTTTGGTTCACAAGTACGTCAAAAAATCCTCAAACAATTAAACAATTTCAAAAGCCAATACACAAAAAATCCCTACAGAGACAAGGCTACAGATCTTGTTCTAATAAATCAGATGAACCCAAAAGATTTTGTACTTAGAACACTGAAAAATTCTCCTGTGTGCAGAACACTTATCATGCCAATTTTTTGTCTGAATCTTAAGTGTCTCTCTGTGTGTTTACCTTATCTTTGATTTTGTCAGCCCTGGTGTCCAAGAGCTGAGCTTTGCTGCGCTCCTGGCCGTATTTGCGCCCTGCAGCTCCTGGGGTTACAGCTTTCACTGCTCCTGCCGCTGCTGCCACGCCAGTGGAGAGCACAGATGTGCTGAGAGCTGAGACTGTAGTGGTACTGTTGCCATTCAGTGATCCATTTATACCTAAAAGCGACATTTAAAATGAAACTGAGGTTACAGATAATTTCTTTGAGATGACTCAGTCATACTAATATTCCATAGACATTTAACAAGATCCTAGACTACTTACAGACTACTCACCATATATACTGAAATCTGCCAAAGTGTCACTCTGATTTGGAGTTACCTCAGTTTAATCAGACAGAGCACCCATGATTTGAAGGCCAAACACATGCTTGGTATTTATCACCCTCACCTAACAGAACCAATTTTTATGGGAACTGTTTAGGAACGGGAAGAACGAGGAAAGTAAAGCTCAAGTTCCACATCTTTCTGCACATGCAGAAGTTCAATATGACTATTTCCTGACTTCAGCCATTACCTTTGTCTGTATTGCTCCGACTACTTTTTCCTGTAGCTCTTGAATGGAATGAAGCAGAATCATGATTCTGTGCAGGAGGAGCAAACAGTGTGGGAATTCCCAAGAGTGGTGGGAAAAAAGCCGCCCCAGGACGAGAGTGCGTGTCTGCTGTTCGCCACCATTCTGAACCGCAAAGGAAATAAAAACAAACTTCATTTGTTCCAATACTATATTTAAGTCTTTCAGCAAGCATATTGCTGTGCATAATCCAGAGCACATTTACTAAATCTAGAAGAACAAAACATTTAGGAAATTCTCAATGATGTACATTTCCTGCAGCAACTCTGGTCTTAAGTCATTAAAGCCATTCTGATAAAGACTGCAATGTAATTTTATTTAAATACATTCTGAAAATTAATACTTAATAGAAAGCTATATGACACCGATCACCCCAAAATAAAACTGCTAGTCTTATAAACTGAATCAGTATTCACAGATCAGCCTTTAACATTTATAATCTCAGCACTCTTCCTACACTAGAACTACAAAGTAATACAACAGCTTTTAGTCACCTCTGCAATCTGAGTCTTGCAATACTCCAAGGCCTCCACCACAAAACCACATCTGAAGCTGTTCCCTATGAAAAGGCCTATTAAATAGAGGAACTGCTAGCCACCCAACAGTAACTCAACAGCAACTGCAAGAGGTTTCTATCCTCTTGAGCTTGATACTGCATTGCAAAAAGGAGGCCTCTTTTTTTTTCTTACAATAATCCTATTCAAATTCCCTAGTTTCAACTGGTGATCCTGCTTCTAACTTCAGTATGAGTAATGCCATCTCTTAGACTGGCAGGCTGGTAGACAAGATGAAAATGAGACATAATGAAGAGGTGTCCTGGTTTCAGCCAGGGCAGGGTTAATTTTTGCAGTAACTGTGAGGGGGCATGGCCAGGACACAAAGGTTATTCAAATAAATTTGCTGTCAATGGCAGGGGAAAGGGACTCTCTTCCAGGGAGAAGAGTTCTCTTCCCAGCTGGCATACCATGGCAGAGGTCAGGAATTGTCTGTTGTTGGGAAGGGGGGGCTCCATTTGAATAGCTTGCTACTTATACCCTCTGTCAGTACTAATGCTGATAGTATCTGTTTTCTTATCTCATCTCTGTTCCCAGTAAACTTTTCTTATTATGACCTCTGCCTTTTGTGCCTCCAGTTTTCTTCTACAGCCCTCCTCAAGGGCAAGGGTGGTGGTGAGGGGCAGAGGAGAAGTGAGTGGCACTGTGGTCTCAGTGGGAGCACTAAAGCTAATGAAACACACTATAAAAATTACAGGTAAAATGTAAGCATAGCTGGAGCTGTGCTTACCTTAAACAACAGGGAGACTGAAGCTAATACAGAAAGGAAAGTATGTGAAAAGGAAAATGAACAGGGGAAGTGACCAGAAAAAAGTAAATAGAGAAGTTACTAGAACTGCTACGCACCTGGAAGTTTGGGGAAGGGCAGCACAGAAGAGAGCAGGCACAGTACAGCAAGTCAGCATGTATTCACAGGGCAGGACAAGGTAAGAATATTTAATAGATAAGATGACAGACAAAAAAATCAAAGGCCTAGAAATTCTGTAGTCCTGCTAGAGGAAATCTCATAGGAGTTTCAGAATTAACTTCAGCTTTAGAGATAGCCTGAACACAAATATGGAAAACAAATCATGGAATTCTGAGATTGTAAAAGCATACATAACCAGAAGAACAATGTATTCCCTACTGGAAAGAAAAAGCAGGAAAAGACTGACATCAAAGAACATTAAATTCATTTGCCCTATCCTTTATTATAAAGAGAATCACATCAAAAAGGACAGCATGAGAAAGGCCAAGCATTCCCTGTTTTCCAGGAGACTCCCATTATCAACAAAGGCCTCTGACTATGCTTCTGGTGGACTTCTACACACAAACCATTAACTTGTTAATCCTACTTCTCCCTCTACATGTTTTAAATATTATTACTGTGTTTGTGTATATAAGGAATAATTCTGAAATTAATTCCTGACTGCAGTAACTAATCCTATTAGGTGTTAGTAAGGCAAAGGTCTTCACTAGGATTTTTCATTTATTAGCAACTACAAGGCAACAGAACAGGAATACTACACATATTGCAGAGAAATTCCTATTAATGATTTCAGATTTCTAGCTCAGGCGCCTTTTTTTCCCTTCCTTCAAGACAAGAAGAGATTTGCACTTCATTGATGCTAGCTATTGCACGTGATGCGTGGAGTATTTCTCTAAACTTCTGGCCTGAGTTTAAAAGCATCGTGTTCAGGTCTGCTTTTGCTGAATTTAGTTCAAATAGCTTTAACGTCCCTTTGTAAATTATCACAAAAAAAGACCCAAAAAACAATCATAACCAACACAAAACCCATTTGTGTATCTTCTTCCACAATACTTCTCTCTCACAGACCACAGCAGTGATTCATAATCATGCTGATGAGCAACACTGCATTGTAAAGTTTCATAATACTCTGAAGAACTTCCAAGTTGAAAGAACCTTTGAGATTGTTCATCAACTTTCTTCATCATACAGAATGTCTAGCTAACTGTACACTACACTACACACTATTATGGCCTTGGACATAGACATACCAAGTGTGCTATGTGAGCCATTACCAAACGCATCTAGGAAAGAGAAGCCATGCATTTTAAAATAAACATCTGAACACATGGAAGAAATAAAACGCAGACAAAAAAATGGCAGAAGTCTTGTAATACTAAACTGAACTGTAATGACATCTTCCTTCTTTCTTATCTGATGAAAATATTAACAGTCTGCTTAGCAATTAATTCTAGTATTTCCTTAATTTTCCTATTTTAGTGTTTGCTCTCCAAGTTACTAACTTACCTTAAACATGCCCTGCATAAATAAATTTCTTATTAAATCTCAATCCTTAACATCCTTGGCTTACTTTCAAATAGGTTAAATATTTTTGAGCACAGTTTTTGAAATTCTACTAACCAGTGCACAGATTAATGATTGAAAGCATTATTCCAAAGGGCAACATACATTTCAACAAGGCTGGTCTCTCAATAACAAAGAATGACTTTGTGCATTTATGTACACAATTTTAAAATTGTTCTGGATCTCTTTAAGGAGAAATACGCAACTCCAAAAAGACTGAAGATTTTTGCTTTGACAAAAACAGCTTCTGGTCAGAGAAAAAAGAAATCACTGTGTTTTGTTATTTAATAAACAGTTAATGAACTTCCCTTTCTTGAAAATGAAAAAATTAAGGACCTTCCAGTTCTGATAACATCATAACAAGACAGCTTAGAATGTTCAGTTTAGAATTTCACACAAAAGTATTATTGCCTTTCATAAAGACAAAATTATGGTTTTATTTAGAAAAAAAGCTAATGATTTATATTCTTCCAAAGTTGCTAACATCCTCATAAGGGTAAACCTCTTTCCAGAGGCAATTTACTTTTCCAATGCACCTTATTTTCAGCAATGGATGATTAAAAAGAAAGCAAATAAAATATCTGTTTACTAGATTAGAACGCCTTATTCAGGAACTAGTGGAAATTAACCAATTAAACTTTAACAGTATGCGATATGTTCCACAATGGTTTCACACAGGTGCTTTGTCTTTTTGACCTGGGAATATGCCAAAATAATTTACTTGTATTTTAATCTCCTTGGCAAAGCATAAAGACTCCCAGTCCCAACAATGTATCATGGGCACCAGAGAGTATGCAAATAAGTTTTTTGCATAGACTACTTAATAGACTATTGACTGCTGCAAAGAAAATAAAGAGATTAATTGGGCTAAAATGGCTCTAATCTCATGCATTAAGATGCATTACCTTCTCGTAGTAAGAATAATCGCTCATTCTTAAAAAAATATTTTATTAGACTCTGGAAAAATGCATTTTTAAATTTGAAGTCAATTATCTATTTGACAGACATTACTGGGTTTTTTTAAATATCACAGGAGTGAAGAAGGCCTCAATTTAGAACTGGCTAGTATATTGTCTATCTTAGCTACAGAGGATCTTGTAAATTCAGGACACGCCATAGGTCATTCATGAGAAAACAGTCCTCAGCTGGATGGTAGCACAAACACTGCAGTGGAACCTTTTCAGAGCAGATACAACAGTAACCACAGCGCACTGTGTCAGCAGAGAAACACACACTCATAAATAAAATTGATAGGACAGCACTGACAGTGAACTACATTCCAGCTTGGTTTTGGGAAGGCAAGTGTCCTTGAAAAAATATGGATGTTTTTAAACATCACAGGCAGCCAGGCAAACAATCTGACCATCAAAAAAAAATTAATGCTGGTAATTACTATCAGTCTTTTCAACTATTAGCTATCAGACGAAAATTAAACTTTTTATTTTTTTACTAAAAGACAAGAAGAGAATTTTTAAAAGGCTTTTAGTAAAGAACCACCTGTGTTTTCCAAAAGAACAAAACCGACACTTTGGTATCTTTATTACATTATTCATCTGCTTCAGTCTTACTGTATTTTGGCAGACCAAACACATATCCTATAAATGCACAGAATGTTACCACGAGAACTAGAACTACATGATGTAATACGTACACAGCAAAAGCAGCAAGGAGAGTTAAATGAGTCATGGAAATCCTCAGGTGAGGATTGTACATTCATAGCCATACAGAAATTAACTCCTGCTAGTATTCCAGGAACCACCACAGAAAACCATTTCAAGTGGCATGGGCTAATGAATACAGACAAAAAAATCTTTTGGAGATGAATTTTTAGTGGGGTACTGAAAAATAAAACAAATTGTCATTTATTCCAGAAGAGTTTTAGTTAAGAATTTTCTGGTTGATTTTAGAGAATATTTAAATAAATAGTTGAGACATAACTCTAGGTCTGCAGACATTCTGGTTTCAGTTTCTTGGGGCAGCTGCAAATGAACAAATGCAGGATGAAGTTGGGGACTTGGAATCTACTCATTACTTATTATCAAGCTGTACCAGTTGGGAGAATATACTTTTGCTCATTCTGCTGCAAGAACAGAGTTTTTTCTGAAAACAGGGTTGCTATGTATTTAAGCTGAAAAAAATTCCTATTTACCATGTATCATGTAATAACTGAGCTAACAGAAACAAGGTTCTCCAAAAAAAGATCTGTTTTCCAAAAGTTAAGTGAGAAACAGCAGAGAAGAGTTTGCCATTTCTTGTTCTGTGGCGTACGTATGCATCATCCAGCTGAAATAGGAGCTTCAATCACAAAAATGAGATTCTTTCATGGAGAAATCTTTCATATCTATTTCTGATTCAAGGTAAGGTATTTCACTCCAGACAAGATTATCCAAGACTGTGACATTGTGAAATCAATCTTTTCCATTTCAAGCTCCATTAGAAGAAACTATTCCTACAAATGTAAAACTGCAGTATGGGCTGGGCCTTAAATGCTGAGAACATGATGTATATTGAAGAAGCTGGTTATTACAACTTAATCTGAAAGCAGCACAGAGTTTGCTAGATGAAGCCTTCATCTGATCCTCACTTTTAAGGCAGCCTTACAAACTGATTTTTTTTTCCACATTTAAAATAGTGTTGGGGGTTGGTTATTTTTTTCAGTATTCTCTCTGTCTGGTGTTTTTTCCATTGACATGCTAAGATGGCTAGTGACCGGGGGAGGCTCCCTGTCCCTTTCTGGAGTTTGGTGGGGAGGGAGGACGAGGGGAAACACCGCGAGATCGGGGCTGGTAAAGGAGAGGGGTGGGCAGCTGCTTGCTCTCTCAGGTTATAAAGGACAGCTGTGGGCAGTCACTCGCTCTCTCACTCGTTTGGCTCCGAGAAGGACGGCCGCTGCAAAACCTTGCCCTGCCATCCCGATGCCAGGAGCTGCTCTTCCTCGCCTGTGGGACCCACACCCCCTGCTCAGACGTTTTCCTGCTTCAGCTCCACACATCCTGCTGGAGCACTGGGACGAACACTGCCCCGAGATCCGTGAGCAATGTCTCTCCTCCACCATTCCCATCTGGGACAAAGGTGCCATTAGCCCAGCATCCCTGCAGCCACGCGGGATCACCGCACCTGCCCTGCTCACCGGGAGGTGCTCACGGGATCACCGCACCTGTGCCGGCACCGGGAGCTGCCCGCGGGATCACTGCACCTGCCCTGCTCACCGGGAGCTGCCCGCGGGATCACCGCACCTGCCCTGCTCACCGGGAGCTGCCCGCGGGATCACCGCACCTGCCCTGCTCACCGGGAGCTGCCCGCGGGATCACCGCACCTGCCCTGCTCACCGGGGGCTGCCCGCGGGATCACCGCACCTGCCCCGGCACCGGGAGCTGCCCGCGGGATCACCGCACCTGCCCCGGCACCGGGAGCTGCCCGCGGGATCACTGCACCTGCGCCGGCACCGGGAGGACCCTTGGGATCACCGCATCTGCCCCAGCACCGGGGGCTGCCTGGCACTGCCTGACAGCTGGGACGGTAACTGCACCATAGGGAAAAGTGTCCACAACCGACAGAACTGTTCCTGGGTTCCTGTTCTGTTTGTTGTTAATTTTGTAGTTGTTGCTGTTTTGTTTGCCTTGTTATACACGCACATATATCTGTATCTATATATCTATATATTTATGTATATCAGTAAAGAACTGTTATTCCTATCCCCATCTCTGCCTGAGAGCCTTTTAATTCCAAAATATAATAATTTGGATGGAGGAGGTTTATATTCTCCATTTCAAAGAGAGGCTCCTGCCTTTCTTAGCAGACACCTGTCTTTGAAACCTGGACAACAGGTAATTTAAAATTAATTTCATTCCTTCAATAAGTAAGTACTATGTAAAATATATTCACAGCAAATGAATGTCACTTGGCAAAATCAAAAAACCTCAAACATTTTTCTTGGATGTATCTGTGCAACCTTATTACATGTGACTTGTAATAATAATGACAAGTGCTGACAAACACTAAAATCACATTGCAGTATAGACTGGAGTCATTTTTACCACAAGTGTTGATGGTGGAGCTCAGTGTTGCAGCTCCACCTTTCGATACTTCTGAAGTTACCGACGGTGTTGAAGATGCTGGAGTAGAAGCAGCTGAAGCAGAGGAGACTGATGATGACACTAACCGCTCTGCAGACTCCATATCTGGAAGAGAGAAGATAAACGTGTCTTCCATGGCAGCAAAGGAAACCACAAGGGACCATGGGACTGTCTGTGCTGACCGTCTCTCGGGATCTGCACTGGATTCTCCAGAGGTTCCCGTTGAGACCTTCCACAACAAGTACATCCCATTAACAGCACCCATCTGTCAGGGAACCCAGCAGAGCTGCAGCACCATGGCAATTTGGTACTGCTGTTTGGAGCTACACCACATTTCAACTTGAATGCCTCTACACACCCTGTGCTCGGGAGCTCCATTTCAGCTCAAGCTGGAGCCCTCGGCCCTTGCCAAGCTAGCCCACCACTCTGTGCTCCTGCCTCTTGGCTACATCCCACGTTCTAGCTTCCCTCTAGGACAGCAGCAGCTCCCATCTTCTGCTACTTCTGATCAGACAACTAGATGTACACTGGGCCTGAGAGATTCCACTGTTCTCTCTAACCCTGTGGCCAGCACTGCTCAGACTGCACGGAACTGTGCCAAAGTTGGGAAAGCCCTGCCTGCATAATCCAACTGCCAGATTATCCCTCCTTGCAGAGCAGCCCTGCTCTTTGCTGCTCCCTGACAGACAACTTTAAAGAACCTGTAGTGCATGCCAAAAAGTCCGTATCCAGATTCCTAATTTAAGGAAAGACCCAGCAATTATGGTGAGATAGTATAAATACAAGAACTCCTGTAAGTTGCTAAGGGATTGTGGTGGTGGTGGTGTTTCCTGGTTTCTTTTTCATACAAAATAAGGTATTTTTATCTGTGCCATGAATTGCCTAAATCAAAAGTCACCAGACTTATTTCACTGAAGAAGCATGTGTATTTTAAGAAAATCAGGTAGTAATATTATTATTAAAAACAATAGAAAAAGTGTTTGGACAATCCCCTCAGACACACAGTGTGACTCCTGGGGATGGTCTTGTGCAGGAGTTAAGACTCAATAATCTCTGTGGATCCCTTCCAACTCAGTATATTCTGTTATTCTGTCAAAGAGTTTCTCAAATACTTAAGTGCAGCCAAGCCAATGATGCCTTTGCACAGGGGTAGCAGCATCAACAGACTGTCTGACTCAATCTGCCAGAGCAGCAGTAGATGTTGAGTCAGGATCGCAGTATAAATAAGGTAGGGCAAAAATTTCAAAGTCCCTGTACTATCAAAAATGTCATGAGACTAAGCACACTGAACTCTAATAGGGAAACTTCCAAGAAAACTGGTCCTGCTGTGGAGTTTTCCTCACAGAAAAATGCAATACCATTTCTCAGATTTACACCTGAAATTTGAGGGGGATCTCATTCCCAGTACATATAAAGCAGAATGCCAAGTACACAAGAAAATAGCACATTTCCAAATTCTATTTTAAACAATTTAGAAAACTGATATGGTAAACAGCACTTCTGATTTGAAGTTGTATTAAACAGTGGCTTCACAAATGCACACTTGGAAAGACAGCATAGAACCTGATATCTGTTTCTCCAGAAAGTACATCCTTGGTTTGTCTCAGCCAGTAAAAACAAAACTTAAAAAGCCACAGCAAATACCAAAACAAAATCAATGGCGAAACACAAAGTATTGTGAAGACAGACTGCATCCATTTCAACTAAACTGTTCATCCCTTGTCACCAAGTTTTTACACACTGCAATTTCTCTACATAGGGAAAGTCTCCAGGCTTTGCAAGCTGGCAGAACAAAGCATACTACACTTTGGGGAAGTGAGAACTGCTTCCGTGGGAGGTACAGTCTGTCACAGAGACCTGCCTACCCTTTGTACCAACTGCAAACAGCCACACCACCCTCAAGAGCACCTAAAGATTTCACTGCTTTTATTCTTTACAGCCAAATTTATCACCAATCGTTTTCACACATGCAGAAAAAAAAATATTTTTTTGTGTAAACACAGAAAAATCAGCTACTTACACTGATATGGCACCAAAAAAGGTTATCTACTACTATACTGAATATTAGGGATATGGCCTTCTCCTTCAGAACAATAGTAAAAATAACAAAACTACTTCCTTCAGAAAATTTATGAAGGAAAAACATTATTAACATTATTAAATGTTAAAAAACATTATTAAATGTTGCAATTTTTTCATTCAGGACTCCTAAATTCATACTTTTCTCTAGTTAAATCTTCTTCATCCACAGTTAAAGAATACCTCATTAATTTTTAGCAATCTGTGACTATAATCAATCTAATGTGCTAATCAGTGGAGGTAGGTCACTGGAAAATACTGCATATAGTGTTTATTACATATATATGTCCATTTACTTCTACAACTGTTCTGAAGGATAATAATTAACAAAAATCTCGTTCATAAGGGACTATGGCTTTAGTTTACATCTACGGACTTTAGTCCATAGCATTTGTAAACACAAAGTAAAAAGATTTACTATGTTCAGTACACAGACATCAACAGACTAAAATTATTTTAACAAAGTACTTTTTTTAGTCACTATGAATGACTGAACTTACTTGAGGCCAACAAGCATTGCTTGCACAAATAAGAACTAGTTTTATTTTGGTATTGTTTCAATTATGGTTACAGCAAAGACTCTATATTTACAGAGAGCATAAGGGAAATTAGAAACAAATCACAATGGTATTATTACAGTATTTCATTGTAAAAGGAAAGGTACTTCTAAATTTTAACACACTCCATCATTTGAAACTCAGGATTGAAACTTTCTATTTCACATTTCCTCACAAAAAGATCTAGAACTCTCAAATTTCTAAAAAAAAACCAAAAAAAACCCCAAAAAACAAAAAGCCTGTAAATTTATGTGTGATAAAACACTAAAATAAGTCTTTACCATAGAATCAGAGGATCCAATCTAAATGGATGGAAAAGATCTTCAAGTTCATCAAAGTCCAACCTGCGCCTGATCCCCACCTTGTCACTCAGACGAGAGCACCGAGGGGCACAATCAGTCGAGCCTGAACACCTGCAGGGATGGGCTCTCCAAACGTCCCTGGGATGCCCCTTTCAGTGCCTGCGCACCCTTTCCATGAAGAAATTCCGCTGCTGCCCACCCTGCGCTCCCCTGGGCCCTGAGGGGGCTCCCTCTCCTCCTGTCCCTGTTCCCTGGAGCAGGGCCTGAGCCCCCTGCCAGCTCCACCCTCCTGTCAGGGACCTGGAGAGGGAGAGAAGGTTCCCAGGAGCCTCCTTTTTTCCAGCCCTCCCTCAGCTGCTCCTGGTGCTCTAGCCCCTCTCCAGCTGTTCCGGTGCCTGGACTCGCTCCAGCCCCTCAGCATCTTCCTTTTCATGACAGACCCAGAACTGGGCACAGCAGCCCAGCTGCCTCAGCAGGGCCAACTAGATGTCATTGCCCTGGTCCTGCTGGGGCTGACACAAGCCAGGTGCCCTTGGCCATCCTGCCCACCCGGGCACACGTACAGCCACTTCACCAGCACCCCAGGGCCTTTTCCAGCTTACCAACCACTCTGCCCCCAGCCTGGAGCACTGCAGGGGATTGCTGCGATCCTAAAGCAGGATCCAGCACTTCACCTCAGTTAGCTGCCCTTGGCCCATCAGCCCAACCTGTCCAGATCCCTCTGCACAGCCTTCCTAACCTTCCTACCTGCAAGCAGATCAACAATTCCGCCCAACGTGGCGTCATCTGCAAATTTACTGCGGGTGCCCTCAATCCTCTCACCCCGATCGCTGATAGAGATATCGGACAGGACAGGCCCCAATGCTGAGCCCTGGGGAAACCACTGGTGATCGACCCCCGAAGAAATTCCATTCACCACCACCCTCAGGGCTTGGCCATACAGCCAGTTCCTAACCCAGCAGAGTGCACCTGTCCAAGCCACGGCCTGTCTGTTTCTCCAGGAGAGTATTGTGGGGACAGTACCAAAGGCTTTGCTGAAGTCCAGGCAGACACATCCACAGCCTTCCCCTAATTCACCAGGCAGGTCACCCCCTCACAAAAGGAAATCAGGCTGGTCAGACACAAGCTGCCTTTCCTAAAGCCCTGCTGGCTGGGCCTGCTCCCCTGGTTATCCTGTGTGTGCCACGGGACTGCACCCCAGATGTTCTGCTCCATCTCCTTCCTGGGCACTCAGCACAGGCTGGCAGGCCTGGAGTTCCTCACATGAGAGCACCAAAAGTATTTTATAAATAAGCATAGTTAAGAACCACCTATAAGAAATCCATGTTTAAATCATAAATAAGACATCCTTGGCATATAAATACTTTTTAATACAGAAAAGTAAATATAGCTACACTTGCAAGCTTTTAACCAACATAAGCCATCTGTTTCATCAAATAAGAACTGGTAGAACAGTAATAAGCCGCCCTTTTAAGGCTCCCCTATCTTTCTCACTCCCACCCTGCTCCTTTTATTTCAGTTTGCAGGGGTCTGGGAAGTGTTTTTGAGAGGGTGCTTTTTCAAACTTTAATTTAGCTGCTTGTTTAATGTCCTTAATAGAGAACTGGAATATTTGATTTCTGAATTATTTTGAATGGAAGAAATTTACATTCTTCTCCTAATGACATACATACTTTTGATTTCAATCTAAGTCAACCCTTAATTACATTTAATTACTCTAACCACAGCAGATGGCTAACTCCAAAAGAGATAATCCCCCAAAACAGTCATTAGACAGGATCACTAATAATTACACTGTAACTCTAATGTGTTCTGTGACTATAGAGTCTATACCAGTTCAGCAGATCCATATTCTTTTTAACCTCAAGTATTAGTGAGACATTTGTTCCACACAGTTATTTTGTCAGTCAATAGTAGACTTTCAATAGAACTTTCATGCCTTCTTTTTAATCTCTCATATTTGTAAAAGAGAAAAATCATTAAGTAAAACTAGGAAAAAAATTACTTTTTAAAATTTTCTAGGTGTACTGATTTATGTCAGTTTCTCTCAATGCTTTGCCCAAAACTCCAGCTATTTTCCCAGAATTTCCCATGGTGAATAATAATCATTAATGCAACTGAACCCATTGAAAACAGAAAGTAATCTCTCAGTAAAAAGGAACAAAGAAGGAAAGTATGCGAAACTATACACAATGTTGTCATTTGGGGGGAAAAAATGACTAAGTTTAATAAAAATAGAAACACTAAAAAAACAAAGGTTTAATAAAGGAAACAATAATAAAATAATTTTCAAATATATCAAGTTGAAATTTCTTTATAGTCAATCATGTATCTATTCTATACTCAAAATCTTCACAGAAATGGACCCTGTGAATGAGAAAATCCCCTATGTTCAACTGGTAGAAATGAGTAATTTCCTTCCCCGAATAGTATCATGGATACAGTATGCTATCAATGTTGGCTGGGATGCGTGAATACTACAAAGTGTGTTTTGAAGACATCTAAACACTAAACCAACTTCTCTCCAGTTAAACTTCTGCACTCCCATGTACTGCTTCATTATTTCAATTATTACCTCTAACACAGTGAAAAAGAAGTTCGGTAAAAATTCGCTTCAGTCTTTCTGAAGGACCAAGCAAAATCTGTAACAACTTTATCACCCCAAACTATACAAGAGTCCCACAATATTGTGATCTCTTGCCTTACACAAGGTATTTAATTGTATGATAATAATACTGTCAGTCTGCCACTCGTTCTTGCGTCAGTGAGTGCTCTGATGCCAGAAACCCTGCAGCTGATGAAGGGAAGCACATCAGAGTCTCCCAGAACACACAGTCCAGCACAGCACAAATGCAACATGCAGTGTCCAAAAGGGCCGTGCTCAGAAGATGAGTGCACAGCATGGGTGCCAGCTCAGAGGTGACTCAGCAGCCAAGCAGCACCTGTGCGTTCCACACCTTCCACAGGGGCCACACAACCAGGGAGGAGCGCGTTTCAAACCAGTGGTGTGACAAAACCCCACAGAACAAGCACACGTGCTAACCAAAGCTCAGGTGACAAGGAGGTGAGGTAGCCACAGGAATGGGTGCAGCTCCTTACAGACAAACTGCGGACACAAGAGGGTCCCAGGGATGCTCCCTGCTCTGCTCACAGACCTTCCAACACACAGTCTACTACTGCCATGATGTTTCACACATTGACATTTTTAAACTCAAATGAAAGTGCCAATATCATTAATGAGATCCATGGTCTCAAATATTGTCCAAACCATAAAAGCCAAGTTAACTGCTACATATTGCAAATTTCACAGACTATCACTGTAATTATGTCACTTTTGATAATTTATTCTAAGTACTTTTATGCAAAATTCTCTAGGAAAAAAACCACCACAACAAAACTTCTTTTACTAAATCAACCACCAAATAAAACCTTTTTTTGTGAATCAACAGCAAGATTGACTTGTGTTTTCAAGCTATCATACAAAGACACTTCTTTGCATCCATATACTTAATATGTTCCAGACAGTTCCATCGTGTGGGGCAGACTGGGCATTCCTGGGTTACATTCTAAATGGCTTTATAGCCTTCCCCTGACTCACATCACCCATATTCAATCTGTGATACGACAACCCAATGTTCATTGCATCAAAATCCACAGCAGTGAAAACATTCAAAAAATCACATGAATATCACAATTCCACAGCTATTTGTTTTAACAGCCTTTACATAAGAAGACTTACTAAAAGCAATTTCAAAGCAGAATCCAACTCTTACGTAAGGTATAACTGAGTCATGACTGGCTTGGCAGAAACAGAGAAACAGAACAGAGAAGGCCATTCTACTCCTTCGTAATACATAGTGGCCATTTAAAATAAGTCTTAGGATAAGATAGCATTTTTAACAATGCATCTATTTTGACTATCCAACACGATAAACACATCATTAAACAATGCATGCAAAGTAAGTTGCAACTCAAAAACGTAGTTTTTCCTATTTTACAAGTAACTGTGATGCTTTCTATTAGAACTAAGCATCACTTTGAATAGTTCTGCATTCATACATTTCATGATCTTCACGATTATGGTAAAGAAAGAATAGCTACAAATGACAGAGGACATTATAATTCACTTAACTTTACATTCCAAGGAGGGAGGAGGGGCACACAGGTCAGGTTAAACTACAATCCTCTATAAGCCTCACTTCCAGACAAACCTCAGAATCCATTTCTGAAAGCTGCATAATGCTGGGCAAGAAATCTAATCTATCCAGTCTGTACCACAAAAAAGTTCACAGCCATATCCATACCCATGAGGCAACACAGCACCACAAAGACACACTTAACGCTGAAGTGACCAAAGCCTCCTTAAATGTTTCAAACCCAGAATAACAACACTAAGAGTCTGGTTTAAACAAATATATAAACAGAATCATAGAATTGTTTGGGTTGAAAGGGACCTTAAAAGCTCATTTTATTGCACACACACACCACCACAGGCAGGGACACCTTTCACTGGATGAGGCTGCCCACAGACCCATCCAACCTGGCCTTGAACAGTGCCAGGGATGGGGAAACCACAATCGTTCTGTCCAACTAGTGCCAGTACCTTACCACCTTTAATTTCTTCCTAACATCTAATCTAAACCTACCCACCTAAAATAAAATCTGTCTGCATTATCTCTTATTCTGTATGAGGTTATCAACTTTATATGTCCATGTTCAGCAGTTACCACTTTCATTAAGAACATACATCCCTTCACTCACTTTCACTTCTATGATGCGTTAGGAAAAGTTAACATCATCATCCTCAAAACACCAAAGTAGATGGGTAGGGACAGCTTCGTATACAGATGTGCACACTTTCAGACAGCAATGCTCACCCTACAAAAGCAGCTGCCTAAGCCACTTCTTGCAGCACAGGAAATTTTAGATGACAAGAAAAGAACCATCCTGTAAGTTACTTTTATCAATGGAAAAGCTGTGCAATTCATCCAGCTCAAGAAGAGGAGCAGTCACATGGAGGTATCAGGGTGGCAGTGGTCAAGTGCAACTCTGTGCAGACACTAAGGCTTATGCACAGACTGCTCATGGAATGGAGATGACAGCACTACATATCTGTATTCCAACACTTCTAAGCAGATTCTAAACAGCAAATAAATAGCAGTGCCACATAAAATTGATGCAAGTTCTGGACTCTTGCCATAACTGCAGAGGTTGAAATAATAGCATCTGAAAAACATTCAAATGCAAAGATTCTCTGGCACCAGTTTGGTAAATACCCCAAAGAGGCATGTTCACCAACTTTGTCATCAAACCAAAACAAAGGATTTATCATTTCAGAAGCGAGGTTTTACAAACTTTTCTGTTCCTAAAAAACCTGCAAACCAACAAACGGATCACTGCAGTATTTTATACTGTCTTGGGATGGATATCAGTTTTTATCCTCGTGCCTATCAGTTCAGTTAAAGACATGTTGCCAGTTTCAATGTAAAAGCCCATTCTTCCATTCCCCACATATTGTTTTCTTAATATTCTGGTTATGAGATTTCAATAACTTGGAGTTCATTTGCACTAGATTCTAGTACTACTATGTCTTGTTTTACAGAAGGAAGACTTAGCATTGCATACTATCACTTCACTTTGTGAGGGCACTGAGCAAACTACAACTACCTCTGTAACTTGAAAATTATGAAGTATTATTCAATCTTTGCATATTGATAATCAACACAACATTTTTGAAATACATAGCAAAAGCTCTTGCTTAGTGTGGCTCTGAATCACTCTAAGAACAGGAACTCACACTACAAATCCTCTGCAGCAGTAGTTCAAAAATCAGTAAAAAAACTGGGACAGGTGATGTCAGCACCTTCTTTTTTTTTCCTGTGCTCTTCCAAAACCTGAATTTCCACCTGTCAGAGGCAAGTTTTCTCCTTTTCTGGTAATATTCTGTCAATCAGAAAATTAGCTCCTGTTTAGCCACTGCACCGTACACCTCTTCCCATGGTCCAAAACCCAGACTTGATCTCAAGCTCAAGGTGGAGGCTTAGCTCCAGTTACGGGCTCCAGCAGAGCTGGAGAAAACACTTAGAGGGGGAGTGCCCCGCTGAACCTCTGATGGCAAAAGCTCACAGGCTTGTCCAGGAATCATTAAAATTCATCAGTGCTTGTGCCAAACATGCTTTTTAGTACTGCTATATCTGAATCTTGCTTAACTTTGCTAAATAATAACAGAAGGCATTAAACCAACAGCTAATTTCATGAAGCCTGAAGTATCTGCTCTAATGTAAGTACAAGAACTCTCAAAAGGAGTCGCTACAAACAACGTGTTTTGCCCACTTGCTATTATTTTGTTTCATGCTATGAAAAATAAAAACAAAGAAATTACTGCATAAATAAAACTTCAGTTAATCTTTAAAAACATAATCTAAAGGAAAAGCAATTTGAGAAAGAACTAACTACAAATCCAGTATCTATTTGGGTGTATGAACACCATGCGTGTCAAAATAACAAACTCAGAACCAGTCCATGGGCACTCCCCTGTAAGAAAAAGATGCTGAGAAAAGAGTTCTTTTACCCTGCAGTCCTGAACTTACAGACCACATATACTCTAACAAGTAAGAAGGGGCAGGGATGATAGTCTTCCCTAACAAATTGTCTAGAGACTTCTTAGGGTTTGTTTGGAGTTTTTTGAGTTTTCATCCTAACAATTTAAGTTGCTATTCTAATTCTTCAAATATTGCTAAAAACTATAACCACCAGCATACTTTCATGAGAAATTAATGATGGGTACCAAGTCAGAGCTCCAGAAAAGAGAGAAACAAATATTTTCAATGTGTTCTCATACCAGCCTCAGGCTTTCAATGGGTCCTGATTTTGTTTTAGAATAGAACCAAACTTCAGTCTCATTACTCTAACATTAATATGATTTTACATTTAAACAAAAAGAAAAAAAAGAAATCTAAACTGTACATTAGGTTCACCAATGCCAGCCAAAACTAGTTGTAGCCCATGGGAGAGTAAAGAAGTCTATCAGCCTCTCACATCACTGACTGAATTTCAGCACCTTGACTAAAAACTTATCGTTGAGGAATGCTAACTCCTCAGTTTTGAACTCCTAAAAACATCTTGCAGTGTCATCTAGCAGGAATGTAATAGCTCCCACTAATAGGCTGAGACACAGGTAAATGATTTCCACATTTTCCTGCAGTAGAACTCTTGTGGTTCTTTGGAAACCCAGAACCAGTTCTTAAAGAAGTGTTGCATGGCATAACAGCCACTGTTTTGAGTCAGATTCATCACTGCCAACCACCCCTTTTTTCAAAATAGCTTTCTTAGATTATTTGTTCATTGTTTCTTCCAATTTGAAAGGTATCATGATTTTTTGAAAACCTGAGACATGTAAATGAAACAAAATCCCCACAAAACAACAACAGAGTCCACTAAAGTTTAGGTCAACAGAATAACTAGAAGGGAGAATAATGGGGGTCTTAAGACACAAAGAAATAAAATTAAGGCTCAACAGAAGCCACAGCAGGTATTACTGTGTCAGAAGACTATTTTGGGTGATTCCATTCACAACATTATTTTTACAAACCAAGCAGATGCAAATCTGACATCTTGATGTTATTTACAAGCTTGAAATCTGTGCTTAGACACAAAAAACACCCTGCTAGATGGCCTTTTTATTTCCACAAAATGGAAAGCAGGAAGATAATAAGACATCCATACTTCCGTCTTCAAAACAAAAGTACTGTATCTAGATTTCAAACTCTAACAAAGCTAGATGCTAAACATTACATTTTCCTACATGATTAAAGAACACTGGAGACCACTTTTGCTGCTACCAGGTGTTGCTTAACAGTGATACACATGGCAATAAACCATACTTTCAGAATTTAAAGGCACTCTGCAAAGGCAAGCAGTCAATGGCGGTCGTGTCTGAGAGATAAAGCTGGGGGTGGCCGAGCAGGAACCCTAAGCAGTCCCAACTCCTGCCAGCCAGCACTCCATTCAGCAACTCCCGAGAACAGCTGCATCCCTTGGCCACTGCTGCCTCCCACACTTCCCTTCCCCCAGGCAATGCAGCTCCTGCAGCTCCCGGCAGGGCTGCTCTACCTGCTCTGCAGGAATCAGGATCTGGAAATCAAGCTGAAGCTCGAGCCAACAAGGTCAACTGTGAGGCACCAAGCTTTAAGTCTCTTCAGAGGTAGAATACCTAAAAAGATTGTAAATAACCAGGGAAAACTTCTCAAAAGACCCAGATTGCAGAACACTGGAAAGAACAGAGCAGGGGTACAAGATGGCTGGACGGCAAGAAGTCTGCTGGAAGACAATATATATGTTTTGCTGGTCCCCAAACTCTAGAACATTTCATAGACAGAGTCAATATTAAGCACTACTGTAACTTACTTGGAATATCCTATTATATAAAGTTGATGTATTAATAGCAGAAATTCAGTATTTTGCTAAAAAAATATCAATAGAATCTTGTTTTGTAAGAGACATTAGGATAGTACTCCAGGTTACTGGGCTTCCAAATTAAATCCCAGTATTAAAGGGCTAGTAAGGGAGGCAGTAAGTGTATGAAACCCATGGCTATCCTGTGAAAACTTTATCTTTCAGTTAGTGTTCTCAAGATGAAAAGGCCATTTCCAGACAGAATGGCACTCATTCCTCAGCAATCCTCAGAATACAGCACAAGTATTTCAGGGAAAGAACAGATCAATGGCTCCAAATACCAAGTCTTCATCACTTCATGAGAAGAGAACCCTATAAAAAAGTAAAATATGTTGAATCCCTCTTCCTTTCTTCCCTATGGCATTTTTCCTGCCTTGTTCTCCTTAAAATAGACCTGTATCTACACGTTCTAGCCACTCCATTGCCCACACCCTCTTCTCAATAGCTAACAAATCATGTGAACTAATAGGCCAAGCATGTCCAAAAACCTCCTTCTACCTCCAGCTGGAGGAACACTTTTCCTCACCTACTTATTTTTCTCACAGAGTGAACAAAACAGATATCTCATATATGCTGTCTACTTCACAAGTTTTTTAATAATAGCTGTTTAATTCACTACATATTTTTAGTACCTATTATTAACCATCTATTATAAAAATCACCTCTCTCTTTTAACTGAACCATACTTTTTCTCCATGTTTCACTTTTGGTTCCAGTTTCTGCTAATATAGTGGATATGTCCTGTGTTACTAAATGAAACTGTACATCCTTTTATTTCCACATAAAATACTGTAATAGAAAAGCAGATTTTTAAAGAGCAACAATTATTTTGGTTAGGAATTCAATATAAGGTTTTTCATACTCTAGTTTACAAAAGGAAAAAAAAAAGTCTTTGGTACCAAGAATAAAATATTATTTTAATTTATATCAGAACTGCTAAATTTAATTTAGCACTCCTCTAAATTTCCACAAAATAGTCAGGAACACAAATGCTTATTATATACCATAGAATGCCGCTAACTTTAATCTTGGTACATACAGCAATACTGCAAATACTATGCCATTTATACTAGTGCAACAGAAGACCAACCTTAAGAAAAATAAAATCATTGTGGACCCAGGTAACAAGCTGACTAAGACCAAAAATGCTCTGTAACCATTTTACAGTATGAAATCTGCTAGACTGATACTCTTGAGATAAATAAGACCATACCTGTGCATTGAGTGATAGCTCACACTCACCTTGTCCTCAGTAGCAAGAGTTGAGAAATTACTTCAAGTAAAAAAAACACATCAACTCTAATAAAGATAGAAACAGCACTTATACAATCGTGTAAGAAAAGCTGACAAAAAGACTGTTATATTTGAAAACTAAGTTTGTTAGACAAGAAACAGTTCTGGAAGTGATAAAAATACTATGAAAAAACATCAAGACTTCAGAATTTGCATTAAATGCATTCTGTGTACTGCATTTGTCCAGTGAGTATTCATCAGAATTTTTCATAAAGTTAATACTAGCTGGCTAAAGCGTAAATAGACATCAATGGTTTGGTTTTTTAGTCTCATGAAAATCAGTTTCTGCTCATCACTACTGTCAGATAAGCATTACAAGAAGCAGTAGTTGTCTTAGAATAAAAAATAAAATGCTACTCTATATATTCTCTTTATATTCTTCTTCAACCTAGAAACATTTCAAACTATTAACCCAGGGAAGGCCCGGAAGGGAAGGAGGGGGAAGGAAACACAGAAGAAAAGCACTGAATACTTGGCATTACAGGAGAACAGATAAAGAACACGAAGAGCTTACTGTGGAGAGGGGTTTAATCAGGAAGTAGCCATTATCCTGTCGCTACAGAGCAGTGACAGCACTCCAAAACAAGCCGAGGGTTTGCTCTTGGAGGTTTTTGTTCTTTGCTTTCTTTTTCAGTCAAGAAGGAAGAAAGCATACATGCTATCCTGTCCGAGTTTGCTGAGCCCAAAGGTCACCAGATGCCTCTCGTCAAAAGCTATCCTGAAAATTAAATCCAAGCAAGCGCTGACAAAGCTGTATTTAAGGAAGCATCTGAAATCTCCCACAAGCTCCCTCCGTGCTACACGCAAAACATGGCTGTCTTATTCAGAGATTAGCAATTATTGTAATGAGATACTGTCGGAGAGGGTCAAACAGTGCTTCCTGCAGTTTACACATCTTGATTTCCTGGTAAACAAACTGAAAGGCAGGTGGAGCACTTGGATCAACAGTAACACAGCAGCTCACAGAGTAAAACCAGCTCAGGTGAAGTACGTAGCTTTATCTGTACTTTCATTATAAGACAGGGAAAAGCAGCAGAAAAACATAAAACTAACTGAACCATGAAGGAAATTTTTCCCAGTGTTACATAAGCATCAGTGCCAGGCTGCATTGTTTTCTTGTTTATGCCAAGCCCAAGGAAAATATCTTTATTTCCACGTAAATTATGCTTACGTACACATACACAAACTCTCTCTCTCTCCAGAACAAACTGCTCCCCAAGTTCCCTTGGTTTTTAGAAGTGCTATGAAACTACACCCCAAAACAATCCTGGAAAAATCTGAAACTGACAAAAACTCTAATCACTGCATATGAATTTAAGCATCAACCTCCAAAAAAAGTACAATTAAAGAAATCTACTAACAATATGCAGGAATCGAAAGAATTAATTAATTCATTCATTTTAAAAGAAGACAAAAATTTAAATGTCTTTTCCTGAAAATGCCAAAAACTTCTCCTCCACAAAAGGAAATAATCACCAATGGGCTAAATACATGGCAAAAATTCAGTGAGAAGAGATTATAGGTTGCTCCCTACCTACAATCATTCCAAAACCTAATTTCCACAAGCTCCAGTTTAAAAATTGTACTTTCATGGTGGAACTGCAACGGGCCCCAGGTTACTATGAAAATTAAATGGGAAAATGGAAAAAGCAATCCTCAACAAATAAACAAGAAGAACACTCCTCCCAAAATAAAAACCTTGACTAACAGAACAAAAAGCTCATTTCGCCTAAACAACTAGAATAAAGTATTTGGTCCAAAAAACAGAATATAGAATTTCTGCAATGGATAAATACAGTTAACTTATTAGAAAACCTGTTGATACAAGTGAAACTGCTACAGTGACCTAAAATAACAGCACAAGGGGCTGAACCACAACATGTAATCTCAAAAAAATTTGTATAGCAGGAGAGAAGTGCAAAGGCAGTGGGGGCTGCGGAGCAGTGGACCAATCAATGAATTCTTCCTCTCTCAGAAATTCAGCAGCATCAAAGACAAGCTGGAGAATACACCAAAGTAACAAGTCTGGAAAAACAAATCAAGAAACAACATGCCAAAAAAGTTTCTAATAACAATGTTACAAATCCACTGCACCCATTTTTTCCCAATTAGGAATGAAACAAAGGAAACCTATGGAAAAACAAATACAGAGTGTGTTACTGGAAAGATGAAGAAATATGAAGGGTGTATCTGCATCAGCAAACACCGACAGTGAAAATGCAGCCCCTGCCAATGAAGGAGCGATGCTGTCCTCACAATCTCCCAAACAACCTAAGATATATTAAGAGGGATCTCTGCAATCAAAACGAAACACCAAGAAGAATTTTGCAGGCTGTGCCTGTTACAAATATAACTAGTGCAACCACCGTTTCCTCATCAAACACTTACGTATTAACTCATTGCCTTAAGTTAAACTACACCAAAACTTCAGAATTTCATTCACATGGTTTTTTGTTTCTTGTCTTACAAAAAGGCATTTTGTCAAACCACATGCAGTGTTTCTGAAGAAAAGAGTAAAATTCCCAACCATCAAATGAGAAATAATCGCAAAAGCAGGGACTATCAGCAGCACTCCTCACAATAGTCTTAAAACAGTTTTAAAAAGCAATATATGTTGTATTTAATCACAGTAAGTTAAGTACTAGTATCACTGCAAACAAGCTTTCACTGCAAGATTCAGACCATGATCTGAATCCTCATTTTGCTAATACCAGAAATTTGCATGCTAAAATACAGCCCGATTAATCTGATTCTTGTATGACTCCAGGAGAATCACACAGAATAGCTCTACATGTTAAAATAGTAGTTCATAAACTACGATTTTTCTAAAATTGTTTCAATCCATATTGCTTACAATATGAAAAATACTTACTATGCAACAGCTGTTTAGCATTGACAGAGCAATGAAGGAGAGAGAAAGAAAAACATGCCACTGGAAGCAGAAGAACAGAAGGCCCATACTCATTTTTGAACCCCTGGCTCAATCAGACCCTAGTCCAGGAACAGTCAGTGAAACATCAAAAGCACAGATCTGGTTTCTACCACTGCAGCCATCAGAGCAGCCAAATATACTCACTACCTCCGCGTTAGTCAGCAAGAGTAACAAAGATTCAGCAAATTGCTGTTCTCAGATAGAGATTTTACAGGCTACCAAAACACTGGGGGTCAAACACCTCAGCTTCATGAAAAAAATTACACTTATAAAACTGACCTAATATGAAAGAATAAATCAACTACTCCAGCTCTGTCTCAAATACACATCAGCCCCTGCCCTCATAAAATGGCATGGCCTCAACCTGTGGAGCCCAACTGGACAGTTACTGTCTTTGTGAAAGACGTTACTTTTTTTAACAGTATCGCTTACTATATAACAAATTATAAGCTAAGTATGGGTATTGAATACAACTCTAGCTAGGGGTATGATTAGGCAAACTAAGTAAATAAAAACAATTAAATTCTTCACAATACATATGTTAACAGTAAGTAAAACACTGAAGTGTTCCTCCACTGAGATTTCAAACACTGCCCATGGAAATTAAATCCATGGTCATAAATAAATTACAAAATCCTGAAAACTTTACCTACTAGATTTCAGTCTATCTAGAACTACCTATAATCATCCAGGTAACTCTATTCCACACATTTTGATTTAGAACACCTCAGTTTACCCTGTGATAAATATAAAAGCAGTTCAGCCATGAATGTTGCTTACACACACTTGAGAAGAACATGTAATCCGTGTGGAACCTGCAGTGAATGCAAACAAAGCCAGAGATTTACATTTTGCATCATAATTTGATCCAACTTCAAAACCGTTGCAAAAAACACATTACTTCATAGCAGAAATACTTGCACAAAATAGCAAACATTTATGAATACAGGCCAAATACCTGAATCTAGCATCATCTGTTCCCACAGCCTGCATCAATAGTGTTGGAGAGCATAAACTTCCTGCAGCTTATTAAATCAATATGCTTATTTATAAAGATTTCAGATTGTTGTATTAGTCTGTCTTTTGCTTCTAGCAATTTTAGGTGGAATCCTCTGACACTAACTGCATGGACCAATAAGGAGGAGACAAAAGGGATAATTCATTACTTAAGGAATAACCACAATTCTAAATCACCTTTTTATTCAAGAAAAATCTAAAAAGTTAATGGAAGTAATCTCCAACTAAAGTACAAAAGATTGGCAGAAGGAGGGGAGTCTCCACAAAGGACAGGCCCAACAACCAACTTTCTTCCCCTTATTCAGCCTACAACAAAAGTCTCAAGCACCATTTCCTCCTGAGAGACCTTCATACCATGGCACACCAAACCAAGTCCTGTCTGCATCCCTATAAATTCACACTCTGACAACATTTACAATCCTCAGTACCATTTTTTCCCTACACATGCTACTGTACAGAGGCCACTCTTGAGTTCTGCTGTTACACTAAGTACCACCAGTACTCATTGGATTGGTCGAAAGTTTGGTCTCCGAACTGAAAACAAAGATGCATCACAAGAGACAGATTACCTTATTTCAAATAGTTTTTCACCGCCAAGAACAACTACGTCAACCAGTTTTTAAAACCCATCAGCTGACAGTAAGGAATCTGCATCCTTACATTGGTTGCAGCCCTACCAAGACCAAGGGAAAGAGGTGTCCTTTCCCAAGGGGAAGAGAGGCAGCAATCTTGCCTTTGTTCCACCTCCTACATATCCTGGTCATATTTACGGGTCATATTGCTCACGATATAGCTTTATTTTAAAGGCCCTTTGGTCCTTGTTGAATTGTTTATAAAATGCATGAACACCTCACCTGTCAATTTGACCCTTAAATGGTATTTTGTATCTGAAACTAACACAGCAGCTATTAGTGAACCATCACCGAGAAAGAGCCATATTAAATACATCTCCACCAAAACCCTAGTAAGTACAGAGTTATTTCAGTGCACATAAGAAGTGACATAAAAACCCAGAAAAGCAGCTTATTCTTTACATTACTTCAGTGCCCAAAATCATTCTTCATGCAAGTTCATCACTTAAAACTAATCACAGAACTACTAAAAATCCAAAACTATCACTTATGTAGTAGTATTTCAAACATTTGCTACTAGATTTCAAACCCACAAAGTAAATAGATATGAAATAATATTCAAAGAGCATAGAAAAATAACTGAATTAAATAATTTTAGTACATCTTATTCTTCCTGTATCAAAGCTTTCTCATATGCTCCTTTTCATGATTATCATTTTGTTTATCAAAATGTCTTAGTATTCCTGAATGGTTTTATCTAGCAACTGGCAAACAAAACAATCTAAACCACATCAGGATCTCAAGAAACACATTGCCCTGAGTACCAAAACATGCCATTTCATAATAAAGTTAATATATTTTACCATAAAGTTTTGCTAATATTATTCAGTAAAATATAGTAAAATGTACTCATTTGAGTTTTATGAAATTTTACATAAAGATTACGTTTATTTCCATGCTCTGCATATATTACTATCATCCACTTTAAAAAGCAATACAGAAACCAATATTCTTAATTTTCTTTAAACATTTGTGTGGGGGGATAAATTCAGTATTAACTGCTATTTGGTCAAACAAGATTTCAGAGAAAAGATCACAGGTAGCAAACGTGGCAGAAAAATGCACTAAGAAGGGTTAAACTGCTATTTTCCATAAAAATAACCGCTAATTTACCACACTATTGAAAAACTGAAAATAGATTATTTTGAAACTATAAAGATATTTCAAAAGTTTCAAAAGCTTGGAACAACAGTAATTATATTCTTTATCTATCACTGAAGTACACATACACACACAGACCCTCTGAGAATACAATATTCATTTTGCTGCAGAAGAACAGACATTGCATAACAATGAGATTTGCTAATGAAATCAGCCATCAACCTGGAATACATTTGTATTAAACCAAGACCTCAGTGTCATTTTCTTTTTACATCATTCGTTCTTTCTCTCATTTTTCGACCTTTCAAGTATTCTGTCCTCCTGGCTTCAGTGCTTCAAGTACAGCAATACTGCAAAATATTTTAACACTGTATGTGTAACATTTTATTTTACAGATTTCTTTCTCTGCTTACTGCTAAATGTGAATTCCAATTGCATAGCTTCTACCAGCATTGTTAATGTAGCCTTAAAAGAAAAATCAATGGGAACTATAGAAACAAAGGAGTTTTATTTCTTCTGTAAAACTGCAGGAACATCTAATAAAAACTGCCTGTCACTTAGAACAAACTATACCTTCATAGCTCAAGTTGCACGCCCCTTAATACAAAAATTTAACAGAACACAATATTTTAGAAAAATATCCTCTATTTATCCAATGATTAAAAAGGACAGAATTCAGTTTCATTACATCAACACAAGTGTATTTGCTTTACCTGAACACGCAAGACCATGATGAAAAACGTAAACCAATCCAGCAAGTTCAGTGACAGTATGTTAAAGTATGCACTATACATTACAGGTACACAAAGCACTTCACTGAAAAAGACATGAATACAGAACGGAATTATTTCTTCTGCTACTCACAGGAGATCACAAACATTTAAAAATTACAAAGGAGTTTTAAAAGACGCTTTTCTCTCATTATACTAATACCATATTTTGGTTTTGCAGGTTATATGCTGTCTTATACTTCTTAGATAAAAAACAACCTGTTTGCACCCTTAGTTCCAAAAGCATTAAACCTATGCTTTGAAATCACCCCAAAACTACTGAAACTAAATTTTTCTACTGTTGTCATCTTACAGACTTTAAAAAAAAATTAATTGATACAAATAACACATTGTTGCCATAAGGTATTATTAAGTTAGTATTATTGTTGATACGCTCCAAATTGATACGCTCCAACTGTTGGTACCAAAACCTAATATAAAACAATAGGAACAAATGTTCACTGATTTGTTTGGTAGGGTTGTCTTTTTTTGGCAGAAGGGTGGTAGAGGTGCAGGGACATGGTGTTTTGCTTGGGTGGGCATGGGTGTTCACTTGTTTTCTCCCTTTTTTTTTTTTTTTAATTAACACTAAAAAACCTAACTCCACAAAAAAGAAAGGGCAATTACTTACTCTAGTATACAAAAACTGCACACAACTCTCATGGAATAAATGGAAGTAATTTGTAATTTATTTTATCTGGGGGATGTAAGGAAGCCATTCAGTCATTCTATAGTTACAACAGCCGTCACCGCATCAAAAAAAAATCCAAAAGGCATAAAAGACCAATGAAAAAATATAGGAGAAAAATAATTACATGCCAGAACATGCACTTAAGCATCCCTGAAGCCAGTTGTATCAAATGGTCCCCATACAGCCCAGAAAGAATACCATCAATATATTGGACATAATGAACTAGGCAAGTAACCGAAAGCACCAAAATTTCCATAAACCATCTTTATATGTGCTCCACTACTAAGTTAACATGCACCTATGTAATTAGGAACTTTTGAAAGCTAAAGGCATAAAACACATGGCCTTATTTTTTCTTCCATTTTCTCAGTTTTAAAGCTAAGTGGCTACAGGATACAAACATCCAGGCATACACCATACGAAGAAGTCTTACTCTCATTCCTGCATTACCATGTCCTAATAAAAATGTATGAAGACTATCACACACTATCAAAAATGCTTCTTTTAATTATGAAGCATTTGTCCTTCTGCAATAAAGCCATCCACATTACATCTCAAAATGACTGAAGCTGAAGAGACAGACGAGGCACGATTAACATAAAAGCAAGGACTATAAGACCTCCAGGCTCAGAAATAAAGAAGCTCTAATACAACAACCTTGACCCTTGAAAGTGACAGGCCATTTTCCTCTGTGATAAACAGTGATTGCTTTCTGAAACTCCAACAATTGTCAAGTAGGCCAAAGAGTACGGCTGGTAGATGTTAGTTGTGAAAAGCTTGCAATTTTAACAATGACTTACTGCCATGTAGTATAGATCAACAGTCCCACTGAGTATCTTCTACAAGATCTTACAGGCTCTTGAAGCCATATAGTACATCAACTGACATCACTGGTGTTATTAGGGATCAATCTAGTGGATATGGAACCTAAGAATATAGAAAACTATTAACTGATACAGTGCTAATTCAAATGAGAAAGACAAGATGCGCAAATTTGCTGTACATACAAAATATGTGATTCTGGTAGATTGCTGAGGACACTAGGCAATCAGGCATATACCTTAAGCACGCAACATAAAACTTGACAACTCATACAACTTGGCATAAATTGCATAGACATGAGAACACAGAAACCAGTTATTCCACTAATAAAAGCAAATACTTATTTTAACAGTATACAAGAATACAGATGAAACCATATCAATACCACACAGAATAAAATAATGCTAAAATATACTTGAATTTTTATCAGTAAGAAAAAGCATGAACCCAGAAATTTATTTGTATTTATTCTTTCTGAACTCTGAAGAAGCTATTTTAGCATACAGTCTAAAATTCCATATTTTGCTGCAATAAATCACAGATATAGAACATGTATCTCAGAGTATGAACACATTCCAAGATTAACTCTGTCCATTTTACATATTCATAAACATGTCCACGTTCACATACAGAATATGCACATATACACATCCAGTCCACATCTCCAGGTTTTGCACTGCGCTGCACTTATAGTCATATGTATGCACACTAACAACTCCACATTCAGTATGACACAGGGCTTACTGAAACACTATTATTGGTATTTCAATGCAGAAATTGTAAGCATCCTTCAAAGCCTACTTTTGATACCTAGCAATAAAGCATGCTTACGTTTTTCTCACAATGAAATACCACAAATTGTACTGAATTATAATGACTACTATTAATCTGCTTTTAGGGAGTAAAACAGGAGGACAATTTATTAAGGCACAGGAGGAACTCCTGAGCACTGGAAGGTCACAGGCTATGTGCTGAGTTGCTAAGCAAAAGTGTCTATGATGTTGCAGAGCTGCCATTTTTCTTCCTTGACAAAGCCTCCATCTGCCACAGAGCCATTTACAGCCTCAGAGTCAGAATATCAATGATTTCCAACCATTCTGCAAGTCTACTTTCACCTTGACATTACCTCTGTAAAATATCTAAAGCAGATGATACCTACAACCCTCAACTAGCTCTAAGCACATGCTTTATTTAACTGATACGCATTTAAGCTGCACTCTAATGCACCCTTTCTTTACTTCCTCTGAATTGCACAAGAATATGAAAACTCAAAATTGTAGATAATTTTATTGTTGTGCTTGTCCTAAAGAAATCATCTTAGAAAACCTAAAAACAAAACCTTTGACTATTGACAAAACTCATAAAAAATTAGTTAGAAAACACCTGTATTCATATAGTGTATAGGCACACCATCATAATTTACCTTATTCTTTCCTTTCCCAAATTAAAAAAACATGCCTGGTAAGACACTTACTACACAGAATAAACTATTACAGCCTCACTGAAACCAGCAAAACTACGTTCAGCTCTCGATGCATACACAAACTGATTTAAAAAAAAAAACCCAGATTAAAGATGTGTTGGAAGAGGAAAGAGTATTTTGACTTACTGAAATAATACTTAATGAATTAAGTGCTCAGACAAAACTGCTTATAGTGTGATGGATCAAACCAACCATATCCACATATATACATATATATATATATATATATATACTGGTGAGCATTAGTACATATACCCACATACATACATGCACACATCTGTTCTCTGTCAAGTGCAAGAATACACATTCCATCATCAAGCTCATTACAGTATCACTTTAATATTGTAGGCATTCAGTCAGGATGTTGGTTTTTTTCTTTTTTTATATCATTTTTTTTTAATTTTAATTTTTCCTAATAGAAAACTGTTATTCCTATTCCCATATCTTTGCCTGTGAGCTCCTTATCAAAATTATAATAATTTGGAGGAGGGGATTTACATTGTCCATTTCAAGAGAAGTTCCTGCCTTCCTTAACAAACACCTGTCTTTCAAACCAGGACACATTCACAGACAGCAACTTTTGGAGTCTCAAAATGCAGATGAATGTCAGCACTCCAATTTTAAAATGGGCAAAGTTGCAGCTTGATTTTATACTGAAACTGGGCCACGGAAGAAACAATTTTGTGTTACAAATATGTAGGTAATCATAATCATATATGATCACATAGCCAGAACTTCAACTGCTGTCATACAAGCCCTCAAGATGTTAAATATACAGGAGCAAAATATTTGAACACTAGATGAAGCTTGCAAGCATCTTTATGAAAAAAATTACTTCATAACACCTGTAAAGCACATATTTTACAACCTCAAGTTATGAATAATCAAATGTAAAATTACTGATGGTAGTCTGGGTAAATAGCAAAAACTTTCCCACCTACAATACACCTCCCTCCTTGAAGTCATAGCCCTTACAAAGACTAGACTTTTTGGAGCTTCCCTGTGGTGAATTAGTCAAGCCCTATTAAAACAAGCTTTCCAGTTGAAATAGGGACACAACATTCAAGATGAGTTACCTGCAGAAAAGTTCTTGAAGACTTAAGACTGAAAACAGAAGGTGGCAACAACTTACATATGGAAAGTTATCTTTTCAACAGTCAATGAGAAACGTCTTCTCAACCTGAGCAGCAAAATTTCAGAGCTACCGTATATTAAGACTCTGAAATTTAGTAAGAAAAAGTATTTCTCATTTCCCATAAGTGGGCAAAGCTTTATTTTTAAATGCTAAAAACATTTCCTTCTGTAAGAAAGCCAAAACAAAGTGGAAACTCTAATCTAATCACATACACTTGGAAAGATTTCTGAACTTTTAAAATTTTGAAGGAACTGTTAATAACAAAAACACTTTCTTGTGCAAACATTTGCAAAATAGCAAATGTTGCTACTGCAAAAAGAAATCAGCTGGTCTAAACAACAACATGGTGATACCACCAAAAAGTGAATTTACATCTGAGCTCCTCCAGTTGTCATCTGTACAGTAAAGTTTAACAAACCACTTTTTCCTCCTAACAGTGGATTTCCAATACTACATCAGAATCTGCCTAGTTCCATGCTTGTAGGTCCAGGAAAAACTGCCCCACAGAGTAGGGCTTGTTTGTAGATAATAACTCCAAAACATTAAGGAAGAAGGAGCCCTTGTAACACTTGAGTGTTCAGAAGTCAGGACAAATTCTTAACTCAAGCAATGCACCTGTATTCTTAGTGGAATTGTATCTCCTTCCCAAGGTAAAGGACTTTTTTTAAAAACAAGATTTCACAAGTCAGAAACTTAGGAGGTTTAGCTTTTCAAAGCTAAACATACAGGTAATGTTTAATACCAATTATATATTTCATCCCCTTATCCCCTGCAAAACTGGAAGCTTCTTCTAGAAAGGTTCTACATTCTTCCAGCCACTGGCAGTACCTCTCTCAGTAGATCCCAGCAAACATTACCTCATTAACAAAAAAAAAAAAAAAAAAACAAAAAAAAAAAACACCAGTGTTCAGCTTTTATTAAATGAAGGCTTTTTCACTAAAACTAGCTCAGATTACAGAAGCTGGCAATACTTTACCACATTACAGCAAGTTTCACAATACTGGATTCAGCACTAAATAAATACTAAAGCATTCCTATTTCTGTCTGTTATTGCAAATTACTTAATGACTTCCCTAGTTCTGCTTTTTAATTTTTTTAATGGTTCGGAATGATGCTCATGATTTTGAAATAGCAGGCTATCGTATCTCCCACCCTCACCTGCTCTCCTATCACTGCTTGCTAAGCAATATGTTCACTACAAAACTGCTCTTCTGAACTTGATCTCTCCTGTTTAACAGATCTGCTCTCTTCATATTAACCTATTTATTCTTTGAATTTAGCAGCTGCTGGTGGTGCCCTTGCCATTCCCATAAACACTGTATTAAAATACTTGCAGTGGCTTGTCACAGCTTTTTCCACATTAAACAGAAAGCACTTCTGAAACCCGAGCCTTCTAAATTTAATCTTACAAATTATTTTAACCAGCATGCAAAACTTATTGATTTAGGCTTTTCTTTCCTACTTTCAGTGCAAATTTCACCTCTACTTCCTGTAAAGTTACATCTGGGATGAGGGCCAGAAAGTTGCTATTGAGACATAAAGACTCCACTGTATCACTCAGCCTAGTAAAGCAAGAAAACTCATGTTCGTCATCTAGCAAAATACTACTTATTCTCTGACTGTGCAAAATGCCTTTCGAAGTTGCTAAAACTGATTTTGGAATTAAACTCCCAGCACGAACTCTCAATTAGTTTTAAATGCTCTGTAAACTGTACAACAGACACCAACACTACTAAAGGTATACACTAAAATTACAAGCTATCAAATTTATATTTCAAGCCTACATAAAACATAATCCACAAAGATGATAACAGTATTATATGGTTAAAGATCTTCTAAACAGCTAAACCTGGAGTCACAAAAGTAATTACACCCGTGGACTAAGAATCTGTAAGTTTTAACCAAGGCTGTATTTAATGTCTAGCTGAAATCACAACCCAGATGGAGAAGCACTAAGCCATTCAGTAAATAATACTTTCCTTTTCCCTGTATGAGTCATGCTTCTCAGAGAACTATCAGAATGCTTACTGCTACAGCTTACTTACTATGACCAATGCAGTCAGCTCTGTGACGCTGCTTGTTCAGCCACCTGAAAACAGAAAACAACTTATGATCAACTGAGTCATCAAGTAACTTTTATAAGGACAAAGAAAGACACACAGAACAGAACACTAAAATGTATCCAAAAAAAGTACGTGAGGCATTCCAGCACGCTGAAAGCACTGCTTCCCGCTGCCAGGTACCAAGCCACTGCAAGAGGAACAGTTGAAGATAAATGTTATCTAGTAACACTTGATTTGTTTGCAACCATCTGTTTAAATACACTTACCCATTTTACCATAACTAAATTGTGAATAATACTGTACAACATGTACCCCTTCGATAAACACAGTAAGCCAAAGGAATCTGCCAAAATGCAAAAAAAATTACAAAAACTAATGGAAAATCTCAACTTTTTATAATGGAAACAGAGTTTCATTCCATTAGTGATGCTCTCTTAGCATGCAGATTTCAAATTCTCCTCATGCTATGGGAATTCAGAAGTATCTGTGTGTCAGTACACAATCCATACATATTGCGCTGAAAATCAAAAATTACAAATAATTTTCAACACTTCTTTGGATTGTTTACTTCCCAGATTTTTTTTTCCCCTGGATAAATGATGCTTTTCTAAACACCTAGTTCATACACTGTGTATAGGACACTGAAAACAGCACAACAGATGCAACATTTCCATTTCAGAAAAATGTTACTTGCTACAGTAGTAGAAATCCAATCCTGTTAGAGTTTTCTAATATATTTTGTTTTCACTGAAGATTCAGCGAAAATTTACAGCTTGGTACTTTACAAATATCTCCTGTAAGATTGAACACACACTTGCTTTACGAAGTTTAGAGGTGCTCTCTTTGGCTACACAGACAATTTTTAACTAAGCAAATCACATAATTTGCCTATGCATCAAAATGCTAGAGTAAAATGGCATTTCTTTGGATTGGATTTTTCTTTGGTTTTTCTTGATTGGGACCTTTAGGATGAACACTTTTTATAAAACCTTTTCTATAGCATCACACTGCTAGGAGCATACAGCTCACCTATCCCACAGTGCCAGAGACTAAAAAGCACACTACTAAGTTTACACAAACAAAACTTCAGTCATCTGCATGAGCAAGAACTTCTTTAAGAGTTAGGCAAGCTAGCTAATTGAAATCTAGGTAGGTAGTTGCATCAATAGTAGCCACGGGGATTTTTTAATGTAATCTTAAATTACAACCTGTAAATGTGTGGGCATTAACTCCAACTGCTTTTTTTGCAACCAACGTCAAGCTACACTCTCAGGCCTGCCAGGAAAGCAATAGGGTATTTTTCTCCCTTGAGAAAGGGCAGCCAGGAACAAAACATTCCTCACAACAGTTAGTGGCAACATCATAAAGCTATAAAGTAAAAGTATCATGTTTATTCTCCCAAAGGGAAATCTAAAGAAGGATATTCTCCTTCTCTACCCTACTGCCATACTCTGACACCACCAAAAAACCCCAACCTAGGTGAACTAAAACAAGGGAGGAGAAAGAAGATACCCCACAATAATTACACCATTTAAACAATGGGAGCAAAACATTTGAAAGAGGAAGCTTTAAAAAGTATGTATTTTCCTACACTCAATCATCCTGATGGCTCACTAGAGCCTGGAATTGTCTTCCTGAAAGCAGAAAACAAAGTTATATTTCTTCTCTTATACTGGAAATGTGACACTTCCTGCATTAACTGAAGCTCAAAGCTCAAGTACTTGCTCTCAGCTAATACTCTGCACATATGTTCTACTTCTGACTACATACATCCCTGTGGCACTGCTAAGTTTGGGGTTTGGGATCAGTCCTGAAAGCACTGAAGAGTGGCCCAAAACCTGAACTTTGGGACAAAGGTTAGAGGTTCAGCAGAGGGCAGTGAAAAAAGCTCTCAGGCTCCTGCTTGCCACCTGCCAAGTACTTAAGCACCAGCAGGCAGGGGGGATACTGCACAGTCACAGCTTCCTCAGCCTTGAATCACATCACAAAATAGTTTTTAAAACAGCCTATACTATGGCTCCCTGATCAAAAACACACAGACTGGTTTTGGCCCCAGTGTCCAATGTACAGAATAAACATATGCCCTAAATGGTAAATCAAGGTAAACCCCGATAGCAAAGAAAAGATTTGGCATGAACTGAAGGAAATTATACAACACCAACTTCTTCCTACACAAAAAATACCCTAAAGCACTAAAGAATACTGTTTCAGATTAAATATTCTTTCTTGACATAACTGCACACACACAAATATGAAAAGCTCAGGATTTAACATTTAACTGTGCAGTACTGGAAGTCCTTGAAACTAGTTTCTTCTTCCTCTCAGTACTCCCAGTTATTCTATTAAAGCCCTAGAGAGAAGCATTTTTTTGGATAATTTTTTAGATGTTTTTAGGACCAATTATTAGAAAGTGTAAAACAAAATATCCTCAGACAGAAACAAAATTCTGATGCAATTTAAGAATAAAAGGCCATAAACAGCCAACATTCCCCACTCAATAACAATGGAGAGAGGTGGAAGTTGAGTATTTCAAACCAAAACCAAAACCAACCAACCAACCAAATACCAAAAAAAACCCCAAACTACCACACACAAAAAAAACAATCCAAGCTAAGAGTAGTCAATGGGACACTTAATATGGACAAGAGTGACTTTATTGTTTATTTTCAAATTTCAATAATGACTATGCAACATTAATGTAACTTAATCAGGCTTCTCTGCATTATTTCATTACTGTGTAAAGACAAAGGAAGCTTCCTGTGCTTAATATTAGCATATAAATGGAGCTAATTAAGGTTTGACTTTAGTGGGAAGACAGGATGAGGTGAATTCCCACCTTTGTTACTCTTATCACTTTGCAAGGTGGGTTTTTAAGCAAGACTAGAATAACTGGTTCACATTCTGGCAATGGCATCTTCTCATTTAAATCGAAACTTAGTGAAAGCACTGCAAAATGCAGCAAAATAAAACAACTTTTTCATAAAGCTGTGAGGGACAAGATTTTTCTCTCTTGATGACAATTTGCTTATTTCTCCAATGCAAACATACTACAAAAGATATGCCTGTCTTCTAAAAACTGATTGCCCTTTATAATTGTATTGCAAACAAAGACTAAAAGAACACTGTTTTCACGTTACATCTTCCTGGTTTTCATTTGTAATTCAGGACTTGTCTGCTCTGAAAGTTTATTGTGACAGGAAAGCTAATGAAGTTGTAGCATTTATAAAAGGTTGAGAAGGTGAGATTAGGGGGCTTTATTAATCTCCTTTATATTTCTATTAAGATTTGTTACCAGTAGTTCTTGAAAACGCTAAAGAAAGAACATTTGATAAAATGGGGGCTCTTGCTCTCTTAAGCTTACCAGAACATTTGAAGCAAGTTTCTCTATATAAGACAAGATATGTCATTTTTGGTAGTTTTAAAAGGCTTAGCAGAAAAGCCATCAATACCTCCTGAAGACTAGTACCTGACAATATATTTACTGAAAACCCCTTCTACTGGAATAGTCAAGAAGAAGAGAGAAGTCATGGCCCTAAAACACAGCATTAGAAAAGTACTCTGATTTTAAAAACTACATACATATATTTTTATAGCTTTTTTAAAGACTCACCCCCTCTGGTGAACTAACATTGGATAATCAATTCATTAAAAAAACCTGATTTAGAACAAAAGATCAAATAAAAGGAAAAAAAAAACAACTCAGAAAATGCTCAATCTGCCAAAGCAAAATTATCCCTTATGATTTTGAAAACTGATAATTCAACAGGAGTTCAGTATTGCATCATCATATTTATGCATTGGTTGGCATGAAGAACACTTAAGTAATAGAAATCAACTGCTTTCTCCAAGACTTGGGGTTCTGGGTTCAATTTCATTTAAAAGACTTATGTAGATGGGCTCTGCCTGCTTGCAATTCTCCCTACCTCCCCTCCAACAAACCACTGAACCAGTACGGAAATAGCACAGAACTGAAAATTACTTCTGGATCAAATTTACTTCCTTCCTATCCCACATGACACAGTTCTTCTCATAACAGCTCAAATACCACCTTCAAATTTGCTTTCCTTCTCCAATCTTTACATTCTTCAGGATTTCAGTCTAAAATTGTTCCTCATCAGACCCCATTTACTTGAATCCTGCAATTTCTATGTTCTTTACACTTTTTTCTTTGGAGCTTGCGGACCAGGGGGCAGGAGTATGCAAAGAGGATGCAGGATTCAAATTTTGCTAAACAAGGGCAGTTTAAATTCTTTCAAATCCTAAAGTCTCCAGATTGCACTCAGAATCCCAGTGTATGTTTTCTTCACCTATTTTAAAAATATGCTTCTTGAATATGAATAATCCTTCTGGAACAAAACAGAAATAAACTGCATTCCAGATGAGGCCTTACCAGGACATTCCCAATGCAACAGTTGTGTCAGAGAATCACTGAAGTCACTGCACAAAAGGCTCCCATCTAGAGACACATTAACCCCAGCGACCCACTCCAGTATTGGCCCAGGAAGACTCAGCTCCCCTCACTGCATAGAATCCCTCGGTGGAAAAGCCCTTTACAGCCCTTGCTGCATCTTCCAACACAAACAATGCAACTGAGGGGGCGACTAGCGGGGATTCATCAAAAAAACCCCACACTAAACCACCTGCAATATAATCTAGTTACACTCATTCCCATTTCTTCAAGATCTTCTAGTTTCTTCCAGTAATTTGCAATTGGACATTTCTCAGATTATTACATAGTTAAAACGAGAAACACAAGCATAACTTCTACTCCCCCCCAATGCCCTGTTTTTTCATGCTATTATTTTATCAATCCTCAAAAAACTACTCACTCTTCACCTACACTAGACAAAATTCTAGAAGTGGTAGGAAACCTAAGGGTTCTACCCACATTTTAACTTTGTACAAATAGAATGAAGATAAGAAATGTTAATTCAGTCTCACTGCACTAAGAAATCATCCTTTAAGCAGCAAATTGGAGTTGTCTATTTTTATGACGAATGTCCTAAGCACAAGAACCCAGATTTTTACAAGGAGTATGGTAGCACTGTTTTGCAAAAGCAGAAGCCACACAAACCCTTCGGTAAGTACCTGATTCTGCAGTGGGCAGACCACACCTCTCTGATGAGGTATTCTGCTAGAACAGCACACATGACAAATTGGACCCAAAATGCCTGACTGAGGCTCACACACAGTTCCACTATTTTTTTTATCCAAGTAATCTAAGCAGCTGGAGACATCTCTCTTATTCAATCCCTGTGCACAGAGATCCACTTACACAGAATTGTTTAGGTTGGAAAAGCCTTGCCAGACCATTGAGCCCAACTGTTCCCCCTCACTGCCAAGGCCACTGCTCACCCATGCCCTCAGGTGCCACACCAACATAGCTTTTAAAAGCCCCCCCGGGAATAGGGACTCCTTTACTGCCCTGAGTAACCTGTTTCCAGAGAAGAAATTGCTCCTAATATCCAATCTAAGCCTCCCCTGGCACAAAACTGTACAATCATATCAAAGTAAATACCATCTAGACAGAGCCCTTATTATCCTCTGAACCTTTGTAGTTCTTAAAGTCTTCATTAATTTAAACTCGTTTGACCATTTTCCAATACTTTAAAAATACTATAAATTATCACACTAAAATAATCGATCATTATTTGACATCCAAATGCTGAAAAATCTCTGTATACACTGCATGAACAACAAAGACAATTCCTTCTTTGAGCTTATTTCTCTTTCAGTGCAACAGACCACAAAAGCATAACAATCAATTGGGGGCTTTATTTAGTTCAGCAGTATAAAAAAACAAATATAAGTTTTAAGTCCTTTTAGCATTTTTCAGGTAAAGCATGTCTGCAAGACATGCCACTTTCCTGCATAATTATCCCTTCCCTAAAATAGATCAAGCTAAAAACCAAATTAAGAAACTGAGCTATGGGGGCTTATTCAAATTGTTGACCATTTTATGCAGCTGGACAACATGAGATTCCAACACTTGGCTACTCAGGAAAAAAGTCACTGGGGAAGAAACAAAAGCTACATGGACCGTCTAAGCTCTGCCAGCACATAGGACACACTTAGGCCACAAACCTTTCCACATCAGGACCTTTCACTGCTATGACAGCTGAAAGCAATGTCCTCAGCTATGACACGGTCTACACCATAATCAGGTATTTTGATCAAGACTCAAGACTTGTGAAAAAATGATCTTTTAAGCAAAGCTTGCCCAAAAGTGATGAAATGCTTTTGCATCACTTCAATTAGTTTTCATCAACTCCCACATTCTACAGACAAGACAGAATTTTTCTCTGACTCAGCACTTGCTGGGATCAGCAAGCATACTTAGGACTAAAAACCATGGCCATTCTACATGTGTCCCTATGTGTCACTTCCATACATCTGAGAAACGAAATTTGTGTCAAGCCTATTCTCTAACAATCAAGGACATGTTGGTTAACAACTCTATAATGCCAGTACAAAGTGAAGAAAGGAACATTGATGGTAAAAATTCAAAACTGCTCCTCTTCCTGTCATCACCTTCAGTAGAAGATCAAAAAATGTGAGGAGAATTTCTTCTAGCAAAGTGACATTTCAACCTTTAACATCCGTTTGAGCTAAAGAACAAGAGAAAGCCTGAGAATTACTTCACTGGCAGGACTTGATCACCTCTTTGAAGACTGACTGCTACCTTGAGACTGCCTATTTGCTCTGCAATGTTGGAAGCTCTTGCAGATAAGAGGGGAGCAGCAAGACATGGATTCAGGATGGAGCTAGCTGCTCCAGTCTGCCAAAAAGACACAGTAATTATTTTGCATAGTGCCCCAGTCACAGACAAAGCTTCATTGCATTGTACATGATTCAGACAATCCTAGACTATTATGAAAGCAATAATCACACAGACACAAACATAGCTGAGGAAAAGACAGAGAAAGCAAGAATGAAAAAATCAGATTAAGAAAGCAAGAAAAAAACAAAGCTATCAGAAAGTTCAAAAAGCCTTTTTTTTTTTTTTTTTGTAATTTATAGATCAAGTTACTTAAGAACAAAAATGCAATGCAACCATAAAGTCTCACAGGAACTAAGTGAGACTATTAGGATGAAGACAATGATGAAGTGTACAAATAATTTTAAGTTCTTTGATATCGACTTTGGAAATTCTCACCACTGATACAGGTACTTTTATTAGGCATTTGTTTAGTCACAGAGGCAGCACATAGTTGAGACATATCTAAAATGTCAGTATGCCATTTTTATTAAGCCTCCCAGCACTGAAGTCTGATAACAAATTATTAGAGAAGGTATGAAACACAGGTTTGATTCACAATTAGATATCAAGAACACAAGCTAATATAAGAGTCCTACTCTGAAAACTACAACAAGAAGATAACTCTTTCCATGTAAAAATATTATTTCCAGGTTCTTAAAAAATGAAGTTTGATCTCCGAGACTCTGAGATGCTCTAATGTGACAAATAGTAAACATATAGCATTTGTATCTTCTTGTATCTTCTCCAATAAAAGCAATTACCAGCTGCAAGCTAAAGCATTTCAACCAAATGAAACTGGAATTTAATCAAACACAGCTACATTTAAACATTCTTTGTATCAGATCTCCTGTCTCTTTACTTCCACATCAGTCACAAAAACATTGTCCTGACTATCTACAAAACCAATTAATCCACGTTGTAAAAACAAATTTTCAAAAATGTATGTATGTATGTATGCATATATATAAAAACATATATACATATGTGTGTGTGTGTGTATGTGTGTGTAGGGAGACTTTCCACTATCCCAGGTTGCTCCAAGCCCTATCCAGCCTGGCCTTGGACATTTCCTGCAGCAGCCACAGGTCTCTGGGCACCCTGTGCCAGGGCCTCAGTACCCTCACAGTAAGGAATTCTTTCCCAATATCCCATCTAAACCTGCCCTACCAATCACCTGCCATTTAGATCCCAAGGTACCAAGAGAGAATAGACATGCCCCATATTGTGTGACACGAAAGAGTTAATTTAAACCTAATGCAGAAGAAGCATTTTTGAGGCTTAAACACAGGTACTGTTTACAGTTACTTGCAATTATTCTCTTGATGGACTATACATACATAAAAGAAATTTTCAAAATAAGTGTACAAGAAACCACATAACCTGAAGCAGGTAGGTTGTATTTTTATAAAGTAGAACTCACAAATTAAAATCTGGGGAAAAATAATCCTACCCAATGCATTGGAAGACTTATTGCAGAGATATACCGAAAGCCAAGAACATACCAATTTCCAGAAAAAATAAATTAGATAATGCCAGGATCAAACCATTTACTACATATCATTACTTTTATTTTACACATGCATCAGATTAAACAGGAACAGATTTAACAAATAAGAGCATTTTAGCAATAGAGATGGCTTTTACCTATAAATACATGTTAAGGAAAAACAATACTCTAGTGCAATTCTAATTCACTCTTGCCCAGGATAGCAGTACCTTCCATATGCACATGTGTAACACTTTTAGGCACTGGAATATTCTCACAGGGATCTACAGTTTCCATCTATCCACAAACCAAGTCAACATAATACAATATTCAAACACATACCCCACTCCCTTTCAGCAGGGCAAACCCCTACAATTTTAGGCTCTCGCTCTTTCTTCCAAGACAACAACCAGGCTCCTGCATTGGCAGCTGTCATACAAAACAGAGTAACACTTACTTCACATATTGCATAGTCCTTACATGCTAATACCACATTCCCTCTTCTGCATCTCCCAGTGCATACTCCTCCACTCTGCTCTTGAGAACCAGAGCCTGATTTCATGCTCTGACAGAAGAGGCACATATTCAAATCTGACTTACACAGTCTTGTACTGAAAGATGTCAATAATAAACAGCTAGTAATATAACTAGCACAATACACAAAGAAAATAGATCAAGATTCAAAGAAGCTGTGATAATAAAATATCTCATATAAATATTCATATCTCATTCAAATACCACATCTTCATTTTACAGTGTTTAGTAAAATACATTAAAAATCTTTTAGTCATCTTTATTGGTTTACATAATCACTGCATCTACATTGGAACACCTCTCTTATTAACCACAATAAAAATTACAAGCTAATGAATCATACAGTATGTTTCTTAGTTACATGTCTAGCACTAGGCAGCATTACTTTTCAAAAAAAACACTAAAAGTAAAAAAATAGGGGGGTTTATTACAAACAGGGGTTTGTTGAGGGTCTTCTGTTTGTTTTCTAACATTTGCTAAATTTAAGTTTACTGTCTTACAAAAAAAAAAAGGAACTGCAGCTGATAAGCTAACTTTAGTACTCCAAAGATCAAAGAGAAACACAGGTTTTCTTAATTTCAAGAATCACAGTAGTATTTACACATAGTAAATATACATATATACATACACACACACCCACTGTATGTCTTCCTACTTATTACTTGCAGAAATGTTATTAAAAGGTGGAATTGCAACCATTAAAAAAAAGCCAGTGAACAGATTTTATCCAATTAATACAGTAACTTCAATATATTACTCCTCCAGAACAACAAAAGGCTTTCTATAGGCCCATGCGCAAATAATCATATCAAAGACAATAAAAAAAGCCTGTATCACAAAAAAAAATCTGAACAGTACTAATGGACATTTTCTGTTGCTTATCCCTATATCACCAGGGCACGACATGAGCCACCTACCAGGCATATATAGTTGATTTACCAGATCACATGGTAAGTACAAACATGTTACCAGAAAAAAAAAAAAACAAAAGCAATCCACACCAGTGATAAAGTCTATATTCCACAGATTTTTCTAAATACAGACTCCTGCTACATTTTCCTGAAACTAAAAGATAAAGGAAATCCTGCAACAGAGACAACCACTAAAAATTCTGGAATAGAGAAGTTATGTTGCTGCCTGCTAGCATGCAAAATATAGAATGGAGCTACACACAAATATTGTGCATTTTGTTTAGGCATGGGAAAATTTGAATGGAAATAACTGATGGTTTTCAGGGAAAAAACAAAGGAGCAAATTTTACTAGAAGAAAAAAATCAACCCACTTCCCACTCTCCTCAGATTTTAGGTAAGGGAGAATTTGACAGTGTAAATATACTAAATAATCCATCAAAGAGAGAACTGAAGAATTTTCTACTAAGCTTATAATAAAACAATTTTTTAAAAGCAAATAATTTTATTATTCTGAGGAAAAGCAGCAAAGAGAATGGAAGTTTAACCTAAAAAACTCTGTGTTCTCTGTGCCCACACAGTTCAGCATGAAGTTACTAAAAACACCTGTGTCAACATTCCTCCTAACATGATATAACAGCAGCACAAGAAAAAAAACCTATTTTGTACTTGACATATTTGTTTATTTCCTTCAGGCACATGTTTATCATGTCGTCCTGTCTCAGGACATGGTGCATTAAATTTCAAAACGGTATAAACTAAGACATTACAGATCAACAAAAAGTTACCTTTTTAAAGATCACATTGGATAGCCTGTAACTTAATTCCTCACACATTTTATTTTCAATGAATCTTTAAGACCCCAGAATTTTCGAGTCTTAATTCAAGACTGTAGCAATATTCTACACTTCTGGTCAAAACTCGTGACTCTGCATGCTCTCCTACTATCATTTTTACACTAAGTAAGTTTAAATAGTTCACAAAAACATCCTAAAATACAGAACAAGTGACACATAATCACAGAGGGATTGAGACTGAAAGGGAGACCATCTTGTCAAAGACTTTGCTCAAGCAGTCACTTAGTCATGCAACAAGCAGTTGCCCAGGACTGTGTCCAGATGATTATGGAGTAGCCCCCAAGGTAAAGGCTTTGCAGCTCTCAAGACAACCCATGTCAGCTCATGGTCATCCTCACAAACAGAAAGAGTTTTGTGGTGTTTGGGGAGAACCTCACAGAAGAGGGTCAGTTTGACAGGGACAGTAGTGGGCCATGTGCTTGTGCCTCCCTGCTCAAGCAGGGTCATCCCAGAGCACATGGCACAGAACCTCCTGTGTTTCTGTCTGTGCCCATCCTTGTCCTGACCCACTGGAAAGACGCTGGTTCTGTCCTCCTTCCACCTTTCAGGCAGGTATTTATAAACACTGACAAGATTCCCCTGAACCTTTTCACTGGGCTGAGGAGTTCAAGCTCCTTACAGGTGAGATGCTCCAGCCCCTTCAACTCCTTAATAGACTACAGACCGCTGATCATTTGACCTTTGATTCTTTCTTTATGGCTCATTAAAAAAAAACCAAAAAAACAGAACAGCAAAGCAAGCAACAGGCAAGTTGAAAAGTAATAGTCCTGAATCCATACGCTTTTAAAAATACAACTTCTGATTATTTCGTTGCTTTTTATATGAAGAATAGTCTATTTTCAAGAAAAAAAAATTTTAAAAGGAATTTAAATGTCTTGTTTAAGAAATTAATCTGTTCTTCAAGTCCTGTAGAAATTGCAGTCTTACACTTTTGATGTCTAATGGCATCTCACTTCTGTTCAGTGAGTGAAAACATACCAAAACCTTTTTTTCAGCAATTTTATGACAATGTATTTTCTAGCACTCACAGAAGTTAATTACCGTCACATGCATGAACCAGTACGATTTATATTACAACAGAAGTAGCTATCTATGCAAGCTTTTAAATATCTGACAAACAAGTCTGACTCCTGTTAGTCTCATTTACAATTTACAGGATGGCAGTGAATAATACTACATCACTGAAATCCAGTCCACAAGATATGGCAGGGGGTGGAGGGGGTGGGGGGTGGAGGAGGGCAGACACCTCACTTGCCTTAGAAAATAGCTATGACTATACCTTTTAAAACCTTGTATTTTTCACTTACATTTGACTATATAAAATAACAAGTCCTGCTTTTACTAATGCAACAGCAATCAGTTGTCTGTAAGTCATCCATGTGACACATGCATACAATTAATTTCAGAGGGCACTAGTAAGATACAGACCTCGGTTCTGAAAAACCCCTAACTAACATGAAAGCTCTGGAAAACTGTGTACTATTACATGCATGCATTTCATAAATACAAATATTTGTTCTCTCTTGTAATACTGGACTGGAAAGATAACAAGTCAGCACAACTTGTGCTAGAGCATCTGCCCTTAATAGGAAATAATGCACACACAGGAATGATTCTAAGGTACTTTCACCAACAGAAATTACTGGATTACTTACCGCTTATAGTTACAGATGTAAACATCGTTCTAGTCATGCTACTTAAAAGTGAACAACATTTTCTAATTGAAATCATACTGAATTTTTTCTGAGAATAAAATTTTGATCCAAAAAGGGTAAAATTTAGTATCCACTATCCACATTTTACTGTGCACAAAATTCATGTACGTGGTACCATGCAAAAGCTTTTTACTACAGGTCTCCTCATGTGCTACTTTTGAGGTGGCTGAAAAAATTCTCCTGCGAGCCGTGAAGGTCCTCTGCGTTTTCCTACTGTCATAAACCAGACCCCATGAGGAAATACAAGTCCACTTCAACAAGCCACTTGCCAAGGACAATGCTGACAGCATATATATTTGTCAGACAGTGGGCACACACTGTGGAATGCAGAGAACTGCTCGGGGCATTGGTGAAGTAACACTAATACTAGCCTACCACTTCTTCAGCTGGTGGGTCTAATCTGTGCATTTTCTCCAACACAGTGGCTAATTTTCAGAAAACTGAAGAATTTAACTGTTGAATGATTAGCCTACATTGGTTGTGGATGAAAATAAATGATAAAGAAGTTATGGCATAGAATGAACAGGCATGTAGACAAGCAGGTGAGCACAAAGCATGGTCATAAAATTTTACATGTTGACGACAGGTACTTAAAGGGAAAGAGGCATATGAAGCCAAAAAAGTAACTCAGCTTTACAAAGAGATCCCACTTACATGCATTTCAAATGTCTCCTAGAACATGTAACACACATCATTCCTTAATACAATTGCTTATCTATTTAACACATTGCAAGATATAAAATTACAACAATTATAAAAATTAAGCATTTAGAGGTCAAGAAATCTTTAAAAAGAGATTGTTTTAACATACAGTCTTAACACTATTAACGGATCTCTCAGAACACATAATTCATTTCCATGACCGCAAAAAGACTGCAGGCTACATTTGAACACTGCTCTGTACAAACCACTTACATCAACTCAATAAACTTTGCAATATGCTGTATATCTATAACATCTTAACTGCTAACAATAAAAATTTACTGGCATCTGCACGAGTCAAAAGATTACAAATTTACTTCAATGATAATCAGAAACAGGTTGACATAGAAAAACATCTCCCAAAAAAACAAGTATTTCAAGCTGCTTTGTATCTTTCTCACATATAAATAAAAGGAAAATCACCAAGCATAATCTGTTCCTTTCCAGGCATTTTACAACTGACTGCACTTACTGGTGCACTTAACATTAGTTTTAACCATAAGTGAGAGCAAGTTCCTTCCCTCCCTGCATGCCCTTTGACCCGTTTCTTTGTATAATGAACACACTTCTTTGTGCAACTCATAAAAAACTCGTTCAAAACTAACCCTCTGGATAAGGCTTAACCATGGAATCAGTACCTCCCACTCTTGCTCAAAAATACATTTGGCTCCATGAAGAACAACTTGCTATACCCTCTAAGCCTTAAAGGGGGAAAATCAGGCCCGAAAAGCACTTCTAGAAAATAAGAGAACTGCAGAAAAATATAGTGCTAATACCACAGTTAAAGGCCAAACAAAGTAACCTTACTAAGTCTGTTGTCATTTCAGTAATATATTCTTTCCATATGCATTTTTCTCTTTTCTGAAATTTCCTGCTCCAAACACTCTTACATGCACTGAGTAGCAAGTACATAACTATACAAACTCTTTAGATACTTTTTATCTGCGAAGTTGTTGGCAAGTTAAAACAAACAAAAAGACACGAAAAACATCAAACAGGAAGACTTCAGTATGTCATCAAAATGGGATATACCCGTTTCGTGTTCAAATACATACTCATTCTAAAACCCTATCCTCCAAATCCTTCTCTGTTACATTTAAGGTATGACTAAATCCAAGTGCACTCCCCACTAAGCTGCCAGAAATATAATTGTTGAAATGTATTGCTTTGATTTTTTTTTAATAATCCACAGTATTTCACTCCCTTTAGTCAAGATTTGGGATGTCAACTTTCTTCGCATTTCTCACACTTTCTTTGGGACAGTAGCTTTCTAACATGCTGACAATGCGGTGAAAAAAATTCAATCACTGCTGTAACCAAGTGTCAGTGATTACTAAGTGGAGGGTGGGTGTGTAATCACCTAAAATCAGAATATCCTGCATTGTAAGAGACGCACAAGGATCTTTGAATTCAACACCAGGCCCTGTCCAGGGTACCCCAACAATCCCACCCTGTGCCTGAAAGCATTGTCCAAACACTCCTGCAGCTCTGGCCGCCTTCAGGCTGTGACCATTCCCTGAGGAGACTCTCCAGTGCCCAACAATCCTCTGAGGACAGAGCTCTTTCCTGATATCCAACCTAAGCCCACCCCTGCACAGCAACAGCCATTCCCTCAGGTCTCGTCCCTGATCACAAAGCAGAAATCAGAGCTGCCCCTTGCCTTCTCCTCGTGAAGAAGCTGTAGACCCCAATGAGGTCTGATCTCAGTCTCCTTTTCTCCAGAAAGAACAAACCAAGAGACCTTAGCCATTCTTCGCATGGCTTCCCCTCCAGACCCTTTAACAATTTAGTTCTTTAGACTCCCGTGTAAGGCAACTTCACTGTAAGAGCCAAAATGGGAGAGTCTATTGTTTCTAATATTAGACTCAGTAACTAAAAGCACCCGAAGACCGAAACAGGAATTCTCCTTCCTGCTTTAAAAGCAGCTCCTACAATCGTACTGTGAAGAAATTGTTTCTGGCATTACAACTGTTGTAGAGGTTAGGTCCCCCAGGGACCTATTGAGCACTCTTCCACCTCACTTCTCTCCTAAACCTCACTGCTGTAGTCTCGGTTATCTCTGATCTAGCTCTTTCTTCAACATTGAAAAGAAGCAGTGAGGTGCTAAGGGTAACTCCAAGGAAGAAAAACAATCAGAGGTGCAATGGAAAAATACTGGTTTGCATTTCTCACAATCTACCCTTTTTTCAATTGCTGTAACTACTCAGACAAGACCAGAGCCCTAAGGATTGATAATATCTTTTATTAAATCAACTGATACAGCTGGAAATTCTATATCTCACTGACTAACAGTAAAAAACCTCCCTTAATGGCTTCTCATTTTTCTGGATCCATACATATGAAGAAAGAATTTATTTACAACTTTCCTCGGCAATACTTTCTATTTACATGACACGTTATAAATTAGCAATAAGTAAATAACTTACAATATATTGCATCAAAAGATGCATGGAGAGGAAGAATTTTGGGCCCACTTACTCCTGAAAGAACTAAGGATGTTAAGAAAACTGACTATTGTCAAAAATGCATTACTTCTTATAAAAACTCCAGTCACTAGGGCAAATAAAAATACAGAAGAGTTATCAAACTTTTCTGTATAAGCTTGATTTCTAACTGAAAAGCAAAACTGAATGCGGGAAGATCAACTTTATATCACAGCTTCTATTTATTAATAATTAATATTTCTAAGTATGTACTTTTCACATTATAATGATAGATGAGCATACTTTTTTTAAGAGTACATTAGTTTCTAATAGATCCATTATTTTCTCCAAGGAATACTCAACCGGACTGGTTACTTTTATTTTACTACCCCTTCATTCTGTGTAATACAATCACATTTTATACTTCTCGGCTTTCCTCCAAAAGCATTGGTTATACAATGCATGGGGGAAAAAAAAATCAGCAACTACAGTGTTAGCAAGGTAACACTGGGCAAATCTAAGAAGGATTTCTTATTCAACATATTCTTCATAACAACAAATGTTATGAAAGGACTACAAAGTTTGGCTGATGTCACTTTTTTAGTCTTTACATAACAAGATTTCATGTTTAAGATCTATGTCACTGCTTACCCTTACACCTTGTTTCTTCAAAGCTCAGAGTTTAACATTTTATTCAGCATTTAGTTAAAAATAAATATTTAATACCGAGGTTGTTTTATGATGCAAGCACAGCTAAAATGAAGGGTCTCTGTGGCTGCAGTGACCAGATTTCAAATGCAGGTAGATCAATTCAAAAGAAGCTTAAGCACAATCTCCATGTGTAAGTAGAATGGCTTATAATAGCTTGCAAACGACTGTACACTTGTTGTAACCAGCTGATCCTAAATTATGAGTATGCAACCAATTCATGTTAAAGCCAAATCCCAGCACCATTTTTGCAGGAAAATCCTAGTAGCTTTTTTACTTGTTCCACATTTTAGCTCAGTTAAGGATACATACAAACAGTAGTAACTTTGGAACAAACAGGATCAAACTATTTGCATTTCATTACTAAGTCCATTAGCACAGCAACGGTTGTCAATCTTTAGAATTCCCCTACAACAGCACAGGCAATACAACAATGATCTCCAAGCAAATAAAAGAAAACCTCCACAGCAGACACTCGAGCCCTTTTGCCAAGCTGTTGCTTCAGCCAATCAGCCTGTCCTGACCTCCTTGAAGGCTTGCATCAAGCTTCATACACATAAAAACATCCATCATAAAAACGAAGACAGGACACCGAATTATACAGTATTAACCTCCACGGTTTGCATACAAAGATGCAAGATTTATTTATGTCCTAGCACGTTAGGAGCTTCAGCACACTGTTCCTTACACCAAACTAGCTGTCAATTTGATGAACCTCTCTGCCCTCAGCAGTACAGTATATTTGATTAATGAGTGCATGCTTGTGGAAAAGTGCAAGAGTGAAAAACGGGGCAAAATCCACAGAGTTATGACCCTGTGCACCCAAGAACCACTGCAATAATTTGCTTCCTGTTGTAGAAAGGCTGAGGGCTGAGGAGGGGGTTGTGGGATTATTTTGCTGATTATACTTGGACCACTCTTCTAAAATAGGTATCTGTTAAAATGCACTGAACTGCTTATTAAAGAATTTTTCAGCATTAGAAAAAAAAATTTAAGTCATTAACACAAATCAATTAAGAAATAGGGTCACAATCCAAAAAACATTATCTGTGTACTCAGTGAAGAAAAAAATATATTCCCCAGAAGATTTCAAGGTTTTAGCTTCTCATCCAACAGAGTCAAGACTGAGGTCCAAGTTCAAGAACAGCTAGGCAGATTATTTTGTGCCTTTAAATTACTGTATTAAATACTCCAAAAAAATCTACCATACATTCCCTGTACTTTACAGGTAGGGTTCATGATTATTCAAAAAATGAAAATTCTTCATTATCCTTTCCAACAATTCTAGAGCAGAACTAAGTTCTGGTGAGGTTCCAAAAAGACAACAGCATTATCAGACAGTCATGGTGTTACTTTTAAGTCTACTTTCTTTCCCAAGGCTCTATACTGTAAACATTACCAGTGACAAATACTTAAACTCAGCAGTTCCACTAATTACTAATGTGAAAAGTGTATCAGGTAGAACAACTTCTCAGATAGTTCTTTACATTTTTAGTAGTTTGAACCTGTAGGTTTTGGGTGATCCTCCCTCAGCAGCTAGAAAAATGTCTGCAGTCTCTTTTTGCAAACTACCAAGGCTTAATTCATTCGGCTCTTTACAATGCCTGACCTACATCAAGTGAAAAGAGTCTTCTGTCTTATACACAGAGAAAACAAGACATTCAGGAGGCCCTGAAGGGCACGGGTAGCAAGGTAAAGGGAGAGAATTCAAAGTAAATGACACTGACAAGCCCAGCACATCTTTTTCTAAGTCCATACTTTCAAAGACTATGTTTCAAAGATCATCTGCCACTCAGGAAGGTTTTAAAATGTTTACTTGTTTTTATATTGATCTTTTTTCAAATTATCTGAAACATATTCTATTAAAAGAGAAAGAATTGGTATTAGGAATTGTGTCAAATGTGTAAATTAATTCTGTTCAACTAAGCTGGGAAAACTCTTGCATCCTTTTTTCCTTGTTGCTACATTAAAAAAATTCAAACAAGCCCTAAGACTTCCTCACACTCCAAGAGTTTCTTTCACCTGTTGTCTCATGAAATGCTAATACACATGACAATTTCTCCTCCCCCAAAAATAAACAAAATTAATTGATACCATAAAATTACTACTTTTACTACTTTTTTCCATTTAAATCTCAAAGGAACTTCTGTATTGGACTTTAATAAAGTATATTTTTTTTCTTTGTAAGGAATGGCTCGAGACCACGGCACTATATAATGGTAAATTTAGGACAGTAAACAGCTTAAACACTAACGAACTTGGATAAGAACTTAACACAGCTAATAGGTGAAACTGTGTGTTAACTGGATTATATGTTCTACATACCTTTTTTCCACTTAAAATAGTATGATTAAGAAACAAAAAAAAATGGCAAAATGCTGCATATTGCCCGGCCCTTCGGCAGAGGCTGAATGAATACATGGTCCCAGTTTTGTTTAATGACTACGTGCTGCATTCTGCTTACCTGCCCGTAGCAATTACCCTGCACACAAACAAACCACACGTTTCCATTTTCAAGGAAACAACTACCCAGCATGCTACAGATTAAAGTCAGTGAAGACAGCTCTTTTTTCATCCTCTACCACCAACTACTTGTGATGTTGGTAAAAGACTAAACCCTTCCAGAGTCCTTATCTCGGTAATAGTGAAACTAATACTGTCTTGCTTTCACAAAGTCCTAAAAAAAACAAACTGAAAAATTCATGAGAACCTACTGTTTTCCTCACACAAATCTTCTGGTGATTCCATGTTGGTTTGTTTGCTTGTTGCTATTTACAGAAAAAATTGTTTTAAAGTAAAGATGTAGTAGTAAAACAAAAAAATCTTTGAAAGAAAAGACTTCAGTTTAAAAAAGAATGTTGCATTTCCTTCTGTGATATAGTGGGGAAGATCATCTGTACCTGGATTCCAAATACTGCATAACGTTCTTCAATATAAATTTCTCATTTCTATTAAATACATTGACCAACATACACTTACTACATTTTGTCTACATTCAGAATGCTGTAAACTATCAAACAATCACAAAAATCACTGCTAACCTTGACAAGTGTTTCCAGTGTGGCGGCAATTAACAACCACAAATGAGTTTATAATGTCATATGGCATAATTCACTGAATATAATGTAGTAAAACTACAGTATTAACTCAGAAGTTGAACCACATTTGGGAGAAAAGTGGTAACTATGGGAATCTTCCTTGAGCCAAATTATCTAAGTGATGAAAACACTAGGTATCACTCTTCATACTCTATTACAATAGTGTGTTTATTAAAAAAAAAAAAAAAAAAAAAAAAAAAAAAACCCACAAAAAAAAAAAAAAACAATCAAGCAAAAGAACCCCATTCTACCGTTATGTACACTATTAAGTTTTATTTAAAGATACCTATACATTAGAGTCTGGGAGACGGATCACAGCGAAGGGATTTGAACACAGTGTTCATACAGTGAAATCCTTAATGTGCCAGAGGGAGAGGGGGGAGGAAGAGTGTAGAAACTGCATTGTTGGTTATAACTCCCAACCGTCAAGATCTCCTATTCCCAAATATGTCATTATAAGAAAATTATTAAGAAAAGAACTAACAGCAGTGAGGTATTCCTTTCCCTCATTCTGGCATATGAGACCAGGTGCACGAGCTTCATTTTATTTGCTACTTTTCTGATATTCCACGTCTTGCATGGGAACAAAAAAGTAGCAACAAAGACCTTAACAACTGCAGTTCAAGCTGGGAGGGACTGTTCTATTTGAATTCAATGACACCACTAATGGCTTCTTAGCAGTTTCATGAAATCAACCAGCTGTCAAATCGATGCATCAGAAGGAACAGTTATGCACTCCCATAAGAAAATCAACACATCAAGATGTTTTGCAAAACATCTGCTCCTTTACAATGCAGTTCTACAATAAATGTGCAAACAAAGAAAACATGAAAAAGGGCAACAGGACCTAGAAGGAAAGGCTTCTATTACCTTTTTATTTGCATTTTAGGTATCTCCCAAAAAAGACCAAAAAAATCAGTATTGTAGAACTTTCTTAATATAAGATCAATATAAAGATTAAACAAATATACAAAAACAGTCAACCAATGCTCTTTATCTCCAGGATATAAACATATTGCTAGTTTATCTTTTGAATGCCAAACATTTCATTACATGTTCAAGAAAATCAAGTATTTTTTTACCAAAACGTAAGAAGTATGTATTTAGGTTTTTTTCCTCACACTACTCAAAAAAATTTACAATGGCATTGACAACCTACAAGAATCCTAAAAACAATTACCTTTTTTGTTGGAACACAGACCTGTGAAGAACCTAGCACAGTGGAATTTAGTTTAAGAAAATAATCTGAATGAGAAATACAAGTATGTCACGGTTTAGGAATGGTATTCTCCAACTCAGTGCCCCCACTGAAACCATGTGCTGCTCATTCAGCTCCCTCCCCTTCCTCAGGATCGAGAGGAGACTTGGAGGCACAAAAGGTAAAGGTCTCAGGTTGAGATAAGAACAATTTATCGGAAACAGCAATGAGATAAGAAAACTAATAGTAATAGCAACAATATCAATGATAGAGAGTACAAAAAAAAGAGTCGAAAGAATCAGAGGGAAACAATACCCTAGGTTCACTTGAAGAGAGCTCTTCCCTCCCCCAAAGGAACAGTGCCTTGCCTGCCTTTCCCAACCCCAACTAACAGAGGTAAGGTGGTCAGAATTACTGGGTCCCGGCAATGCCCCTTCTGGCTACTGCAAAAATGAACACTGTCCTCGCTGGAACTAGAACACAGCATCAAAATTCCAGTTTATTTTCAATACACAATGGTCACAAAACCTTATACTGTGCCATGCAGAACAGACTTTGTATCAGGAACAAAAATGAAACAATACCTGATCCCCTAAAGAAATTTTTTTTTTTTTTACCTTTCCAATAATTCTATTTGTGAACAACTTCTTCACAACCTGGTATGAATACTCCCATTGATTACAGGAATTGGTACATCTTGTGATTAAACCAGTATCACCTGCTTGAAGTGAACACAGAATTTCTTGAACAATGAAGATTCCTAGTGCTTTCTCTGCATATACTTTACAGTACTTACCATTTTCTTAACATTATGAATTTTACTGATTTTGCAGCATTTTGGCAAATAACCTATGTAGTTTATTATAAGATGTCAAAGCTATACTGCCATTTTCAGACAGTAATTATCCTCTGTTGCTCACCATCTATAACCAATCCAATCTTCTAGACTTTCATTGTATTTATAATTTAGAATCACCTGTTGTACATGTTTTCAGCTGTTTAAATGTTTTCATTTACCCAGCATTCACACAGACGGAAAACAGCAAATCCAACCACACTTTCTGATCCATTTAGCAAAGAAAAATAAAGCATGCATTTGACATCTGCTCTAACATAACCTTAAGGATGCTTTAAGTACAGCATTCAATACTGACTTGGACAGAAAGCCTTGATGTACAAACAGCTACTCCTATTACTTTCTATGTTAACTGTTATCAGTATTTTTCCCAATCCTGACGACAAAGAAAACGCAAATTATATACGAGTAGTTTCATGTTCTCCATAGTGTGACTTTAAATATGCAGGAAGTCAATCAAGCAGAGAAAGAAGAATGGAAAAACAAAAATTTAGCTACAACCTTTATTCCTTACCAATAACACGTTTCACTAAGTCATGTGACCAAAAAACTTTCATGAGATAAGAAGAAAAAAAAAAAAAAAGCCATTGAGAACCAAATTAGAACAGTAACTTTCATTGTTCTCCCCTTCACAACAGCTGATGCAAAACTTGTAGTCAGAGGAAAAGAGATTTGTTGTTGCGTTTTGTGTAAGGGGCTGTTGTCGAGTTGGTTCTTTCAATGAATTTAGTATTGTTACTACGTTTAGCCACACCCATTATACAGTACCTGGAACATAACCCAAACTACATGTAATATTTATAGGTACTTTCCAGATGGAACCTTTTAATAATATACCTTAATAAGTTTGTTGCTTCCAAACATACTTCCAAGTCTGTCATTTAAAAATGGAGATCTGTTCCTCATGCCAAGAAGACGTTTATTTCTCAGGGAAGATCCTGTACCAAGTGTTCCATGAAAACTTCAGATCAGATTAATATCTGCCATAAAAAAAACCAATGCAGATCTCCAGATAATTTACTATTTAACGCAGTAACTTCAGAACGTTTTTTAAATAACCCAACAGTTAAGCATTGCACATTAAATACTAAGGCTAGGGCAGGAAAAAAAAGGGGGGGGGGGCAGGAGCTGGGGGGGCACGATTGTTTTTCTGATACGAAACCAGACACCAGATAAAGAAGCATAGTCATAGTGCCCCTGTACCTGCATGCTCACCTTTCTCTTTAAAGCGCAGTTTACAACACGTTAGATCAGGAATTCCAGGGGAAAGCACAGAGTCTTGGAGAAAAATCCGCTTAAACTTTACATGACGTCACTATCTGTCCCTGTAACATTCCCTAAACTTTGATGCTTATCCAGAAACGCTTTCAGGTTTTCTATTCATTCCCTCCAAAAAGAGGCGGTCAGACTTTGGAATAAAAATCTGCCCAAGATGGCGAAAGGCTTGTTGTTTAGAGGGCAGAAAAATGGAGGATATTGTAATATACACAAAGGGATAAATTTCAACAACTCGGCCCAGCGCCGCAGCTGCTTGTTTCTCTTTACAAGGACGGGACACGCACAAAACCACGGCAGAGGGGCCCGCAGCGAGCCGGGTGTGCGGAGCGGCGCCCGCTCCCGGCCCGCGCCGCGCCCCGCGGAAGGGAGGGAGAGAGGGCGGAGGGAGCGCCTGCTCACCCGCGCGCCGGAGCGGGGGCTGCGCGGGGCCGGGGGCCGCCCGCGGAGCCGCGGCGCGTGCTCCGGCCGCTGCCCCGCGGCCGCTCCGCGCGGCCACGCCTCGCGCCCGCCCTGACAACCCCGACCGAGGGGAGCGGGGCAGCGCCCGCCGCCGAGAGGGGAACGGCGCGGGAGGGCCGCCAGCAGCGGAGCGTACCGCACAGCGCCACACAAAAGAGCTGCCCGGTGGCCGCCAGCAGCCGCCGCGCCGCCCTGGAGGCTGCGGGCGTCCGTCGGCAGAGACGTGACCGGCGCCGCCCGGCCAAAGGCACGGAGCGTGCGACCATGAGCAAAGTTTAAAATCGCTCGGAACACGGCCTGTCCCGTCTGCGGACACGCCGGGCTCGGCCCTTCCCCGGGACTCACCTCCACGCAGTCACTCCGCCTCCCGCCCGCAGCCCTGCCCGGGCAGGGCCCCGCAGCGGGACTCGCGCTCGGCCCACACAACAAAGAGGCGATACGCACCGGCGGGGACGCGGCCGGCGAGGCGGGCGCTACCCGGGTTCGGGAGCCCCAGCGCAGCAGAACGCCATCCCACCGCAGCCGCTCACCTGGGAGAAGCTCCGCCGCTCGGTGCGCGGGGTGCGCGGCTCTCACTCTCCCGCTCTCTCCCCTCCGCGGTGCGGGCGGCGCGCGCCCGGCCGGCCCTTCCCGGCGCTCCCCGGAGCCGGGCGGGGGCGCGCGCGGGCGGCGGCGCGCGCGGCGGCCGCCCCCAGCCGGCGGGACCCTGGAGGGGGTCGCGGACCCCGCTGCCCCGGTGACGTCACGGGCGGCGCTCCCCGCAGGGGGAGCGGCGGGATCGCGGATCTCGCTGCGGGACCCGCAGCCGCCCCTCGGGTCGGGAAAAGTTGTGAACTGCCCGCGTTCCTCACACAGCGACGGAAAGTTCCAGCCCGCCTCAGGTCGTTTTTCAGCGATCACTTTATCGGTCGGGGAAGAAACAAAATCCTTAAGTACCTACAGATTAACGTCAGGTTAAAAACATCAATAGAACAACAATAGAATCTGAGGTATAAACAACTGCCGTCTAGGGGGAAAAAAAACAAAACAAAACAAAAACCATTAAAAAAAAAAAAAAACAAAAAAACTAAACACCAAGACGATCTGCTTCTAAAAGACTAGGCATTTTAAAGAAGCAACGTTCAACTTTTGCGTTCTTAAAGTACTTGATAAATTTAAGTTCAAGTAAAGCAGGCAACAAGGATGGCAGAATTAAAATCAAGGGGAAGTATCAGCTATTGACACAAGAATTAAAACTAAAAATACATTTTTTAAATACAAATCTTCTCACCTTGCCTGAAACAACCCGTAGAGGTTATTTGTAGAAAATTAAAAGCTGTGCTTCCCTACACCAACCCTTCACACTACACGCATGGTATCCTCCTATTTTTCTTCTTTCTTTGGCATAGTCTCAAACTCAAGCAGGGCTAAAGTACACTGCAAGAGCTCAAGAACCGCTTCCCACAAACCATAACATATAAACTTAAACTACAGTGCAATGAAGAAAATCTAAGTGATTTCAGTGTGAGTTGGTACAAATATACTTGCAGAATACTTCATACTTCAAAAATATGTACACCTTGTTAACTTATTGAATACTACATTATAAGTGTTTTAAATATCAACAATATTTCTAAATGAAGTCGGTCTATGCATAAAGAAATATGCACAAGCAGAAAGATGCCATTGTCTTCCATTTCCTCTTCAGCCACTGGCTGCGATTTTAATTGTGCTGGAGGATCTTCATTAGTATTAACACATGGGGAGATTTCACAAAGCTGCTTCATTAGGAAAAAAAAAAAGCCTGGCAGACTAGCTCTTTTTGCATGCAAGGAGAATGTCAGCCTTACCTCGGTCATTTGTAACATAATAAGTGCAAGCACAATGATTGCAGTGCAGGAGCATTGGGGGAAGGGCAAAAACACTGCCTAATACGGATATCAGAAAAGAAAGCTTCTCATTACACAGTAAAATTTATGTTAAAAATTAGTGAAGATGATGTCTCGTGAGACTCATGTTAAATACATTAATGTACTGATATGTTTTAAAGTATTATTTTTGTACCAGGCTATTTCATTCCAAGGATTCACATCCAGCAGTAAAGGTTTCCTAGCATTTATTGATTTTTATTTTTTTTTTGGTCCACCACATTCCCGGAATACAGATTTTAATGATTTCACTACACCACACTCAGTAATTTCATTAAAAAATGGAAGCTTCCATCCCCAGAAAGGCATTTAATTTCAATGACACACAATTTATTTTAGCAGCAAACTATCTCAACAGTAAAGGCTGGCCTAAGGTTCAAATGCATAATTTAGTCCCAAATTCTCCATGCTCTGAATTCCTTTGAAGCTGTAATTTGACTAACTACCTAATAACTATAATAAGGACAATGATTTCCTTATAATATGGTATTAACCCACATTTAATTAAGTCAGAGGCTGAGCTCTGTACATGTTTGGTTGGGTCAGTACCACTCTAACCTCAAAATTTACTAATAACAGTCTAAAAAAGAGTGTGGGGTAAGAACTAGTATAGATACAATAAATAGCTGCATTGCTCAGTGTTATCCCTCAAAAGCTCACACATTTTGCAATACAACAATACTGTCACTCATGAGATAAAATAATTTTGTAACGGGGAAAGAAACAATGGATTTAGATAATTCACTGGATTTTTGGTGCATATTTAATATTGCTGCTTGTAACATTTACAAGAAATTCCAGTAATAAAAATTTTATCATTACAATATCTATAACCATTGTAAATATATTTTTGTTGTTAGCAAGAGGAATTATAGTATCTTGTGACAAATAAAAATGTGTGCATGTTCAGACAATATTATGTAGTTTTTTTTCTGTAATGCTTAGCTGGATAGAATTTAATCAACGTGAGCACAGAACCCAACAGGACCCAACACATATTTCTCTTCACAAAGTTCAGCCAACTATCCAAATTTACACCACTGGGTTATATTTGTCATCAAAATATGAACAATATCTTTCTCATTGTACTGAATATTAATTTCGCTTCTGGTCAACTATTAAATATAGTCTTAGGTAGCTATATAGTATTTTTTAGTGTACAGCAAAATATGTTTTTCTACTAGTCACAAACAAATCGGTTTTACTACTGCAAAACTTAATAAGGTTTTAAAAACTTATTACAATTCCTTTGTTTTAATATGCTTAGTCAACAGAAGCTGTTGTTATTGGATGTTTCTGCATTTAAAGTGACTAACTATTACATCAGAAAGGTCCCTAGCTTTCAAATTTGGCTGTTCTCCCTCAGGCAGTATGAAAGCTGTAATTCTCAATTTTAAAAAATGCAAATTTAAACTGCAACACATGTATTACATGAACAGGATTCTTTTTTCTTTTGCTTCCTTTTTATGATGAATTAATTACAAATACAGTTAGCCTTTGCATTCTTTTCAGTCTTCCAGCATAAATGCCACTAAAAAAATACACCACACCAGAGTTTTGTAGTTCCCTTAGTATTTTCTGCTATGCTTTTTGACCCTATCATTTTTTTAAACTAGCTGCATTCACCAATGCAATCATAATCTTAACTTAATCGGGAGAAAAAATAATAAAATAAGCACCGTATTTACAGATATGTAACCTCACATTTGAATAATTACACCGATGTCACAAGGGCCATTTACATACCACACACAAACGTCTGGAAGGTCAAACCCAAAATCCCTGTGGGACCACAGAGGTAGAGTTACTGTAACGATCTCTCCAGAGACACAGACAGTTTAAGAGGTTTTTCTCTTCTGCACCTCTACTCACAGAATAGCAGCACAGGTTTACAGCCCTTCTTTTGTAGCAATCCAGCTGCTTGTGAGTTGATACTCACACAACATTTCCAAACTCTGATCTTGTAGCAGGATCTGCTCTAGACAGACCTTCTTACGCACTTAAACAAACAAAAAGTCATTGAAAGTATTTTAAAAGAATATGCAGTATTCACTATGGACTAGAAACCATATTATGTACTTCTGTTAACAGGTGTCCTGTGCACTGTTTGCGAGGCATTTTATTATCATAAAATATATTACAACAGATTGGCCACACTGTAAGGACCAGCAGAAAGTTACCATCAATCAAAAATAACAAAATTTTTACAAGCTAGTAGGGCTAGTCCATCCCTTGATGAAGGGTTGAAACAGTTAGCATTTAACGAATGCTATTAATAAAAAAATTAAAAGATTGATTTTCATAAAAAACATGAATATATCATTCAATTGTGATGCGAAATCTGTTTTCTAAAACATTGCGTTCAAAAATATTGAAAAGTTTTTTGCTTTGGCAATAAATTACCTCTACATCAGAAAAGACTTAGGTTATATTTTTCTGTTTAACTGGAAAAGCACCAACCTCACCGATAGCAATGTTAGCAAGTAAGGTACTAAAATCTTTGATTACCAGGACAGCTCACATTGTTCTATCAAGTATTTGCAAATTAAAGGGACTAAAAGACAAACATAAAAACAAAAGAATCTGGGATTACTTCTGTATAATTTTTTCACTAGGTGTTTTAGAGGAACTAAAGCAAGGAAATACAAACTTACAAATCCAGTTAATTTTTATCTTCTTCCAAACCATTGATGCTTTTTGATATTTAGGCATATTTGGCATTTTCCCTTCCCCATGTAAGTCTACAAAATACCTTAGATAATAACTTGGTTAATTTCCTTAGGCTTACAAAGCTCTCTTCTTCTGGAAGTTTGGACTACAGTTAGTTTTCTCTGATCCAGAGATGTAGTGTGCTTGGCTTTTTTTCCTGTTGTTTCTTTAACTACAAGGATGCAAAAAGGCCTACCTCTAAATTTAGTGTAGATCTGTAGTTATTGCACCCACAAGTGAAAAGAAGCTCTTTCAGGGTGGAACAAAATAGTGCTGTTACATGGCAGACAGGACTATACAATAGTTTAGGATAGGAAGTGATGGCATCTCTTATTAAACTATATTTAAGCAGGAAATAATTTTATATAATTAGCCAACTTGGAACCTAGCCAGGTGACAAGAATTAAGAACACTTGCAAAAATTTCAGTACAGTCTTCGTTAATTGTCCATCAACCTAATTTTAAATACAGCATATTACTACTACATACATAGTGCTGTATGCACCAAAAAAAGAGATGTGGTAAATTATTTTGTCAGTATATACATTTTCAAATTGCACTTAGGCTATTAATGAAGTTGCCTTTAGTGTGCTTTTAATAACTTTATCCATAAAACACCATCCAGTTGGCTGCTTTTAAAGCTACATCAAATCTATGCATATTGTCTAGCTGATTTTTATATATTAAAACAGAATAAGGCAGAACACAAATGTTGTGACAGAACACAGATTTTTTGGTTGGGTGGGTGGTTGGGTTTCTGGCTTTTTCTTTTTTATTGTAAGAGGCACATGCTGTTAAAGTTTTATTTAATTAAGGTCTCTCATGCCTGCAAAACCTATAGTTTCAAGGCAGAACCTTGTTTTGCCTACACGGTTCAGATTCTTCAGCTTCTAGCTCTTCTCTTAGTCAATCCTTACTGTGTTTGCCATGTTGCTAAAGACATTATAAACACATTTTTTTTATTTTAAGACCTTGGTGATGCATCCTTTAACCAGAAAATATGTAAAACAGAGCAAGGATTACTGCAAAAAAGCTAGACTGGGGGATAAATGCACCAACACCTCTCTTCACGATCATTGAGATCATGACTTTTACAACACTACTGATTGAAGGAAGTACAGAGGACATGGGTCTAATGTTCAAGAATGTCCTTAGCATAACAGCATTAACCTGTCACTATACTTAATTTCCTCCTCAACATCATAAATAGTATTCTAGATGAGAGCTATATTGAAAGGTAAAATATACAAATGCCCTTAAAAGTTATACTCACTTGTTCTTTCTTCATTGCCTCACAGACAGTAACTCATAAATTTACAAAATACTAATGATTATGTCCTTTTTATAGACAAGAATTGAGGTAGACAGAACAAAGAGCTGAAATTATAAGCTTGTGATTCTAAATTCTGTGAAGTTCCACCTTCCAAATATTAGAAAAAAGTTTCATAGAAATAGTTATGCACCAAGATTAATTATATATTGATAAAGAAATACACATTTCATAAACTGATAGTTTTCTAGGAATAATAAATAGTACAATTAATAGTACAATTTGTCAGAAAGTTCAGAAATAAAATTCTGAACTGAGTGCAGTACTATTGCCATTTTTTAAAGTGTTTATCCTATGTCTTCAGAATCTCTTGCTAATCTGTCATTTCTTAATCTGAGCACATTTTCTGTCACATCTATTTGCACTATCTTTGAACCCTGAGAACATTATCACCACGCATGTCACAACATAACCCAAATAAAGATCAGGCTTCTTTCAGGACTACAGAGAGCTGAACTATGGATCTAGAGATTATTACTGCAACTATCAGAACCTGAGTATTTTTACAAGTGGTTCTGAAAAGACTGCAACACTTATTATGGAAAATTTTATATTGTTTTGTATTAAAGCAACTAACATTTCTTTGCAGGAAAGCAAGCATGAAAAGGACCTTTTCCATACTACTGAAAATTCTAAACATCCTACATTTATTGTTATATATTTGGACATATCTTAGAAAAAAAAAAAAAAAAAAAGAAGTTAAAAAAAGGTATCTTGCGCAACTAGAATAGTAGAAAGATGGCATTCATGTATTGATAACACAAAACTTCCACAGTCTTGGCCTTTCCTGTACCTTTTCCCTTCTCTCCCTCCAGATTATATTAGCTTCCTTTTTTGAAAGTTAAAAATGCATAGATTTATTACTATCCACTACAGAGATCTCTATGACAAAGCTACATCACTTCCTGGCGTGGTAAAATGACTAATTTGTGCTTCTGTGAAAGCTCATAGGAATTATTCTAAGTGGGAAAGGTGTATCATGTTTGAACTTTTTACGACTATAATAGGTAGGCTTCTCAAATTAAGCATGTCATTCTACATTTTAGCTTCTAAAAATTCAGGATTTTGATCACATTAGAAATTAATATTGCTTTGATGCTTCTTGTATCACAATGTTTTAGCATAAACAGACAAATTAAAAAAAAAAAAAAAGCCCAAAACATTCCAAGTGTCTAGTCTTAAATGTTTACATTAACTCATATTCAGCAGATACAAATACACTGCATTTTATGCATCTCATAGAAGATTGCACATGTTCATGAAGTGCAAGCGTTTAAAAAAGAGAAGGCGGGGTGGGAGAGAGAGGAATACCCCTGGAATATCTCTAGAGTTAATGACAAGACGTTTCATCTATTCTCTGGCTTTACCATATTAATGGCCATTGGTCCACACGCGGCTGAGGCTGTAATTTCCATCTGTTGAAGGCAGTGACACATCGGAGCCGACCTGGCGCAGGCCGCTCCCGGCTGCCCGCTGCCGCTCGCACTCACGGCTCTGAGGGCGCGGCCGCTGCCGGCGGGGCAGCACGGCGGGGCAGCACGGCGGGAGCTGTGAGGGAACCCAGAACCGACCCGGCACCGTGAGGGAACCCAGCACGGCGGGAGCTGTGAGGGAGCCCAGAGCCGACCCGGCACCGTGAGGGAACCCAGCACGGAGCCGTGAGGGAACCCAGGGCCGGCCCGGTACCACTCGGCGCCGTAAGGGGACCCAGGGCAGGCCCAGTGCCTCGGCTGCCCGGCGCCGTTCCGCACGCCTTCGGGCCGCCGTGGCCCGCACCGGACCCGTGAGGCAAGCGTCTGCGGCTTGAAGGGATGGGCTGCACTGTGCCCCGGCCTGCACTGCAGCAGAAATGGCTTGCGCTGGGGCCCGTCTGTGAGGGCAACCGTGGGCTCACAGCCCAGTTGTGCAGCAAGGCAGCTAGGGCAGGTGGCCTCAGAATGAGCAGGCCTGCCTTTTGGAGTTTGTGCTCCCTCTGCCAGACTAGCTGCAGAGTGACTGAGGCACTTGAGTCCAAGTCTCTTCTTGGTTATTAAACTGTATCTCTGCCTGAAGCTGGGTTTTGCTCATACAAGTTTGACAGGAGGTAACCTTATGCTCAACTATAGTGGTTTATTACACAATTAAATTTTCTTATCTACTTCACTGGCAAGTATTGTTCTTCAGAGAAGGCAAATAGGTGTACTTGCTTCTTAAAAGGCTGTGTTTTGTGAAAGCACTATGAAAAACCTGGAGTAATTGCAAAGAATTACTGAAAGGCTTGATCTCTACTTGATGTGCTATGCTCTCAAAAATCAGTGTTGGTAGAGGCAGTTCAACAAGGTGGTCTATCATTGAACATCGTTTAAGAGTGAGAACAAACTTCTAATAACAGGTAATTTTCCATTGCAGACTAACCTGAAATGATCTCACACTGTATACTTCAGCGCACATAGAAGGCAGAGATGAATTCTATAGATGCTGATGACCGTAAGAGGGGACATCAGACAACTTTAAGGGGAAACTAAATAGCATCATTATAGTTCTTCAGTCGAGATCTAGATGATGTCAAGGAAACTTTTATCAAAGAATTCCCATAGTTGCATTTGAAACCTATCATTAAGCTAGTCCTCAGTAGTCTGTCTTTTCCTTCATGGACATTTATTAGGAAAAGGTGTTTACTAAGGATTCGCTGAACTTGTGAACCCATTCTTACCAAGCATTACATTTCTGTCATACAAAGTGCAAAAGTATATGCTTCTGCTGTTAGACCTTGAGCTATGCATTCTTTTTTACTAATATTTTTCTATTCACTCTACCAAAAGTTCAGTCAAAAATGGGGTTTTATTTTTCCCAGCGTCCAATATATTAGTTCCATTCTCTGAGCCACCCTAACTTCCCCTGATTTGTCTCAAGCCAAATGAAATGACAAAAGTAATCTGAGTTTTGATTTCTTTACCTGACTTCTGCTGAATAGTAGTAATTCTATTGACTGATATTTCCTAAAAGTATGAGTTCTATAAGCACACCAGAGGTATTTAGTATTAGCTATTAATTCTTATGCTTGTCTGAGACTTACCTTGATCTCCTCTTTTGTGGTCACCAGCATCTATAGATTTCTTGTCTGTTTTATATGTGCACTGAAGTATATGGAACCAGAATAAGTTGGGAGGGCAGAGAGTGTATGTGTGTGTGGTGTGTGGTGTGTGGTGTGTGTGTGTGTGTGTGTGTGTGTGTATGTATGTATGCAGGTTTTTTGGCCTAGCCAGCGTAAGCTTCATACACAATTTGAGGAAGTTGAGAAATAAGGCTTTTTGTTCTCAAGTCCAAATATTAGTTGTATTTTAACTAGGACTAAACTGAAAGCCCAGCACAACTGGTGCACTAAACAGCTTAGGTCTTGAAGGTTTGGCTTGATGCAGTCAGCCCTGGAAATTAAATCTTTCACATCTGCCCATATGTTCTTAATTTGAGTGGACATGAATTGGTGTTCTCTTTAAACGGACCTGTTTGAACTGTCATCATATTCTGTAGTTTTAGTTATATGGAATTATAGGATGGTTTGAGTGAAAGATCATCTCATTCCTATTAATATTAACATGTATGCAGAATAGTAAGTGCAGCCAATCAAAATTCCAGATATCCCTCTTTCGTACATGTTTGAAAATCCACACCACAGTACTGGGGTTGCTTATATGCACAAAAGCTTTATCACAAAGGACAGCTACATATTGATGCGTATGTCTAATAACACTCCAGGGCAGTAGAGATTTGGATGGCCAATAAAGAGGTGCCTGGTTTCCTAAATTCTGGGTGGCAGCTATAAAATAAGAAAGACAAATTGACAGCTTTGATTCATATTCTATTGGTTTAAATATTTTAGAAAACTGAATAGACAAAAATCTAAGATTCATCCTTCTGAAAGGGGCTACAAAGTTGACAGCTAGTTAAATGTCAGTCATCCATGAAGCTGAGCAGGCCTAAGGACTGAAAATTAACATATTATAGAAATAATCCTGTGCTACCTTATGGGCCTTACTATTATAACAAAAAAATATTTTCAAGACTGCACAGACAAGCTCTCTGAGCTAAGAATAAATAGGACCAAAATTTGTGTGGGACATCAGTTTGGCCTCTCTGTTCTCATGAGCTTCTTACTCTTGTGTAGCTTGGTGGGGTATTAGAGCAGTAGACAAAGGAGGCAATTTTCTATTCAATTCCTGAGCCAGTTGCTGCAAAAGTTGAACCACAGAATGAATGAAATATTGAGTTGCTGGTCTTTAAGTTAAGGAAAATGAAAGCCACACAGGAAAGCAGTCTTTCTGTCTTAACCTCTGACATGAAATGTGTTCTTATTAAACTGAAGGTTCAGTAATTAATCTTTATTACCTAAATATGCAGTTTGACCACCTGTTTTCTAAAAGGGTAGGATATTCACCAACTTCCATTCACAGAGATGTTTTCTGAGCAGATCTTCACCAAACACAAGTGTTTGATCTGAGCATCCAAACTACTCAAGCAAAGTTGGCAAATACATATTTTAATATGCCACATATGAAAACTGATAAAATCATTCCTAATACATATAAACTAGCACACCAAATCAGGACTACTTATTCCATAAACATGGTCCCATATATGGCTTAATGATAATGTTATAAAGAATTGGTTTAAATTCATGTCTGCTCTTGTTTCAGATTAATTTTCACCTGTACAAAAATCATTACTTAGAGCCCAGTTCTTGTTTCTGAATTGATAAATTCCTCATGTGCCTTAATAGTGTGTATGTTACTACCGTACAAGAAGTAGAAGCATGATGTCCTTCTTCATTTTGTACACACAAGCAACTATGATAATCTGGCTGTGTATTTTGACTTCAGTTGCTTTCCAGCAGAGCAATTGATTAACAGTCAATGCAATAACAGACACATGAAGATTTATTTAAAATATCATCTTGTAATCTGATCTGTATTGCCATTGCTGCAATTACACAGCAGCAATTTGAGACCCATGACTAGAGAGGTGTTTCATTAAAGATTCCTGTTCTCAGAGTGCTGGCATTTTTGACAAAGTGATTTTACTTACGCATCTCAAATAAAAAGGTAATTTTCATTACTGTTGCTTTGTAAGAATGGGAAATTAAATCAAAAACATATTCTCTTAAGTCCTCATTCTGTGAAAAGGTAATGAATCTATTTTATTTTGTCACTCATTTCAGGAGTATTTTTGTCTCTATAAATTAAATATTTCATCTTTCATAAGCTTAGTTCTCATTTAAAAATCCAACTTGTTCATGGAAATTGAATTTAAAAATAGATATTTTAGTCTAAAAACTATGTAATAACCCATGTATTGATTCTATGTCCTATCTTCTATTAACCTTCTATTAACTACAGCAAAAGGTGTAACATGGCCTTCTAGAGAGGGAAAAGAAACTAGGTTTTGCTAGTTCCACTATCCATGGACCTATTTTAGTTTTTATTTATTGATGTCATTAAAAGAAATCTGAATGTTCGTGCATTCACAAAATGCAAGTTTTTAGTGAAAAGAACGATCAGGAAGGCATTCGTTCCATGGGGTTAGTTCCAAGGAGTTCTTTGACTCCTCTTCTATCACAGTAGGCCTGTTTATCCCATGAGCCCTTTGGTATTTTTTCCAGAACTAGAGAAAACATATGTTATGCTAATGTAAATCCATGACAGTTGGCTGGCCAGGAGATTTTTCCAACCAGAATATACAGCATATGCATCCTGCATTCCTTTCTTCACTTTAAGTATTAATTGTTATTACTCTCCTTCATGCCTGGAAAGATACAGCCACCAAACAAGACCTCCAACAAGTTTTCTTGCTGTCTGCTTTTACTACTCACTCAGGATCTCCAGTTAGCATCTGTCACAACAAGCAACTTCTCTCTCTGTCTGTTCAGGCTCAGCTCTAGTCATCTCTACTCATACACACCCTGGGTTTATAACTCAAACCGCTACTATTATTTTGGCATTTGCCTTTGTGCAGTTTTTCACTGATTTTCAGAAAACTTGCAGGAAAATAGATTACTATTCATCTTTCAAGATGGTTGAAATTGGTCAAGACAGTAAACAATAGGACTGGCATGGCATTTGTATGAGCCTCATTTCCTTGGGAATGCATGATTGAATATGTCTCTCAACCATGCTGGGGCTAGTACTGTCTGCCACCTCTGCAGAGGTCAGTGGCTCCAGGTACAGGGTAAGCAGAGATATACAGTTGCCCCCTTTTGGAACATGCCTCCATCAAAGTCGATCTATCAAAGACCATCAGACCTGGGCACATTCGCTGCTGGAATTTTACAAGAAGTCTGTAACAAAACACTGGAATTTATGGATACTAACTGTTAATGTCAGACATGTAAGTGTGAAAAAAAAAAGGTAATCAGTGAATGGCTTACATAATTATTCCTGTCTTTTTCAAGTAAAAAAAAAAAAAAGGTGACAACCAGGAATGGCAGAGGTTGAAAGTAAACCTTACTGGAAAGGCAGCAGGAGGCAGATATGTGCAAGGACAAAGGAAGAAGGCAGGCAAAACCACACAGGTTTTGTGAGAGAGCTATGAGTTTCTGATACCTGCAAAAGATTGTTCCCAAAATAGACAGAGGTATGTTGTCGGGGGGGAAAGATCACTTAGGGCTATGAAAAGAAATATTTTGCCAGAATTTGTTTCAAATAATTTTAAAAATATTTACTCTGATCTTCACTTGAAGTTAATTTCAAGCTGTACTTTAACACAATGCACTCAAACTGACAGACTGGCTTACTACTTAAAACTAAGGTAAATTGACTTTATACAAGACTTAGGTGCATAACTATTTTAGCAATCATCTAGACAATGGAAACAATTACCACCTGCCTTAACTAGTTTCAGAAAGGTTTAATTTTAAGTAGGTAATTGGTAAGAAGGTTGTTGACTCGTGGCATTTGCATGTTTCCCAGCAGCATGGTACTAGCTACTTTGCTGTCTTTAATGGATGCACATGGACAATGGATGCACACTCCTCCAAGAATGTGTACATATTGCTATTTTTTTATAGATCATTGGATAAGATGCTGAGATAGATACATTTTTAATGCAATATTTTTAGTACAAAACTGAGGTAATTTCCTCAAAATAATGACTCTTTTTTTCCATCTTTTGCAGTATTCCTATGCTTTCTTCCATTACCTTTGTTTCCATGTGATAAAGACAGAAGTTTCTCCTGTTTATTCTTTTTTACTTTCACAATTCTAATGGTTTCTCTTGAGTCTTAATTTGTTGCTCTAACAAGATACTCCTTTTCCTCATTATAAAGTACCAGTGAAAAGAAGCATCTATTTTGCAAAAGTGTGCAAAAAGTAAAATAAATAGTTGGTCTAGTATAGTGTCAAACAAGCTACCGTACTACATATTTGCAGGACTCCCAAATCAATCAATCAATATGTATATACAACATAGAGGAAGCAAAGAACACAGAAAACAATTTTACTAACTTCAGAAAGACATGTGCAACAGAAGTTGGATGGAATAAGGAGACTGTGATTAAGTGAATTATGGTATTAGTGGGTTTTTTTTTCCCTTGTCTTAATGTAATTTTTTCTACAGGCAATGGACTTAGCTCACAGTGCAGGACTTTTTTCCAAATGCTATATCAACAATACTGCCATGTCGTAGCGCATGAGAGAAGGTGAGCACAGAAAGCCCTACCAATGTCACCAGTATCTCAGGCCAGGATAATAACTGATGAAAACCAAACTTACTAGTAAACATATCTTTGGAGTGGCATAATTTAACCTTTATTTTTGTCTGAGGCCTAACCCAGCAATTTGGATCCTTATAAAGCACTTAATATTATGCCAGGTAAATAGGCACCAGTGAGCCCAAGGCTTTGAACATTGATTTTATCGAGACTTCAAAAATCCCATGTGAATCTTCAGATGGCGCTATGCTTTTGAAAGTCTAGAACTGTTGCCTAAGTGAGATGTGACAGAAATTCTGAGAAGGTGTAATATGCAGACTGAGTTCTAGTCTGGCCATCTGGGGCCTTCCTTCCTTCCTTCCTTCCTTCCTTCCTTCCTTCCTTCCTTCCTTCCTTCCTTCCTTCCTTCCTTCCTTCCTTCCTTCCTTCCTTCCTTCCTTCCTTCCTTCCTTCCTTCCTTCCTTCCTTCCTTCCGTCCTTCCTTACTGCCTTCCTTTCCTTCCTTCCTTCCTTCTTCCTTCCTTCCTTCTTCCTTCCTTCCTTCTTCCTTCTTCCTTCCTTCCTGTCCTTCCTTCCCTTCCTCTCCTTCCTTCCTTTCCTTCCTTCCTTCCTTCCTTCCTTCCTTCCTTTTCCTTCCTTCCTTCCTTCCTTCCTTCCTTCCTTCCTTCCTTCCTTCCTTCCTTCCTTCCTCCTTCCCTTCCTTCCTCCTTCCTTCCTTTCCTTCTCTTCCTTCCTTCCTTCCTTCCTTCCTCCTTCCTTCCTTCCTTCCTTCCTCCTTCCTTCCTTCCTTCCTTTCCTTCCTTCCTTCCTTCCTTCCTTCCTTCCTTCCTTCCCTCCTTCCTTCCTTCCTTCCCTTCCTTTCCTTCCTTCCTTCCTTCCTTCCTTCCTTCCTTCCTTCCTTCCTTCCTTCCTTCCTTCCTTCCTCCTTCCTTCCTTCCTCCTTCCTTCCTTCCTTCCTTCTGTCCTTCCTTCCTCCTTCCTTCCTTCCTTCCTTCCTCCTTTTTCCTCCTTCCTTCCTTCCTTCCTTCCTTCCTTTCCTTCCTTCCTTCCCCTCCTTCCTTCCTTCCTTCCTTCCTTCCTTCCTTCCTTCCTTCCTTCCTTCCTTCCTTCCGCCTTCCTTCCTTCCTTCCTTCCTTCCTTCCTCTTCCCTTCCCTTCCTTCCTTCCTTCCTTCCTTTCCTTCCTTCCTTCCTTCCTTCCTTCCTTCCTTTCCTTCCTTCCTTCCTTCCTTCCTTCCTTCCTTCCTCTTCCTTCCTTCCCGTCCTTCCCTTCCTTCCCTTCCTTCCTTCCTCCTTCCTGCCTTCCTTCCTTCCTTCCTTTTCCTTCCTCCTTCCTTCCTTCCTTCCTTTCCTTCCTTCCTTCCTTCCTTCCTCCCTTCCTCTTCCTCCTTCCTTCCTTCCTGTCCTTCCTTCCTTCCTTCCTTCCTTCCTTCCTTCTTCCTTCCTTTCCTTCCTTCCTTCCTTCCTTCCTTCCTGTCCTCCTTCCTTCCTTCCTTCCTTCCTTCCTTCCTCCTTCCTTTCCTTCCTTCCTTCCTTCCTTTCCTTCCTTCCTTTCCTTCCTTTCCTCCTTCCTTCCTTCCTTCTCCTTCCTTCCTTCTTCCTTCCTTCCTTCTTCCTTCCTTCCTTCCTTCCTTCCTTCCTTCCTTCCTTCCTTCCTTTCCTCCTTCCTTCTTCCTTCCTTCCTTCCTTCCTTCCTTCCTTCCTTCTCCTTCCTTCCTTCCTTCCTTCCTCCTTCCTTCCTTCCATTCACTTCCTTCCTTCCTTCCTTCCTTCCTTCCCTTCCCTCCTTCCTTCCTTCCTTCCTTCCTTCCTTCCTTCCTTCCTTCCTTCCTTCCTTCCTTCCTTCCTTCCTTCCTTCCTTCCTTCCTTCCTTCCTTCCTTCCTTCCTTCCTTCCTTCCTTCTCCTTCCTCCCTCCCTCCCTCCCTCCCTCCCTCCCTCCCTCCCTCCTTCCTTCCTTCCTTCCTCCCTCCCTCCCTCCCTCCCTCCCTCCCTTCCTTCCTTCCTGCCTTCCTTCCTGCCTTCAGTCCTTCCTGCCTCCCTTCCTTCCCTTTCCTTCTTGTCACTATTTGGATTCAGGAACGTAATCAATGTTAATTACATATATTTGTTTAGGATGTTTGAATGACTCTATCATAAAACATTACTTGTAACCGGTTAGGTTAGAACTGGAAGACCGATGATTTTGAAGGAGTACGGTGTATTTGTCTTCATGTCTCACTTGCAAGTCATAGAACTTGGTGATGGAACTAAAATTACATGTTTGCTTTTCTCTGCAGCATTTCCTCATATGAAACTGGCAGTCATGTTTTTTTACTAAGGTAAACAAAAAACCCTATAGTTTTGATAGCTAAGCTACTAAGTTATTTAACTAATGCCATGAATATTCCTTAAATTACAAGAAATTATGAGTATTTTTTACTATATTTGTTTCTTATTTTATGAAGTGACAATAATGCAGATGCTATATGTATGACATCTTCCAAACAAAACACATTCTAAATTTAATTGTGTGAAGTATAATCACAGGAATCTAAATATATTAGTGTAAGAAATTTTAATTCTGCACAATAAATAGAAACAGGCTGAGTTATGTTATAAAAAATATAAGATGTAAGCTTTCTTTTTGTGAGACCTTTATGTTGCTCTCTAGAGCTGGAGTCAAAATCCATTATTTTAACTTCACAGATAAGCAATAATCCATAATTTAATCCACTCAAATGTAAATATTTTCTTACTGAATCAATATTATTTAAATTTCAGACAGTATTGTTTGTTCAGCAAAATGCTAAATTCTAGCTAAAAGCTGAGATTAGAAGACAGATGATCTTGAAGAAGATCAGTTAAAAAGCAGTGGGAGTTAGGAGGAGTCAGGAGACAGTTAAAAAATCCATTACTGATTTCAAAGCTGATCAGTTCTTAATTGATTGAGGCTCAGAAGGCATAAAGTGACATCAACCTTTATGACTGAAACTGAATAGAAAGTCTGTAATATTTTATAAAAATAGTCTTTAACATTGATAATGACATATAAACAAGGTGAATCTAGTGTTTTGCAATCCAGTGAAAATGCACACATTTACGTGAATGCGAGCCTTATTAGCAAGGGATACAAAAAAAAGTAGTAAATTTATTAGAAAATGCAGATACCATGTATATTTTCAAAAATTAAAGAGGTTAACTTATCCCTAATATATACACTCAGCTATTTCAGTGATGCTGTAAGTGACTCTGTCCTTCTTACCAAAAAATATGCACAAATTACATAATAAAGCAGCATAATGGCTTGCAACAGAACAATTTCTCAAAGGTTATTTAAAAGCAGTTTGAGAGTATTAGGATTGGGGTGATACAGTTTGTCTTGAAGTGTGGTCTTTCTTTGTACATCACTGGGAATCAGTTAATCAGTAATAATTCAGTTATACAATTGCTTCAATGTGTAACTTTTCAGAACAAGATCTACTGATGTGAACAACTTTCTTCACAAGAGAATGGAGAAATAGTGTTGTGGGACTCATCAAAATCAGTCGTTACTGCAGCCCAAGGTGTCTGATTCTGATTTCACCAGTCAATGCTCCTGTGTCAAGTGGTGCTAATAAACTGCTACAACAAGGGGAAAAGAAACTATGTTGCATCAGGGAGGAAAATGGGTACTGAGATATAAAAAGGGTGAAAACTTACGTGATGTTATGTGATTACACAATACAGAAATTGAGCTTGGATTATGTTTCAGAAACCTATTTCTACCTACATATGGGTATTTTAATGTAAATAAAATATTGTGAAAGCCTTTTTTCTGTTTTATTGGTGTATTGTTGCTTTCTTTAGTTTTTATACATGGCATCTTGGCCGCGTGTAGTTTCAGTGGTTAACTGATAACAGTTAAAACACCCCCACGGGATTGTTGCCAGCCCTACCTGCTGGTCTGAAACACACCATTTCTCGAGTTCTGCAGTTGGCTCTGTATTTGGTTCTGGCTAAATTATTTTTCTTTTTAGGCTTGAAAATTCAAGTAAAAGGTAAATGCCTATTATTTAACCAGGCTTTTCGGTATTTCTATGAAAGCAGTAGATATTTTACAGATATTTAGCAGTTTTTATCCTGAAGTCGAAATATTTCCTAAGTGCGACATGCGGGCCCGGGCCGTGCGGGCGGGCGCCACTGTGTGGATTGCCGAGGTGCAGCCGCGATTCGCCGCCGAGCGTAACTCGAGTCCTGCACAGAGTCACAGAATCACAGAATAATCTGAGCTGGAAGCGACCCGCAAAGAGCATCGAGCTCTTATGCACTTCCGTCTCAGCAATCTTTACTTTGGTCTCCTGTGCCTAAAGATTAGAATTCGGCCCAAAATACGTGATGGCCTTTTGCTGAGACCACTGTCCATCCGATGGAGAAATATGCTTTCATTATCTCCTGTGCTTGTTTCCTCACTACTTTGCCTGATACTGGGGTTTAAAACGATCTTTGATTTTCATTCTAAAATCGAGAAACTGTTACCTCAAAAATATCCAATGGCTCAGTATAGTTTATGTGTGCTTCATAGTACAGATAATATGAAATAAAGTATTATGAAGGCATTGCCTAAAATATGATGGATCACGTAGAAAGAATCAATAAGGCAAAAGAAAAATTTTCAATGGAAAACTATATGTCTTAGGGAAGAAAATATAATAGATCAGCAAAAGTAAAGTTTGATTTCAAACAATTTTTCTGTCTGAATTTTGGATGAGGCCTTCATTTATGATCATTAATATTCTAACAGCTCCTTATTTTTTAAGTAATGTCTTAGATGTGAAAATCTGTACCTAAAAGTTACCTTTTCATTCAGAAGAACAATTTATTTTTGTGAAAACAAACTAATTTTTCGTGCGTAAATATGTCTGATTATTAGTAGTAAAGCCAATGATGTTTCAAAATCCTATTTCCTAATTTCATGAATATTGAATTATTTTTAACCTTTTTCTACATAACAGCTTGCAATGACAGGACCCACCCTCCTTATTTTCTCATATGCAGGGCCTGGCCAATAATGTAATGTAAGGACATTTCATAAAAGATAAAGAGAATTTTCCTAGAAGGAGACGGAACTTGACTTTTACCTCTCCTAGGCAAGGGTCAATTGACCACAAAGACATGGAGTTCCTGTATTATGTAGCAAATTCCTCGTACAGATCCAGTTATTGAAGAATGATCTGGCAGTCCTGCGTTTAGCCTAAATGACCTGTTTTCTGAGTATTTCCTGACTATTTGCATTTGTTTTCTTCATGTACTTTTTGTATAGGAGCCTCATTGGCTGTTATACTTGGAATTCCCAGCCCAGGCGTGCTGCTTGGCAGCAGCTCAGCTGGAGCTAGATGATTGTGAAAGGAGGTGGTCCCTGTGAGCTCAGGAGCCACAGAGCCATGCCATGCCATATCATGTCAATAGGAATGGATTACAGGTTCTTTCTATAGGCTTATAACTAAAGGCTATATAGGCTTTCTATACGCCATAACTGAAAATTAAATGTACACACTCTAAGTAAGTGTGAACTCATGAAAATACTCCAGTGACAAAGGGGCAACTTCTTAGAAAAAAATATTACACTATATCTTTTCCCTACTTGCCAACTGATGCAAGACAAATGCTTATCCTCAGTTCTTGATTCCAGCAGTTGTCTGCATCTGAATTTCAAACCCAGTTGTAGGGTGGTCTTTGTTAGGAGCAGTAAATTCTTCTCTGCCAAGAAAACCTTATTTTGCAGTGATTTGTCTACTTTCTTGCATTGCACCATGTCTCCTGTACATAAAAGAAGTTGGAAATACTGCAGACAATTGTCTCTGGAGATCATGGTCTCTGACCTTTATCTGCATTCAATAACAGCTTAAATTTCACATTTTGTTCAGCACAGGATTCACACAAAAGTCTTCTAAACAGGCTCTACCAGCTACTATTCAGAGCTGCTCCCATTGTAAAAGCCTTTCCTGCCACATGTCATTGTTTTAGAAGTAAAATGTTACTGATTGTATTTTTAGAAAATTTTTATCCCTTACATCTTTAATGAGAAGTTAACATGCTAATAGTCTGCCATGCATTTTCCTTCTATGACTTTCTGCCAAACACAACTAAATCATCAGTCAAAACAGAAGTTTTCACGTTAATAACTCGAATAGTGGTTTGAAAAATGCAGTTCTTTCACTAATGTTTTAGTTCCCATCTACTCAACAAATATATACAAAAAAAACAGATGCTTCTAGCTGTGATAAATTCTTGTTTCAAGAGCTTGTGGCCAAATCTCCGTTGACTATTTTGGAAGCAATAGATTTGTTAGTAGTCTCAAGCTCAAAGAATGAAAAGGTTACAAAGTGCTACTTAACTATACTAAGAATTTTGTTTAAAATGTAAGATCTAAGTTTTCTTACTCTATCTTATGAATGTGATGTTATATATTTGTTATTTAGGCTGTACAACTTGGATAAAAACAACTTATTATTTACAGAAGTCAAAAATTGTACAAAGCATCTACATTAAAGTCTTCTATATCATATTTGATATTTAAAATGAGAGAAGAGAAAAAAACAAAAAACAACAAAAGCAAAACAAAACAAAAACAAAAAAAACCCTACAAACAAATTAACAAAAAAAAAAAAAAAAAAAAAAAACACACCAAAAAAACCAAACCAAATCAAACCAGAAATAAATTACTTGAATTGTGGAAGACAAAGCCATTCTTGTTTCCCTAAAACCCAAACCCACCCAAAGTTATAAAGTTTAGAAGCATGTGAAACAGGAGAAGCCTGCATTTAATTATTCCTGAGTCTTAGATCCTGATTTCCACAATGAAGAGCAGAGCCCTCTGAGTCACTGGGGAATGACCTCTAAATGAAACAGAAAAAAGAAATAGGCCCTTGTATTCTGTAAGGACTGTGCATTTGTTCTAA
>NC_136659.1:37088000-37149497 GCF_903797595.1 Erithacus rubecula
CGAGGAAAAAAAACCCAGCCGGGGGGAAAAAAAAAAAAAACCCCCCCGGCTGGGGATTTTTATTCTAAGTGTAAAAATTGATTTGAAAACCTGAAAGGCAAAAGACATGCATGCAAGGTTAGAACCGGTCAGCACCCAAACGCACCCTCGCTCTCATCCCGACCGCACTCGCTGCGCTCCTCGGGAACTCGGTTCCCGGGAGCCTCGGGAAAAATCGCCCTGCCTGACGAAAACCCCGGACCCTGGTCGGTCTGCGCCCGAACTTTGGCGATGAACGTCGCCTCGCAGACCGGCCGGGACCGAGGAAAAAAAAACCCAGCCGGGGGGAAAAAAAAAAAAAACCCCCCCGGCTGGGGATTTTTTATTCTAAGTGTAAAAATTAATTGAAAAAGCTGAAAAGGAAAAGACATGCATGCAAGGTTAGACCCACTCGGCACACGCACTCGCTCTGGCCGTCTCAAGCGGCGGCAGACCGGCTCAAACTCTCGCAAACAGACAAACGGTCACACGCTCTTTAGCTGACTGCGATCCTTACCCGAAAAGCTATGCTGAAGAGGACGCTTGGACGCATCTTCCGGCCGCTGGTCTTCGCCGTTGAACCGGAGACTCCGGGAATAATGGCGGCGTCGGCGACTGCGGAGACGGCTATCTGCCTCGGGTACCTGTGAGACAAAGGAAGGAGGTCAATGAGGGTTTACCTGATGGTTAGGAGATACCCTCAGACATTTCCTACCCAAAATCCCATGGAAAACAGATCAACAATCAAGTTTTATAGCTACTCTACCTAACTGTGTACCAGGGCAGGGCAGCTCTGAGCATAAGCAACATTTACAAGTCATGGCAAAGTGAGCAACATCCATTGCATATACGAGGCACAGCAAAGTAAAAACACCCATGCCATACACAAAGCATGACTAAGTGAGCAACATCCATTGCATATACAAGGCACAGCAAAATGAGCAACATCCATTGCATATACAAGGCACGGCAAAATGAGCAACATCCATTGCATATACAAGGCACGGCAAAGTGAGCAACATCCATTGCATATACAAGGCACGGCAAAGTGAGCAACATCCATTGCATATACAAGGCACGGCAAAGTAAAAACACTCATTCCATACACAAAGCATGGCAAAGGGAGCAACATCCGTTACATACACAAGGCATGGCAAAGTGAGCAACATCCATGACATCCCATCATATACAAGGCATGGCAAAGGAGGCAACATCCCATCATATACAAGGCATGGCAAAGTGAGCAACATCCCATGACATACACAAGGCATGGCAAAGTGAGCAACATCCCATCATATACAAGGCATGGCAAAGTGAGCAACATCCATGACATATACAAGGCATGGCAAAGTGAGCAACATCCATGACATATACAAGGCATGGCAAAGTGAGCAACAGCCATTACATATACAAGGCATGGCAAAGGAGGCAACATCCCATCATATACAAGGCATGGCAAAGTGAGCAACAGCCATTACATATACAAGGCATGGCAAAGGAGGCAACATCACATCGTATACAAGGCATGGCAAAGTAAGCAACGTTATACAAAGCGATGTAAGCGCATGATGATGAACTGTGACGCCCCGAGACGAGTTAGTTCCAAAGCTGTTAGGAGGTTGGTCCAGAAGCTCGGAGGAAGGAAGCGCTGCCGAGTGACCGTGGCGATGGCTCCGAGCTGAAAGGCGGGCTCCCGAGGTGAAAAGATCCGCGACGACTGAGACGCAAAAAAAAGGCTGACGACGCAAAGGGCGGGAGAACGCGTGCTTGTGTCGGAACTGCCCTGCCGAGGCTCTGGTGAGGCTGATGAGAAACCTGGTCCCTTTGCTTCTGAGGGGCCCCTCCCACTATGGGCCTATCCTCTAACCTAATTTCAAATTGCCTATGTTGATAACATTTTTCCCCTTCTCCCCACCACTGACCCCGATACTTATCTTTAGGTAGACGATCTGACAAAATCCATCCACGCTGGAAACAAATCGGTGCCGTGGACGTGGAGATAATCTCCGTGACCCCTTCGGCTACTGCGTTTCGGATTTCGGCTCCACGCCTCCCCTGGATGCCTAAGAAGACAAAAGAGAAAATTTTACTACTGTGCTTCCAAATTTTGATCTTGGGATCTGCATATATCATCTGAGATAATCTACAACCCACATTACAAACTCAAAAGTCCCTAGGACCGGTCCTATCCCACCTATGCCTGGACTATGCAGCAGGGCAGAACAGTTCCGGCCCAAATATGTGCAGGCACCCTGTGACACGCAGGACATGACAAAGGAGGGGAAGATGCTAGCTAAGATAAAACTCTGACTGAAGAATGACTGAGAAGAACAAGAGAATGCAAATGAGATGACTGAGGGGAGACTGAAAGCGAGCCATTCAGGTTTACTCCACGAACTGCAGAGATGGATCCCGAAAATCTTCTCCCTATCTTCGCATTCTTCCAAAGCCCCGATCTGCTGGAATGGATCTTTGCAGGGCACGGCTGTCAATACAGCTCAGAAAAAGGTCTTGAAAGACATCTGACTGGATGCTTCAAAAAAGAGATGAGATTCAGATGGCTGTCCAAGCTCCTGAGTCCAAGATTGGATGGCACCGTGCCAGGGAATGAAGACAGCGCAAGAGGCTATGAATGACAGCAGGATGTTTGATACAGCACTCAAAGGGCTAAGGAAAGACACGTACAATACTACACACACGCACAAGACGCAGACTGCACCACGGACAAGTGAGGTGACACCCACCGGAACTGCTCTACCCTGTGCAACTCAGCAGGGAGATCAAATTGAGATTTGCCTTTTATGGGGCCTAAGGGGCTGCTTCATGGATATCCCCACCTCTATAGCTGCCTTAAGAATCCCTCCTGACAAGTCCAGACCCAGCATCCCCCTCTCCTCCCCTCAGCGAGTCATGCCCCTTCACTTATCTGTCTCATATCCAGGGAACCAGGGAGAGAATCCATGTCAGGTGTGATCAAAAGCCTCTTGCAAGCTGGAGAATTCCTGCCAGCACCAGGATGCTGCCTCTTAGTCAGCTAGAAAAAGAGAAGTAAACATCAGTGTATCCTCTTAGCAGCACATTGACCAACACCAGATAATGCCACTACTCACCGCCTCCAAAGAATGCCCGGGTCCTCGGGGCGCTTTAGCCGCTCTCAGTGCCTGATGCCATCTTCACAGGAGAGACCTGCAGTAAGAGGAGACAAGGTGATGTGGCAGGGCTGAAACTAGACCGGACCCACGCTCCGCCCCCCAAACTCCCCGACTCACCGCAATAGCTCGGCCGATGCCAAAGGCTGCCCGGGTGGCACCTCCAAAGAGGAAAAGGCAAAGGGTTCGTCAGACATTCTTCTGATACTTCTGGAGAGCTCCCATGAGCGGTGAACAGAGTCTGTTGCCAGGTCAGTGAGGAGATCTCAGCATAATAAAAGAGCAAACACAAACAGTAATGGATACTTAGAGTCGCACCAGAAACGGAGACCTCGGCAAAAACAGCTGCTTCTGTAAACAGGTCACTGCTCACCTTGCCCACTTCGACTTCACTGCAGATAGCCAGCTTTAATTCCTATGAAAAGAAAAACAAAATGCTGTAAACACACTCATAATTTTCTCTAGCCCCGGTAAATGCAAACTGTGACTGACCTTCTCAGGGGAGCCCTCTCAGCAGGGATGGGCCCTCTGCCTCACACTGAATCCATCTGCAGCTGAAAAAAGGTAGGACAAAAGTCAAAGCCCTGCAGGGGAACTTACCACCTCCAGATATCTTGGCTCAATCTGCATATTATCTTCTAGAATCCAATACACCCCACTTTACAAATTGCAAGTCCCTAGGACCGGTCCTATCCCACCTATGCCCTGACTATGCAGCAGGGCAGAACAGCTCCGGCCCAAATATGTGCAGGCACCCTGTGACACGCAGGACATGACAAAGGAGGGGAAGATGCTAGCTAAGATAAAACTCTGACTGAAGAATGACTGAGAAGAACAAGAGAATGCAAATGAGATGACTGGGGGAGACTGAAAGCGAGCCATTCAGGTTTACTCCACGAACTGCAGAGATGGATCCCGAAAATCTTCTCCCTATCTTCGCATTCTTCCAAAGCCCCGATCTGCTGGAATGGATCTTTGCAGGGCACGGCTGTCAATACAGCTCAGAAAAAGGCCTTGAAAGACATCTGACTGGATGGTTCAAAAAAAGAGATGAGATTCAGATGGCTGTCCAAGCTCCTGAGTCAAAGGCTTGAAGGCACCGGTGCCGGGCCAAGGAATGAAGATAGTGCAGGTGCTATGAATGACACCAGGATGTTTGATACTGCACTCAAAGGGCTAAGGAAAGACACATAATACAACAACACACACAGACGCAGACAAGTGAAGTGACACCCACCGGAACTGCTCTACCCTGTGCAACTCAGCAGGGAGATCAAATTGAGATTTGCCCTTTATGGGGCCTAAGGGGCTGCTTCATGGATATCCCCGCCTCTATAGCTGCCTTAAGAATCCCTCCTGACAAGTCCAGACCCAGCATCCCCCTCTCCTCCCCTCAGCGAGTCATGCCCCTTCACTTATCTGTCTCATATCCAGGGAACCAGGGAAGAGAATCCATGTCAGGTGTGATCAAAAGCCTCTTGCAAGCTGGAAAATTCCTGCCAGCACCAGGATGCTGCCTCTTAGTCGGCTACAAAAAAGAAAAGCAAACATCAGTGTATCCTCTTAGCAGCACATTGACCAACACCAGATAAGGCCACTACTCACCGCCTCCCAAAAATGCCTGAGTCCTAGGGGAGCTTTAGCCGCTCTCAGTGCCTGATGCCATCTTCACAGGAGAGACCTGCAGTAAGAGGAGACAATGTGATGTGGCAGGGCTGAAACTAGACCGGACCCACGCTCCGCCCCCCAAACTCCCCGACTCACCGCAATAGCTCGGCCGATGCCAAAGGCTGCCCGGGTGGCACCTCCAAAGAGGAAAAGGCAAAGGGTTCGTCAGACATTCCTGTAATACTTCTGGAGAGCTCCCATGAGTGGTGAACAGAGTCTGTTGCCAGGTCAGTGAGGAGATCTCAGCTTAATAAAAGAGCAAACACAAACATTAATGGATACTTAGAGTCGCACCAGAAACGGAGACCTCGGCAAAAACAGCTGCTTCTGTAAACAGGTCACTGCTCACCTTGCCCACTTCAACTTCACTGCAGATAGCCAGCTTTAATTCCTATGAAAAGAAAAACAAAATGCTGTAAACACACTCATCATTTACTCTAGCCCCGGTAAATGCAAACTGTGACTGACCTTCTCAGGGGTGCAGCCTCAACTGCGATGGGCCCTCTGCCTCAGATTGAATCCATCTGCAGCTGAAAAATAGGTAAAACAAAAGTCAAACCCCTGCAAAACAACTTACTACCTCCAGACATCTTGGCTTTAATCGGCATATTATCTTCTAGAGCCCAGCTAAACCCCATTTTACATACTGCAGATCCCTAGGACCGGTCCTATCCCACCTATGCCCGGACTACGCAGCAGGGCAGAATAGCTCCGGCCCAAATAAGTGCGGGCACCCTTTGACACGCAGGACATGACAAAGGAGGGGAAGATGCTAGCTAAGATAAAACTCTGACTGAAGAATGACTGAGAAGAAGAGAATGCAAAGCATATCACTGAGGGGAGACTGAAAGAGAGCCATTCAGACTGGAAAAGGATGCTAGCAGAAGCGTTTACTCCAAGAACTGCAGAGATGGATCCCGAAAATCTTCTCCCTATCTTCGCATTCTTCCACAGCCCCAATTTGATGGAATGGATCTTTGCAGTGCACAGTTGTCAATACAGCTCAGAAAAAAGTCTTGAAAGACATCTGACTGGATGCTTCAAAATAGAGATGAGATTCAGATGGCTGTCCAAGCTCCTGAGTCAAAGGCTTGAAGGCACAGGTGCCGGACCAAGGAATGAAGACAGTGCAGGTGCTATGAATGACACCAGGATGTTTGATACTGCACTCAAAGGGCTAAGGAAAGACACGTAGAATACAACACACGCACAAGACGCAGACTGCACCACGGACAAGTGAGTTACACCCACCGGAGGCTGCTCTACCCTGTGCACCTCAGCAGGGAGATCAAATTGAGACTTGCCCCTTATAGGGCCTAAGGGGCTGCTTCATGGATACCCCCGCCTCTATAGCTGCCTTAAGAATCCCTCCTGACAAGTCCAGACCCAGCATCCCCCTCTCCTCCCCTCAGCGAGTCATGCCCCTTCACTTATCTGTCTCATATCCAGGGAACCAGGGAAGAGAATCCATGTCAGGTGTGATCAAAAGCCTCTTGCAAGCTGGATAATTCCTGCCAACACCAGGATGCTGCCTCTTAGTCAGCTAGAAAAAGAGAAGTAAACATCAGTGTATCCTCTTAGCTGCACATTGACCAACACCAGATAATGCCACTACTCACCGGCCTCCAAAGAATGCCCGGTCCTCGGGGCGCTTTAGCCGCTCTCAGTGCCTGATGCCATCTTCACAGGAGAGACCTGCAGTAAGAGGAGACAAGGTGATGTGGCAGGGCTGAAACTAGACCGGACCCACGCTCCGCCCCCCAAACTCCCCGACTCACCGCAATAGCTCGGCCGATGCCAAAGGCTGCCCGGGTGGCACCTCCAAAGAGGAAAAGGCAAAGGGTTCGTCAGACATTCTTCTGATACTTCTGGAGAGCTCCCATGAGCGGTGACAGAGTCTGTTGCCAGGTCAGTGAGGAGATCTCAGCATAATAAAAGAGCAACACAAACAGTAATGGATACTTAGAGTCGCACCAGAACGGAGACCTCGGCAAAACAGCTGCTTCTGTAAACAGGTCACTGCTCACCTTGCCCACTTCGACTTCACTGCAGATAGCCAGCTTTAATTCCTATGAAAAGAAAAACAAAATGCTATAAACACACTCATAATTTTCTCTAGCCCCGGTAAATGCAAACTGTGACTGACCTTCTCAGGGGAGCCCTCTCAGCAGGGATGGGCCCTCTGCCTCACACTGAATCCATCTGCAGCTGAAAAAAGGTAGGACAAAAGTCAAAGCCCTGCAGGGGAACTTACCACCTCCAGATATCTTGGCTCAATCTGCATATTATCTTCTAGAATCCAATACACCCCACTTTACAAATTGCAAGTCCCTAGGACCGGTCCTATCCCACCTATGCCCTGACTATGCAGCAGGGCAGGACAGCTCCGGCCCAAATATGTGCAGGCACCCTGTGACATGCAGGACATGACAAAGGAGGGGAAGATGCTAGCTAAGATAAAACTCTGACTGAAGAATGACTGAGAAGAACAAGAGAATGCAAATGAGATGACTGGGGGGAGACTGAAAGCGAGCCATTCAGGTTTACTCCACGAACTGCAGAGATGGATCCCGAAAATCTTCTCCCTATCTTCGCATTCTTCCAAAGCCCCGATCTGCTGGAATGGATCTTTGCAGGGCACGGCTGTCAATACAGCTCAGAAAAAGGCCTTGAAAGACATCTGACTGGATGCTTCAAAAAAGAGATGAGATTCAGATGGCTGTCCAAGCTCCTGAGTCAAAGGCTTGAAGGCACCGGTGCCGGGCCAAGGAATGAAGATAGTGCAGGTGCTATGAATGACACCAGGATGTTTGATACTGCACTCAAAGGGCTAAGGAAAGACACATACAATACAACACACACAAGACGCAGACAAGTGAAGTGACACCCACCGGAACTGCTCTACCCTGTGCAACTCAGCAGGGAGATCAAATTGAGATTTGCCCTTTATGGGGCCTAAGGGGCTGCTTCATGGATATCCCCGCCTCTATAGCTGCCTTAAGAATCCCTCCTGACAAGCCCAGACCCAGCATCCCCCTCTCCTCCCCTCAGCAAGTCATGCCCCTTCACTTATCTGTCTCATATCCAGGGAACCAGGGAAGAGAATCCATGTCAGGTGTGATCAAAAGCCTCTTGCAAGCTGGAGAATTCCTGCCAGCACCAGGATGCTGCCTCTTAGTCAGCTAGAAAAAGAGAAGTAAACATCAGTGTATCCTCTTAGCAGCACATTGACCAACACCAGATAAGGCCACTACTCACCGCCTCCAAAGAATGCCCGGGTCCTCGGGGCGCTTTAGCCGCTCTCAGTGCCTGATGCCATCTTCACAGGAGAGACCTGCAGTAAGAGGAGACAAGGTGATGTGGCAGGGCTGAAACTAGACCGGACCCACGCTCCGCCCCCCAAACTCCCCGACTCACCGCAATAGCTCGGCCGATGCCAAAGGCTGCCCGGGTGGCACCTCCAAAGAGGAAAAGGCAAAGGGTTCGTCAGACATTCTTCTGATACTTCTGGAGAGCTCCCATGAGCGGTGAACAGAGTCTGTTGCCAGGTCAGTGAGGAGATCTCAGCATAATAAAAGAGCAAACACAAACAGTAATGGATACTTAGAGTCGCACCAGAAACGGAGACCTCGGCAAAAACAGCTGCTTCTGTAAACAGGTCACTGCTCACCTTGCCCACTTCGACTTCACTGCAGATAGCCAGCTTTAATTCCTATGAAAAGAAGAAAAACAAAATGCTGTAAACACACTCATCATTTACTCTAGCCCCGGTAAATGCAAACTGTGACTGACCTTCTCAGGGGTGCACCCTCAGCTGGGATGGGCCCTCTACCTCAGATTGAATCCATCTGCAGCTGAAAAAAAGGTAGGACAAAAGTCAAAGCCTTGCAGGAGAACTTACTACCTCCAGACATCTTGGCTTTAATCTGCATATTATCTTCTAGAGCCCAACTACTCCCCACGTTACAAATTGCCAATGCCTAGGACCTGTCCTTCGCCTATGCCCAGACTAGGCAGCAGGGCAGAGCAGCTCCGGGACAAATACCTGCAGGCACCTGTGACACGACAAACGAGGGGATGACATTAAGCAGAATAAAGAACTCTCGCAGAATCAAAACCTCTCAGGTGGAAGAAGGGCTGAGAAGATCAAGAGAATGCAAAATGAGATGACCTAGGGGAGACTGATAGCTAGCTGACAAGACTGGAAAAAAATGCTAGCAGAAGCCTTCTTTCTAGCAATCAAAGAGAGGGATGCCTCAGAATCCTGTGGGCAGAACCTTCTCGCTATCTTCACATTATTCCAAGTCCCAATTTGCTGTAACGGATCCTTGCAGTGCACAGAAGTCAATACGGCACAGAGCAAGACTGTAACAGACATCAGACTGGGGGCTTTTAAGCAGAGATGCTACTTGGATGCTTGCTCAAATCCAGAGGGGGATGTTCCACGGTCCGGGCACCGGGCCGAGGAATGCAGACATCTGAGATGCTAAGAACAACTCCAGAGTTGCTGATATGCCCATCAAAGGGCTAAGGCAAGACACTTACAATGCAACACACGCAAAAGACGCAGACTGCACCACGGACAAGTGAGGTGACACCCACCGGAACTGCTCTACCCTGTGCAACTCAGCAGGGAGATCAAATCGAGATTTGCCCTTTATGGGGCCTAAGGGGCTGCTTCTTGGATATCCCCGCCTCTATAGCTGCCTTAAGAATCCCTCCTGACAAGTCCAGACACAGCATCCCCCTCTCCTCCCCTCAGCGAGTCATGCCCCTTCACTTATCTGTCTCATATCCAGGGAACCAGGGAAGAGAATCCATGTCAGGTGTGATCAAAAGCCTCTTGCAAGCTGGAGAATTCCTGCCAGCACCAGGATGCTGCCTTTAGTCGGCTACAAAAAGAAAAGCAAACATCAGTGTATCCTCTTAGCAGCACATTGACCAACACCAGATAAGGCCACTACTCACCGCCTCCAAAGAATGCCCGGGTCCTCGGGGCGCTTTAGCCGCTCTCAGTGCCTGATGCCATCTTCACAGGAGAGACCTGCAATAAGAGGAGACAAGGTGATGTGGCAGGGCTGAAACTCGGCCGGACCCACGCTCCGCCCCCCAAACTCCCCGACTCACCGCAATAGCTCGGCCGATGCCAAAGGCTGCCCGGGTGGCACCTCCAAAGAGGAAAAGGCAAAGGGTTCGTCAGACATTCTTCTGATACTTCTAGAGGGCTCCCATGAGCGGTGAACAGAGTCTGTTGCCAGGTCAGTGAGGAGATCTCAGCATAATAAAAGAGCAAACACAAACAGTAATGGATACTTAGAGGCGCACCAGAAACGGAGACCTCGGCAAAAACAGCTGCTTCTGTAAACAGGTCACTGCTCACCTTGCCCACTTCGACTTCACTGCAGATAGCCAGCTTTAATTCCTATGAAAAGAAGAAAACAAAATGCTGTAAACACACTCATTCATTTACTCTAGCCCGGTAAATGCAAACTGTGACTGACCTTCTCAGGGGTGCACCCTCAGCTGGGATGGGCCCTCTACCTCAGATTGAATCCATCTGCAGCTGAAAAAAAGGTAGGACAAAAGTCAAAGCCTTGCAGGAGAACTTACTACCTCCAGACATCTTGGCTTTAATCTGCATATTATCTTCTAGAGCCCAACTACTCCCCACGTTACAAATTGCCAATGCCTAGGACCTGTCCTTCGCCTATGCCCAGACTAGGCAGCAGGGCAGAGCAGCTCCGGGACAAATACCTGCAGGCACCTGTGACACGACAAACGAGGGGATGACATTAAGCAGAATAAAGAACTCTCGCAGAATAAAAACTCTCAGGTGGAAGAAGGGCTGAGAAGATCAAGAGAATGCAAAATGAGATGACCTAGGGGAGACTGATAGCTAGCTGACAAGACTGGAAAAAATGCTAGCAGAAGCCTTCTTTCTAGCAATCAAAGAGAGGGATGCCTCAGAATCCTGTGGGCAGAACCTTCTCGCTATCTTCACATTATTCCAAGTCCCAATTTGCTGTAACGGATCCTTGCAGTGCACAGAAGTCAATACGGCACAGAGCAAGACTGTAACAGACATCAGACTGGGGGCTTTTAAGCAGAGATGCTACTTGGATGCTTGCTCAAATCCAGAGGGGGATGTTCCACGGTCCGGGCACCGGGCCGAGGAATGCAGACATCTGAGATGCTAAGAACAACTCCAGAGTTGCTGATATGCCCATCAAAGGGCTAAGGCAAGACACTTACAATGCAACACACGCAAAAGACGCAGACTGCACCACGGACAAGTGAGGTGACACCCACCGGAACTGCTCTACCCTGTGCAACTCAGCAGGGAGATCAAATCGAGATTTGCCCTTTATGGGGCCTAAGGGGCTGCTTCTTGGATATCCCCGCCTCTATAGCTGCCTTAAGAATCCCTCCTGACAAGTCCAGACACAGCATCCCCCTCTCCTCCCCTCAGCGAGTCATGCCCCTTCACTTATCTGTCTCATATCCAGGGAACCAGGGAAGAGAATCCATGTCAGGTGTGATCAAAAGCCTCTTGCAAGCTGGAGAATTCCTGCCAGCACCAGGATGCTGCCTTTTAGTCGGCTACAAAAAAGAAAAGCAAACATCAGTGTATCCTCTTAGCAGCACATTGACCAACACCAGATAAGGCCACTACTCACCGCCTCCAAAGAATGCCCGGGTCCTCGGGGCGCTTTAGCCGCTCTCAGTGCCTGATGCCATCTTCACAGGAGAGACCTGCAATAAGAGGAGACAAGGTGATGTGGCAGGGCTGAAACTCGGCCGGACCCACGCTCCGCCCCCCAAACTCCCCGACTCACCGCAATAGCTCGGCCGATGCCAAAGGCTGCCCGGGTGGCACCTCCAAAGAGGAAAAGGCAAAGGGTTCGTCAGACATTCTTCTGATACTTCTAGAGGGCTCCCATGAGCGGTGAACAGAGTCTGTTGCCAGGTCAGTGAGGAGATCTCAGCATAATAAAAGAGCAAACACAAACAGTAATGGATACTTAGAGGCGCACCAGAAACGGAGACCTCGGCAAAAACAGCTGCTTCTGTAAACAGGTCACTGCTCACCTTGCCCACTTCGACTTCACTGCAGATAGCCAGCTTTAATTCCTATGAAAAGAAGAAAAACAAAATGCTGTAAACACACTCATCATTTACTCTAGCCCCGGTAAATGCAAACTGTGACTGACCTTCTCAGGGGTGCACCCTCAGCTGGGATGGGCCCTCTACCTCAGATTGAATCCATCTGCAGCTGAAAAAAGGTAGGACAAAAGTCAAAGCCTTGCAGGAGAACTTACTACCTCCAGACATCTTGGCTTTAATCTGCATATTATCTTCTAGAGCCCAACTACTCCCCACGTTACAAATTGCCAATGCCTAGGACCTGTCCTTCGCCTATGCCCAGACTAGGCAGCAGGGCAGAGCAGCTCCGGGACAAATACCTGCAGGCACCTGTGACACGACAAACGAGGGGATGACATTAAGCAGAATAAAGAACTCTCGCAGAATAAAAAACTCTCAGGTGGAAGAAGGGCTGAGAAGATCAAGAGAATGCAAAATGAGATGACCTAGGGGAGACTGATAGCTAGCTGACAAGACTGGAAAAAATGCTAGCAGAAGCCTTCTTTCTAGCAATCAAAGAGAGGGATGCCTCAGAATCCTGTGGGCAGAACCTTCTCCCTATCTTCACATTATTCCAAGTCCCAATTTGCTGTAACGGATCCTTGCAGTGCACAGAAGTCAATACGGCACAGAGCAAGACTAACAGACATCAGACTGGGGGCTTTTAAGCAGAGATGCTACTTGGATGCTTGCTCAAATCCAGAGGGGGATGTTCCACGGTCCGGGCACCGGGCCGAGGAATGCAGACATCTGAGATGCTAAGAACAACTCCAGAGTTGCTGATATGCCCAAAGGGCTAAGGCAAGACACTTACAATGCAACACACGCAAAAGACGCAGACTGCACCACGGACAAGTGAGGTGACACCCACCGGAACTGCTCTACCCTGTGCAACTCAGCAGGGAGATCAAATTGAGACTTGCCCCTTATAGGGCCTAAGGGGCTGCTTCATGGATATCCCCGCCTCTATAGCTGCCTTAAGAATCCCTCCTGACAAGTCCAGACCCAGCATCCCCCTCTCCTCCCCTCAGCGAGTCATGCCCCTTCACTTATCTGTCTCATATCCAGGGAACCAGGGAAGAGAATCCATGTCAGGTGTGATCAAAAGCCTCTTGCAAGCTGGATAATTCCTGCCAGCACCAGGATGCTGCCTCTTAGTCGGCTATAAAAAAGAAAAGTAAACATCAGTGTATCCTCTTAGCAGCACATTGACCAACACCAGATAATGCCACTACTCACCGCCTCCCAAAAATGCCCGAGTCCTAGGGGAGCTTTAGCCGCTCTCAGTGCCTGATGCCATCTTCACAGGAGAGACCTGCAGTAAGAGGAGACAAGGTGATGTGGCAGGGCTGAAACTAGACCGGACCCACGCTCCGCCCCCCAAACTCCCCGACTCACCGCAATAGCTCGGCCGATGCCAAAGGCTGCCCGGGTGGCACCTCCAAAGAGGAAAAGGCAAAGGGTTCGTCAGACATTCTTCTGATACTTCTGGAGAGCTCCCATGAGCGGTGAACAGAGTCTGTTGCCAGGTCAGTGAGGAGATCTCAGCTTAATAAAAGAGCAAACACAAACAGTAATGGATACTTAGAGTCGCACCAGAAATGGAGACCTCGGCAAAAACAGCTGCTTCTGTAAACAGGTCACTGCTCACCTTGCCCACTTCAACTTCACTGCAGATAGCCAGCTTTAATTCCTATGAAAAGAAGGAAAACAAAAGTGCTGTAAATACACTTATCATTTATGATTCCCCTGCAAAAAAAACCAAGGACTGACCTTCTCAGGGGAGCCCTCTCAGCTGGGATGGGCCCTCTGCCTCAGATTGAATCCATCTGCAGCTGAAAAAAGGTAGGACAAAAGTCAAAGCCCTGCAGGGGAACTTAACACCTCCAGACCTCTTGGCTCAATCTGCATATTATCCTCTCGAGCCCAATACACCCCACTTTACAAATTTCAAGTCCCTAGGACTGCTCCTATCGCACCCACACCCTGACTAAGCAGCAGGGCAGAGCAGCTCCGGGACAAATGCCCGCAGGGACCCGTGACACGGGACATGACAAACGAGGGGATGGCACGAGGAGGAAAAAACTGGGCTGGATGAATGACCGTGAAGATGAGAGACTGCAAAATGAGATGACCGAGTGGAGACTGATAGCAAGCTGACAAGGCGAGAAAAAGATGCTAGCGGAAGCATTTCTTCTAGCAGTCACAGAGAAAGATGGCACAGGATACTGTGGGCAGAATCTTCTCCCTATCTTCACATTCTTCTGAGTCCCAATCTGCTGTAATGGGTCCTTGAAGAGCATAGCGGTCAATATGGCGCAGAACAAGACTTTATAGACATCAGACTGGAGGCTTTTAGGCAGAGATGCTATTCGGATGCCTGCTCAGATCCAGAAGGGAGGTTCCGTGGTACGGGCACCGGGCCGAGGAATGCGGACATCTGAGATGCTAAGAACAACTCCAGAGTTTCTGATATGCCCATCAAAGGGCTAAGGCAAGACACTTACAATGCAACACACGCAAAAGACGCAGACTGCACCACGGACAAGTGAGGTGACACCCACCGGAACTGCTCTACCCTGTGCACCTCAGCAGGGAGATCAAAATGAGACTTGCCCATTATGGGGCCTAAGGGGCTGCTTCTTGGACATCCCCGCATCTAAAGCTGCCTTAAGAATCCCTCCTGACAAGTCCGGACCCAGCATCCCGCTCTCATCCCCTCTGTGAGTTTGAACCCTCCACTTATCTGTCAGATATCCAGGGATGGGAATCCATGCCAGTTGTGAGGAAAAGCAGTTCAGCCGTGTAGCAAATCGCTGCAATCATCAGGCTGTAGTCTCTTAGTCAGCTGCGATAAAGAAAATCAAACGACTGTACTTGCTCCGAGCAGTACAACAGCCAAAATCAGGTAATTCCATTAGTCACCGCCTCCCAGAAATGCCCGGGTGCTTGGGACGCACTCTTCATCCCCCCTCGCAGGGTGATGCCTTTTGGTGAGAGCGATCTCGGTGTAATTCAAGTGCGTCGCATAAAATGCGCAGATAACAAATGCTGAGAGTTGCGCCAGAGATTGAGACCTGATCAATAACAGCTCCTTCTGTCTGTCAGCAACTACTCACCTTGTCGCTTCCCCATGACTGCCAATATCCAGCTTCGTTAACAACAACAAAAAAATATTCCCTTAACAGAATCACCATTTATGGTTGCCCTGAAAAGGCAAACTGTGACCGACCTTCTCGGGGCAAGCCCCTCGCCTGGGATGGGGCTCTCTGCCGTGGATTTCATCCGGCTATACCTGAAAGGAATTAAAGACAAAAGTCAAAGCCCTGCAGGATAACTTAATACCTCCAGATATCTCACCTCAATCAGCAGATATCATCTGGAGCCCAACTACACCCCACATAACAAGTTGCAAGTGCCTGCTACTCAGCTACTCACCTGCTCCTGATCAGTCCTTCTATCTCTGGCTTTATCCTAAGTTTAAGCCAGTGGCTGTTATTATGATTGGCACCTGAGTTAGCAAGAGACAAAATACAGGGCATTGCTGCGAGCGAGGCAGCTATATCTATGCCCTATAAGGCGTGTAAATGCATCTGCTGCTCTCATGAAAAGCATTGGCGACCTACAAAAGGACATTTTGCACTGTGCTGCCTTCAAAACTGGCCCCCCATCCCCCACCAGTAATTTCTAACTGCATACCGTGCTCAGCCTCCTTCTTCTGGTCACAGTCCTCAACTTAGTCATCTGAAGCCTTGATCTCAAATATCCTCTTTGAGACAAAGCAGAAGCCTTTTGTGAAAAGACAAACCTGCTGAAAAAAAATCTCGTGTGCCAGGTTGACACAACCTAGAATTTCAGGAAGTTGTATTCCTCCTAAAAAAAACAAAATTAAAAAAAAAAACAAAAAACAAACAAAAAACAAAAAAAGCCAAAAATTGCAAAAGTGCCTTGTTGCCTCTGAATATGTGACCCAAAAGGAGAAACTGAAATACTCCCTGTGTTTAATGCTAATTCCTTTGCTGTATTTTCAAATCCTCTGCTGTTTTAGATACCCAAAATCATCTATTGAAAAAAACAAACTGAGACAAGGTGAAACAACCACTTCAGAGAAATGAGAGACCTCTTATCTCAGCTGATTCTCTCTCTGATTCCCAGAGAGGGAATGAAGGCCCTTAGCAAAGCCTGGAGTTAATATACCCCTGATTGGCTCCTCCTCCTCCTCCCACAGAAAAGGTGGAGCAAGTTCCACGAGGTATAAAAGGCCTCAGAAGACCTGCAGCTGTTTGGCTCCTCTGAAGTGAAAGCGAGGTGAGTGCATGCAAGGAGAGAAAGGTGAGTCTTTTTTCAATATAAAAGAAAACTTTATAGGAAATGAAAATGCTATCCTTTATAACAAAAGTACTTCGACAAAAAGGGCAGAAATCTGGTCAGAAAGAAAACTTTGTGTTTCAGCGGCATAGTGAGATAACTTAGATAATTTATTCAGCTACATAATTATTCATTAGCTATTGCAAAGAAGTACTACACCTATGCCTAAGTAGGGTGGATGACTAGGAATGACAAAAACTGTGTAAGTCTTACAGGGAACTCTACTTAGTGCTATGGTACAAAAAGAAAGGGAAAAATAATAAATTCTCTATAAAGAAAAACTCATTTACACCCCCCCCCCCTCCCAGTTCCATGATATTAGTCGAGAAGAGCTGTTTCACACTACAAAGGCAGCCAGGGTTCTAAGCAGTAGCAGCTTGGGTCTGGGAGAAATCTTGATATGTTCAGAACTTCAGTGTGTGGAGGCTTGTACGTGGCCACAGACCCATAAACATAAACTTGGGCCGTTTTCCCGGTGAAACAAAACTCACTCTCCTGGTTTCCAGATACCAGTTTGGAGGAAGAGTTTGTCACTCCAAAGGAAGTCAGGGTTCTAAATGGTGGCAGGCAGGACCTGGGAGAAATCCTAATCCGTGTGGAATTTTGGAAGGCAGAAGTCCGCTCCTGGACGCAGACTGTGACCTATTTCGCTGTGAAATAAAACTCACAACCCGGTATCAAGAGTTTCCCTGGGCAAGAACATTGGCACTTTTCGCTTTGAAAAAGTACTCACCCTCCCAGTTTTCCCATACCGGTTTGAAGGAGGTCTTTGTCACTCTAAAGGTAGCAAGTCTTCTAAGTGGTGGCAGCTGGGGTTGGGGTAAAAACCAGATTCGTTAACACTTGCAGAACACAGAGCCCATTCTCGAGCACAGGGACCTGGACACAAACAGGGGCTGATTTCACTGAGAAATAAAGCTCACATCGACACTTTGGTAAGGTCAGTTTAGAGCAGGTGTCTGGCACTCAAAAAACAGCCAGGCTTCTAAGTGGTGCCAGATTGTTCTTGTGAGAGACCCTGAACTGTTTGGAATTTTAGCAGGCAGAAGCCATGTTTAATTCACGGGGCACTGGAGATAAAGAGAGGCCTATTTCTCTGTGAAATAGAGCTCACTTCAACACTTTTGTAATATCTACTTAGAGGAGTATTTTGGCACTCAATGAACAGCCAGGCTTCTATGGGTTGGCATCTTTAGTCTGGGAGAAATCCTGATCTGTGCGGAATTTCAGCATGCAGAAGCTCAGTCAGGCAAAGGATCACAGACATGAACATTGGCCTTTTTACTTTGAAAAAATATTCACCCCCCAGTTTCTCAATACCAGTTTCGTGAAGGCCTTTGTCGCTCCAAAAGCAGACATAGTTCCAAGTGATGACAACTTGCGTCTGGGAGAAAGATTGATTTGTTTGTTGTTTGAGCAGGCGGAGTAAATCCTCAGGCCTTGGGCACTGGACACGAATACTGGCCCTTTAACCTGTGAAACAAAAACCCCGCCCCCACATTTGTAATGTCAGTTTAGATAAGGTGATGTCACTCAAAGAACAGCCAGGCGTCTAACTGGTGCCAGTTAGTATATGGGAGATTTTTCAACTCTTTGGAATTTCAGAAGACAGAAGCCCTGTCTCAAGCACAGGGCTCTGGACACAAACAGGGGCCTATTTCTCTGTGAAATGAAGCTCTCTTCACCAGTTTGGTAATGTCTATTTAGAAGAGGTGGTTGGCACTCAAAAAACAGCCAGGGTTCAAAGTGGTGCTAGTTTGCATCTGCAAAATATGCTGATTGTTTGGAATTTTAGCAAGCAGAAGCCCTGACTCAGGCACAGGAACCTAGTCACAAACAGGGGTCTATTTCACTGTGAAATAATGCTCACTTCACCACTTTTGTAACGTCTATTTAGAGCAGGCTTTTGGCACTGGAAAAACCTCCAGGGGTCTAAGTGATGGCAGTTTTAGTCGGGGAGAAATACTATTTGATTTACAATTCTAGCATGCAGAAGCTCAGTCCCAGGCAAAAGGACATGAATAAGATCATTGGGCCTTTTAGCTGTGGAAAAAAAACTCACCCACCTAGTTTTCTGATACCAGTTTGTAGGAGGCCTTTGTTACTACAAAGGTAGCAAGCCTTCTAAGTGGTTGCAGCTGGGGTTTGGACTAAATCGGGATTAGTTCATCCTTTTAGCAAACAGAGCCCAGTCTCATGAACAGGGACCTGGACAAAAACAGGGGATTATTTCACTGTGAAATAAAGCTAACTTCACCACTTTTGAAATGTCACTTTAGAGGAGTATTTTGGCACTCAAAGAACTACCAGGGTTCTAAGTATCTCCCATTTCTATCTGGGAGAAATCCTGCTCCGTTTGGAATTTTAGCAGGCCGAAGCACAGTCTCAGGCACAGGGCCCTGAGACAGAACATTGGCACTTTTCACTTTGAAAAAGTACTCACCCTCCCAGTTTTCCCATACCGGTCTGAAGGAGGTCTTTATCACTCTAAAAGTAGCAATTCTTCTGAGGGGTGGCAGCTGGGGTTTGGGTAAAATACAGTTTTGCCAATATTTTCAGCAGACAGTGCTCAGTCGCAAGCACAGAGACCTGGACACAAACAGGGGCCTACATCACTGTAAAATAAAGCTCACTTCAATACTCTGTTAATGTCAGTTTAGAGCAGGTGTTTGGCACTCAAAAAACAGCCAGGCTTCTAAGTGGTGCCAGATTGTGCCTGTGAGAGACCCTGAAGTGTTTGGAATTTTAGCAGGCAGAAGCCATGCTTAATTCACAGGGCACGGGAGGCAAAGAGAGGCCTATTTCTCTGTGAAATAGAGCTCACTTCAACAGTTCTGAAATGTCTAGGTTCTAAGGTTCTAGGTTCTAAGAGGAGGATTTTGGTACTGGGCTCGATGTATAGGTACAGGATTCTAAGAGATTTGTCTGTGAGAGCCCCCGAACTGTTTGGAATATTAGCAGGCAGAAGCCATGTTTAATTCACTGGGCACTGGAGGCAAAGAGGGACCTATTTCTGTGAAATACAGCTCACTTCACCACTTTTATAAGATGTACTTAGAGGAGGTGTTTGGCAATGAATGAACAGCCAAGTACTAACTGGTGCCAGATGGTGTCTGTGAGATCCTGGACTGTTTGGGATATGAGAAGGCAGAAGCCCAGTCTCAGGCTGACACAAACAGGGGCTTATTTCACTGTGAAATAAAGCTCACATCATCACTTTTGTAATGTATATTTAGAGGAGCATTTTGGTACTGAATGAACTGTCAGGGTTCTATGTGGTGTGTCTGTGGGAGATCCTGGACTGTTTGGAATTTTAGCAGGCACAAGCCGTGTTTAATTCACTGGGCGCTGGAGACAAACATGGGCCCATTTCTCTGCGAAATATTGCTGAATTCAACACTTCTCTAATGTCTATTTAGAGGAGGCTTTTGGCACTCAGAGAACTATCAGGGTTCTAAGTAGTGACAGGCTGTGCCTGGGAAAAATTCTGATCCGTTCGGAAATTTAGCAGGCTGAGGCCCAGTCTCAGGTGCAGGGCCCTTGGAAAGAACATTGGCACTTTTTGCTTTGAAAAAGTACTCACCCTCCCAGTTTTCCCATACCGGTCTGAAGGAGGTCTTTGTCACTCTAAAGGTAGCAAGTCTTCTAAGTGGTGGCAGCTGGGGTTGGGGTAAAAACCAGATTAGTTAATACTTGCAGAAGACAGTGCCCAGTCTCAAGAACAGGGACCTGGACATAAACAGGGGCCTATTTGACTGTAAATTACAGCTCACTTCGACACTTTGGGTCGTGTTAGTTTATAGGAGGCGTTTGGCACTCAAAGAACAGCCAGGCTTCTAAGTGGTACCAGATTGTGCTTGTGAGAGAGCCTGAACTGTTTGGAATTTTAGCAGGCAGAAGCCATGTTTAATTCACTGGGCACTGGAGACAAATAATGGCCTATTTCTCTGTGAAATGCAGCTCACTTCACCACGTTTGTAAGATTTATTTAGAGGAGGTGTTTGGCAATGAATGAACAGCCAGGCTTCTAAGTGGTACCAGATTGTGCTTGTGAGAGACCCTGAACTGTTTGGAATTTTAGCAGGCAGAAGCCCAGTCTTACAGACACAAGCAGGGGCTTATTTCACTGTGAAATAAAGCTCACATCATCACTTTTGTAATGTATATTTAGAGGAGCATTTTGGTACTGAATGAACTGTCAGGGTTCTATGTGGTGTGTCTGTGGGAGATCCTGGACTGTTTGGAATTTTAGCAGGCACAAGCCGTGTTTAATTCACTGGGCGCTGGAGACAAACATGGGCCCATTTCTCTGTGAAATATGGCTGAATTCACCACTTCTCTAATGTCTATTTAGAGGAGGCTTTTGGCACTCAGAGAACTACCAGGGTTCTAAGTAGTGACAGGCTGCGCCTGGGAAAAATTCTGATCCGTTCGGAAATTTAGCAGGCTGAGGCCCAGTCTCAGGCGCAGGGCCCTGGGCAAGAACATTGGCACTTTTCGCTTTGAAAAAGTACTCACCCTCCCAGTTTTCCCATACCAGTCTGAAGGAGGTCTTTGTCACTCTAAAGGTAGCAAGTCTTCTAAGTGGTGGCAGCTGGGGTTTGGGTAAAAACCAGATTAGTTAATACTTGCAGAAGACAGTGCCCAGTCTCAAGAACAGGGACCTGGACACAAACAGGGGCTGATTTCCCTGAGAAATAAAGCTCACATCGATACTTTGGTAATGTCAGTTTAGAGCAGGTGTTTGGCACTGAAAAAACAGCCAGGCTTCTAAGTGGTGCCAGATTGTGCTTGTGAGAGACCCTGAACTGTTTGGAATTTTAGCAGGCAGAAGCCATGTTTAATTCACTGGGCACTGGAGACAAAGAGAGGCCTATTTCTCTGTGAAATGCAGCTCACTTCACCACTTTTGTAAGATTTGTTTAGAGCAGGTGTTTGGCAATGAATGAACAGCCAGGTTCTAAGTGGTGCCAGATGGTGTCTGTGAGATCCTAAATTGTTTGGCATATGAGCAGGCTGAAGCCCAGTCTCGGGCACAGACAAAAACAGGGGCTTATTTCACTGTGAAATAAAGCTGACATCATCACTTTTGTAATGTATGTTTAGAGGAGCATTTTAGTACTGAATGAACTGTCAGGGTTCTATGTGGTGTGTCTGTGAGAGATCCTGAACTATTTGGAATTTTAGAAGGCAGAAGCCGTGTTTAATTCACTGGGCGCTGGAGACAAACATGGGCCCATTTCTCTGTGAAATATGGCTGAATTCAACACTTTTCTAATGTCTATTTAGAGGAGGCTTTTGGCACTCAGAGAACTATCAGGGTTCTAAGTAGTGCCAGGTTGCGCCTAGGAAAAATTCTGATCCGTTCGGAAATTTAGCAGGCAGAAGCCCAGTCTCAGGCTCAGGGCCCTTGGCAAGAACATTGGCACTTTTCGCTTTGAAAAACTACTCACCCTCCCAGTTTTCCCATACCAGTGTGAAGGAGGTTTTTTTCACTCTAAAGGTAGCAAGTCTTCTAAGTGGTGGCAGCTGGGGTTTGGAGAAAAACCAGACTTGTTAATACTTGCAGAAGACAGAGCACAGTCTCAAGAACAGGGACCTGGACATAAACAGGGGCCTATTTGACTGTAAATTACAGCTCACTTCGACATTTTGAGTCATGTTAGTTTATAGCAGGTGTTTGGCACTCAAAGAACAGCCAGGCTTCTAAGTGGTACCAGATTGTGCTTGTGAGAGACCCTGAACTGTTTGTAATTTTAGCAGGCAGAAGTCCAGTCTCAGTCACAGACAAAAACAGGGGCTTATTTCACTGTGAAATAAAGCTCACATCATCACTTTTGTAATGTATATTTAGAGGAGCATTTTGCTATTGAATGAACTGTCAGGGTTCTATGTGGTGTGTCTGTGAGAGATCCTGGACTGTTTGGAATTTTAGCAGGCAGAAGCCGTGTTTAATTCACTGGGCACTGGAGACAAAAACCGGCCCATTTCTCTGCGAAATATGGCTGAATTCAACACTTTTCTAATGTCTATTTAGAGGAGGCTTTTGGCACTCAGAGAACTACCAGGGTTCTAAGTAGTGACAGGTTGTGCCTGGGAAAAATTCTGATCCGTTCGAAAATTTAGCAGGCAGAAGCCCAGTCTCAGGCTCAGGACCCTTGGCAAGAACATTGGCACTTTTCGCTTTGAAAAAGTACTCACCCTCCCAGTTTTCCCATACCAGTCTGAAGGAGGTCTTTGTCACTCTAAAGGTAGCAAGTCTTCTAAGTGGTGGCAGCTGGGGTTTGGGTAAACACCAGATTTGTTAATACTTGCAGAAGACAGAGCCCACTCTCGAGCACAGGGACCTGGACACAAACAGGGGCTGATTTCCCTGAGAAATAAAGCTCACATCGATACTTTGGTAATGTCAGTTTAGAGCAGGTGTTTGGCACTGAAAAAACAGCCAGGCTTCTAAGTGGTGCCAGATTGTGCTTGTGAGAGACCCTGAACTGTTTGGAATTTTAGCAGGCAGAAGCCATGTTTAATTCACTGGGCGCTGGAGACAAACATGGGCCCATTTCTCTGCGAAATATGGCTGAATTCAACACTTTTCTAATGTCTATTTAGAGGAGGCTTTTGGCACTCAGAGAACTACCAGGGTTCTAAGTAGTGACAGGTTGTGCCTGGGAAAAATTCTGATCCGTTCGAAAATTTAGCAGGCAGAAGCCCAGTCTCAGGCTCAGGGCCCTTGGCAAGAACATTGGCACTTTTCGCTTTGAAAAACTACTCACCCTCCCAGTTTTCCCATACCGGTCTGAAGGAGGTCTTTGTCACTCTAAAGGTAGCAAGTCTTCTAAGTGGTGGCAGCTGGGATTTGGAGAGAAACCAGATTTGTTAATACTTGCAGAAGACAGTGCACAGTCTCAAGAACAGGGACCTGGACATAAACAGGGGCCTATTTGACTGTAAATTACAGCTCACTTCGAGACTTTGGGTCATGTTAGTTTATAGCAGGTGTTTGGCACTCAAAAAATAGCCAGGTTTCTAAGTGGTACCAGACTGTGCTTGTGAGAGACCCTGAACTGTTTGGAATTTTAGCAGGCAGAAGCCGTGTTTAATTCACTGGGCACTGGAGACAAACATGGGCCCATTTCTCTGCGAAATATGGCTGAATTCGACACTTTTCTAATGTCTATTTAGAGGAGGCTTTAGGCACTCAAAGAACTACCAGGGTTCTAAATAGTGACAGGTTCTGCCTGGGAAAAATTCTGATCCGTTCGGAAATTTAGCAGGCTGAGAACCAGTCCCAGGCACAGGGCCCTGGGAAAAAACATTGGCACTTTTCACTTTGAAAAACTACTTACCCTCCCAGTTTTCCCATACCAGTCTGAAGGAGGTCTTTGTCACTCTAAAGGTAGCAAGTCTTCTAAGTGGTGGCAGCTGGGGTTTGGGTAAACACCAGATTTGTTAATACTTGCAGAAGACAGAGCCCACTCTCGAGCACAGGGACCTGGACACAAACAGGGGCTGATTTCATTGTGAAATAAAGCTCACATCATCACTTTGGTAATGGCAGTTTAAAGAAGGTGTTTGGCACTGAAAAAACAGCCAGGCTTCTAAGTGGTGCCAGATTGTGCTTGTGAGAGACCCTGAACTGTTTGTAATTTTAGCAGGCAGAAGTCCAGTCTCAGTCACAGACAAAAACAGGGGCTTATTTCACTGTGAAATAAAGCTCACATCATCACTTTTGTAATGTATATTTAGAGGAGCATTTTGCTATTGAATGAACTGTCAGGGTTCTATGTGGTGTGTCTGTGAGAGATCCTGGACTGTTTGGAATTTTAGCAGGCAGAAGCCGTGTTTAATTCACTGGGCACTGGAGACAAAAACCGGCCCATTTCTCTGCGAAATATGGCTGAATTCAACACTTTTCTAATGTCTATTTAGAGGAGGCTTTTGGCACTCAGAGAACTACCAGGGTTCTAAGTAGTGACAGGTTGTGCCTGGGAAAAATTCTGATCCGTTCGAAAATTTAGCAGGCAGAAGCCCAGTCTCAGGCTCAGGACCCTTGGCAAGAACATTGGCACTTTTCGCTTTGAAAAACTACTCACCCTCCCAGTTTTCCCATACCAGTGTGAAGGAGGTTTTTTTCACTCTAAAGGTAGCAAGTCTTCTAAGTGGTGGCAGCTGGGGTTTGGAGAAAAACCAGACTTGTTAATACTTGCAGAAGACAGAGCACAGTCTCAAGAACAGGGACCTGGACATAAACAGGGGCCTATTTGACTGTAAATTACAGCTCACTTCGACATTTTGAGTCATGTTAGTTTATAGCAGGTGTTTGGCACTCAAAGAACAGCCAGGCTTCTAAGTGGTACCAGATTGTGCTTGTGAGAGACCCTGAACTGTTTGTAATTTTAGCAGGCAGAAGTCCAGTCTCAGGCACAGACAAAAACAGGGGCTTATTTCACTGTGAAATAAAGCTCACATCATCACTTTTGTAATGTATATTTAGAGGAGCATTTTGCTATTGAATGAACTGTCAGGGTTCTATGTGGTGTGTCTGTGAGAGATCCTGGACTGTTTGGAATTTTAGCAGGCAGAAGCCGTGTTTAATTCACTGGGCACTGGAGACAAAAACCGGCCCATTTCTCTGCGAAATATGGCTGAATTCAACACTTTTCTAATGTCTATTTAGAGGAGGCTTTTGGCACTCAGAGAACTACCAGGGTTCTAAGTAGTGACAGGTTGCGCCTGGGAAAAATTCTGATCCGTTCGAAAATTTAGCAGGCAGAAGCCCAGTCTCAGGCTCAGGACCCTTGGCAAGAACATTGGCACTTTTCGCTTTGAAAAACTACTCACCCTCCCAGTTTTCCCATACCAGTGTGAAGGAGGTTTTTTTCACTCTAAAGGTAGCAAGTCTTCTAAGTGGTGGCAGCTGGGGTTTGGAGAAAAACCAGACTTGTTAATACTTGCAGAAGACAGAGCACAGTCTCAAGAACAGGGACCTGGACATAAACAGGGGCCTATTTGACTGTAAATTACAGCTCACTTCGACATTTTGAGTCATGTTAGTTTATAGCAGGTGTTTGGCACTCAAAGAACAGCCAGGCTTCTAAGTGGTACCAGATTGTGCTTGTGAGAGACCCTGAACTGTTTGTAATTTTAGCAGGCAGAAGTCCAGTCTCAGTCACAGACAAAAACAGGGGCTTATTTCACTGTGAAATAAAGCTCACATCATCACTTTTGTAATGTATATTTAGAGGAGCATTTTGCTATTGAATGAACTGTCAGGGTTCTATGTGGTGTGTCTGTGAGAGATCCTGGACTGTTTGGAATTTTAGCAGGCAGAAGCCGTGTTTAATTCACTGGGCACTGGAGACAAAAACCGGCCCATTTCTCTGCGAAATATGGCTGAATTCAACACTTTTCTAATGTCTATTTAGAGGAGGCTTTTGGCACTCAGAGAACTACCAGGGTTCTAAGTAGTGACAGGTTGTGCCTGGGAAAAATTCTGATCCGTTCGAAAATTTAGCAGGCAGAAGCCCAGTCTCAGGCTCAGGACCCTTGGCAAGAACATTGGCACTTTTCGCTTTGAAAAACTACTCACCCTCCCAGTTTTCCCATACCAGTCTGAAGGAGGTCTTTGTCACTCTAAAGGTAGCAAGTCTTCTAAGTGGTGGCAGCTGGGGTTTGGGTAAACACCAGATTTGTTAATACTTGCAGAAGACAGAGCCCACTCTCGAGCACAGGGACCTGGACACAAACAGGGGCTGATTTCCCTGAGAAATAAAGCTCACATCGATACTTTGGTAATGTCAGTTTAGAGCAGGTGTTTGGCACTGAAAAAACAGCCAGGCTTCTAAGTGGTGCCAGATTGTGCTTGTGAGAGACCCTGAACTGTTTGGAATTTTAGAAGGCAGAAGCCGTGTTTAATTCACTGGGCGCTGGAGACAAACATGGGCCCATTTCTCTGCGAAATATTGCTAAATTCAACACTTTTCTAATGTCTATTTAGAGGAGGCTTTTGGCACTCAGAGAACTACCAGGGTTCTAAGTAGTGCCAGGTTGCGCCTAGGAAAAATTCTGATCCGTTCGGAAATTTAGCAGGCAGAAGCCCAGTCTCAGGCTCAGGGCCCTTGGCAAGAACATTGGCACTTTTCGCTTTGAAAAACTACTCACCCTCCCAGTTTTCCCATACCAGTGTGAAGGAGGTTTTTTTCACTCTAAAGGTAGCAAGTCTTCTAAGTGGTGGCAGCTGGGGTTTGGAGAAAAACCAGACTTGTTAATACTTGCAGAAGACAGAGCACAGTCTCAAGAACAGGGACCTGGACATAAACAGGGGCCTATTTGACTGTAAATTACAGCTCACTTCGACATTTTGAGTCATGTTAGTTTATAGCAGGTGTTTGGCACTCAAAGAACAGCCAGGCTTCTAAGTGGTACCAGATTGTGCTTGTGAGAGACCCTGAACTGTTTGTAATTTTAGCAGGCAGAAGTCCAGTCTCAGTCACAGACAAAAACAGGGGCTTATTTCACTGTGAAATAAAGCTCACATCATCACTTTTGTAATGTATATTTAGAGGAGCATTTTGCTATTGAATGAACTGTCAGGGTTCTATGTGGTGTGTCTGTGAGAGATCCTGGACTGTTTGGAATTTTAGCAGGCAGAAGCCGTGTTTAATTCACTGGGCACTGGAGACAAAAACCGGCCCATTTCTCTGCGAAATATGGCTGAATTCAACACTTTTCTAATGTCTATTTAGAGGAGGCTTTTGGCACTCAGAGAACTACCAGGGTTCTAAGTAGTGACAGGTTGTGCCTGGGAAAAATTCTGATCCGTTCGAAAATTTAGCAGGCAGAAGCCCAGTCTCAGGCTCAGGACCCTTGGCAAGAACATTGGCACTTTTCGCTTTGAAAAACTACTCACCCTCCCAGTTTTCCCATACCAGTCTGAAGGAGGTCTTTGTCACTCTAAAGGTAGCAAGTCTTCTAAGTGGTGGCAGCTGGGGTTTGGGTAAACACCAGATTTGTTAATACTTGCAGAAGACAGAGCCCACTCTCGAGCACAGGGACCTGGACACAAACAGGGGCTGATTTCCCTGAGAAATAAAGCTCACATCGATACTTTGGTAATGTCAGTTTAGAGCAGGTGTTTGGCACTGAAAAAACAGCCAGGCTTCTAAGTGGTGCCAGATTGTGCTTGTGAGAGACCCTGAACTGTTTGGAATTTTAGAAGGCAGAAGCCGTGTTTAATTCACTGGGCGCTGGAGACAAACATGGGCCCATTTCTCTGCGAAATATTGCTAAATTCAACACTTTTCTAATGTCTATTTAGAGGAGGCTTTTGGCACTCAGAGAACTACCAGGGTTCTAAGTAGTGACAGGTTGCGCCTAGGAAAAATTCTGATCCGTTCGGAAATTTAGCAGGCAGAAGCCCAGTCTCAGGCTCAGGGCCCTTGGCAAGAACATTGGCACTTTTCGCTTTGAAAAACTACTCACCCTCCCAGTTTTCCCATACCAGTGTGAAGGAGGTTTTTTTCACTCTAAAGGTAGCAAGTCTTCTAAGTGGTGGCAGCTGGGGTTTGGAGAAAAACCAGACTTGTTAATACTTGCAGAAGACAGAGCACAGTCTCAAGAACAGGGACCTGGACATAAACAGGGGCCTATTTGACTGTAAATTACAGCTCACTTCGACATTTTGAGTCATGTTAGTTTATAGCAGGTGTTTGGCACTCAAAGAACAGCCAGGCTTCTAAGTGGTACCAGATTGTGCTTGTGAGAGACCCTGAACTGTTTGTAATTTTAGCAGGCAGAAGTCCAGTCTCAGTCACAGACAAAAACAGGGGCTTATTTCACTGTGAAATAAAGCTCACATCATCACTTTTGTAATGTATATTTAGAGGAGCATTTTGCTATTGAATGAACTGTCAGGGTTCTATGTGGTGTGTCTGTGAGAGATCCTGGACTGTTTGGAATTTTAGCAGGCAGAAGCCGTGTTTAATTCACTGGGCACTGGAGACAAAAACCGGCCCATTTCTCTGCGAAATATGGCTGAATTCAACACTTTTCTAATGTCTATTTAGAGGAGGCTTTTGGCACTCAGAGAACTACCAGGGTTCTAAGTAGTGACAGGTTGTGCCTGGGAAAAATTCTGATCCGTTCGAAAATTTAGCAGGCAGAAGCCCAGTCTCAGGCTCAGGACCCTTGGCAAGAACATTGGCACTTTTCGCTTTGAAAAACTACTCACCCTCCCAGTTTTCCCATACCAGTCTGAAGGAGGTCTTTGTCACTCTAAAGGTAGCAGGTCTTCTAAGTGGTGGCAGCTGGGGTTTGGGTAAACACCAGATTTGTTAATACTTGCAGAAGACAGAGCCCACTCTCGAGCACAGGGACCTGGACACAAACAGGGGCTGATTTCCCTGAGAAATAAAGCTCACATCGATACTTTGGTAATGTCAGTTTAGAGCAGGTGTTTGGCACTGAAAAAACAGCCAGGCTTCTAAGTGGTGCCAGATTGTGCTTGTGAGAGACCCTGAACTGTTTGGAATTTTAGAAGGCAGAAGCCGTGTTTAATTCACTGGGCGCTGGAGACAAACATGGGCCCATTTCTCTGCGAAATATTGCTAAATTCAACACTTTTCTAATGTCTATTTAGAGGAGGCTTTTGGCACTCAGAGAACTACCAGGGTTCTAAGTAGTGACAGGTTGCGCCTGGGAAAAATTCTGATCCGTTCGAAAATTTAGCAGGCAGAAGCCCAGTCTCAGGCTCAGGGCCCTTGGCAAGAACATTGGCACTTTTCGCTTTGAAAAACTACTCACCCTCCCAGTTTTCCCATACCGGTCTGAAGGAGGTCTTTGTCACTCTAAAGGTAGCAAGTCTTCTAAGTGGTGGCAGCTGGGATTTGGAGAGAAACCAGATTTGTTAATACTTGCAGAAGACAGTGCACAGTCTCAAGAACAGGGACCTGGACATAAACAGGGGCCTATTTGACTGTAAATTACAGCTCACTTCGAGACTTTGGGTCATGTTAGTTTATAGCAGGTGTTTGGCACTCAAAAAATAGCCAGGTTTCTAAGTGGTACCAGACTGTGCTTGTGAGAGACCCTGAACTGTTTGGAATTTTAGCAGGCAGAAGCCGTGTTTAATTCACTGGGCACTGGAGACAAACATGGGCCCATTTCTCTGCGAAATATGGCTGAATTCGACACTTTTCTAATGTCTATTTAGAGGAGGCTTTAGGCACTCAAAGAACTACCAGGGTTCTAAATAGTGACAGGTTCTGCCTGGGAAAAATTCTGATCCGTTCGGAAATTTAGCAGGCTGAGAACCAGTCTCAGGCACAGGGCCCTGGGAAAAAACATTGGCACTTTTCACTTTGAAAAACTACTTACCCTCCCAGTTTTCCCATACCAGTCTGAAGGAGGTCTTTGTCACTCTAAAGGTAGCAAGTCTTCTAAGTGGTGGCAGCTGGGGTTTGGGTAAACACCAGATTTGTTAATACTTGCAGAAGACAGAGCCCACTCTCGAGCACAGGGACCTGGACACAAACAGGGGCTGATTTCATTGTGAAATAAAGCTCACATCATCACTTTGGTAATGGCAGTTTAAAGCAGGTGTTTGGCACTGAAAAAACAGCCAAGCTTCTAAGTGGTGCCAGATTGTGCTTGTGAGAGACCCTGAACTGTTTGGAATTTTAGCAGGCAGAAGCCATGTTTAATTCACTGGGCACTGGAGACAAAGAGAGGCCTATTTCTCTGTGAAATGCAGCTCACTTCACCACGTTTGTAAGATTTGTTTAGAGCAGGTGTTTGGCAATGAATGAACAGCCAGGTTCTAAGTGGTGCCAGATGGTGTCTGTGAGATCCTAAATTGTTTGGCATATGAGCAGGCTGAAGCCCAGTCTCGGGCACAGACAAAAACAGGGGCTTATTTCACTGTGAAATAAAGCTCACATCATCACTTTTGTAATGTATGTTTAGAGGAGCATTTTGGTACTGAATGAACTGTCAGGGTTCTATGTGGTGTGTCTGTGGGAGATCCTGGACTGTTTGGAATTTTAGCAGGCACAAGCCGTGTTTAATTCACTGGGCACTGGAGACAAACATGGGCCCATTTCTCTGCGAAATATGGCTGAATTCACCACTTTTCTAATGTCTATTTAGCGGAGGCTTTTGGCACTCAGAGAACTACCAGGGTTCTAAGTAGTGACAGGTTGTGCCTGGGAAAAATTCTGATCCGTTCAGGATTATGGCAGGCAGAAGCCCAGTATCGGGCACTGGCACCTGGACACAAATAATGGCCTATTTCTCTGTGAAATACAGCTCACTTCACCAGTTTTCTAATGTTAGTTTATAGCAGGTGTTTGGCACTCAAAAAACAGCCAGGCTTCTAAGTGGTACCAGATTGTGCTTGTGAGAGACTCTGCACTGTTTGGAATTTTAGCAGGCAGCAGCCACGTTTAATTAACTGGGCAGTGGACACAAACAGGGGCCTATTTCTCTGTGAAATGCAGCCTTAGACTGGGCTTCTGCCTGCTAAATTTCCAAACTGTTCCGGATTTCTCTCAGACTAAAGATGCCGCTGCTTAGAACCCTGGCTGGACTTGGGCTGCCAAAACCCACCTCTAAATGGACATTACAAAAGAGTTGAAGTGTTTCACAGAGAAAGTTCTAATCCTTAACCTAAATTTCTGACCGCTTTTGTTCAAAAGATACTGTACAGTATGTTGTCCAATAATTAAAAATTGCACAAAGAATAAGATTCCCAGACCAAACCAAACCACCCCCTTCACTGCTCCATCTTAATTTTGGGAGAAAGAGCTATAGAGTTTCTAAATGCTCTCCTTCCATGCTATTCAGTCCTTTGCTGCACATCTCCAGAGAGGATTTACTCCTGCTTTTGTTCCCAACACCACCTCTCTCTCCAGCACAAATCCCACTGGTCAGACAGAGATGGAGCAGACCTAAGGCAATGGTTCCGGCAGCACCTGCAATTCCCAGCTCCCTGTTCCCTGGAATGCTCATCCGAGCGCTCGTGGCAATCTCGCTTCAGCCCAGACTCCCTCCTCCCCAGAGGGAAACGCAGCCTGATGGGACACGGCTCTGGCACCCCATTTCCTCTTGCTGGAAAGCCCTAGGTAAACGTAGTCCCTCAGACCTTGCATCCCTGAACACCAGGAGAGCTGGCATTTCACCCAGATCCAGGATTCCCTAGGCAGCCAATCCCAGCAGGGAGGAAAAGAGGAACGCAGCATCCCTGTGACTTACCCCACAGCACAGACAGGACCAGGAGCCCTCAAGCACAGACCCCTGATGCTGAAGTCTCTTGGCTTTGGCTGTTCAACCACCACAGCTTTTGGCAAAGATGCGAGCAGCGTAATGATTTTTCCCGTCCTGAAAGAGAGGAGGAAAAGAAAAGAAAATTAAGTCCCCTGCAGAAGTCAAAGAATCCTGGCTTTCACATTTCTGCTCTCATTGCTCACTAAGGGGTTTTATCCAGGTGACACCAATTCAAATGCAAAAGTGCCTTTTCCCAGCATTTTTATTCCAAACTATTTCAGAAATTAAAAGGATGCTCATCTTTCTTATTGCATTCTTTGCTTGATTTTAACAGAACCATTTTCATCCCAGACCCTGCTTGTCAGTCATTCAATCCTTTACCACTGGACTTTGCACAAAGGGACACCCCAGGTGCTGCATCACAAGAAATCCCAAAGAGAAACCCCCCCAAAACCTGACAGAGAAAGGTTTCGAGGCACTCCAGAACACAGCTGTTCATTCCTTGTCAGGCCACACCAATTCTGTCACATCCACCTGAGCTGTGCAGGTGAGACAAAGGCTCCCCTTCCTCCTAGGGAATCACTGTCTGAGACCACACATGTCACTCCAGGGCAGGACCTGAAAACAACGTGGGAAAGGCAAAATGAAAATGTTTTCTGTCAAAAAAAAGTGTAATAATAATCATCATCATCAGAATCTATGGACAAATTTAGTAACATCACTTTCATATGATAAATACAGGCCATGCCCATCCTTCCAGCCCAGGTGAAAGCAGGAAGGAGAACTACAAAAAGAGTCCCTTTTATGGATGCATTTCCTAAACAATCTTCCACATTGTGAGCTCTTTGTGTTCTTTTAAAAAATGGATTGCTGCTAAAAACATCTGAGGGGCCAGAGGCATCAGACAACCCAAAACTATCAGCATTCACACCGATTGCTACTGCAGATATATTCACAGTCCATCTTTGGCCAAACAAATCCCAGGATGGTTTTGCTTTCCTGACAGACTTGGCCAATTTAATTCCCACTTAGCAAGGCAACAGACCCTGTGTGGCTTGGGGGTCAGAGCCCCCCTCTGGCACAAGAACTCCAAAAAAGATGGGAAAGAAGAATCCAAGAGGAAATTGAAATCCCACCTATGCAACCTGCTTCTGGCAGGTTCCTTGTGGCTTTTGGGGCACAAGAAAAGCCTTTAGACCAGAAAAACTGACATGAAAACCCCAACCCGAGCACGTCTCAGAAAGATGTAGCGCTTAAGGTGACACATGTGGCACTGCTTTCACCGGGACCCGGGCGAGGGGAAGCGGCGCGGAGCAGATGCCGGCGCGGGGAGGGAGGAGATGCCGAGCGGGAGGCGGCGCAGAGCGGCGGAACGGGACGCTGGCGCGGAGCCGAACCGAGCGGAGCGGCGCCGAGCCGAGCGGAGCCGAGCCGCGCGGCGCCGAGCGGCACCGAGCCGAGCGGCGCCGAGCCGACCCGAGCGGCACCGAGCCGAGGGGAGCCGCGCGGCGCCGAGCCGAGCGGAGCCGAGCCGACCCGAGCGGCACCGAGCCGAGCGGAGCCGCGCGGCGCCGAGCGGAGCCGAGCCGACCCGAGCGGCACCGAGCCGAGCGGACCCGCGCGGCGCCGAGCCGAGCGGAGCCGAGCGGAGCCGAGCCGACCCGCGCGGAGCCGAGCGGCGCCGAGCCGACCCGCGCGGAGCCGAGCGGCGCCGAGCCGACCCGCGCGGAGCCGAGCGGAGCCGAGCCGACCCGCGCGGAGCCGAGCCGAGCGGAGCCGAGCCGACCCGCGCGGCGCCGAGCGGCGCCGAGCCGACCCGCGCGGCGCCGAGCGGCGCCGAGCCGACCCGCGCGGCGCCGAGCGGCGCCGAGCCGACCCGCGCGGAGCCGAGCCGACCCGCGCGGAGCCGAGCCGACCCGCGCGGAGCCGAGCCGACCCGCGCGGAGCCGAGCGGCGCCAGGCGAGAGAAGCCGTTGCCGAGCCGCAGCGGCTCGGCCCCCGGGGCTAAGGCTGCTCCTCTGGCGGGGGCTGCGCCGGGAGAACCGCGCCTGCCCCTGCCCACCCAGCGGGGCCGGCACCGGGCCCGGGCGGCCCCCGAGCCCCCTCCGGAGTGGACGAAACGAGCTCGGTTCCTGCCGCCGCTCCCGCCTGCCGCTCTGGCACAGCTCGGTTCGGCTCTGCGGCTCGGCTCTGCACGGTTCACACTCGCCCGCGTCTGTCAGTCCCCTTAAAATCACAGCTGGAGGACTATTTCCCGCAGTTTAAACACATACAAAAATGGAAGAAGTGCCTCTCCCCTCAATTTAAATTTCTTTTGTCCCCATAGCCCCCCTTTTTTTCCTGGGGGCACCAGGGAGGGATAGCCAAGAGAAAGCTGACTAGGGAAAAGAGACAAGTTCCCACTACAAAGCCACACTGGCTCACCTGTTCAGCAGTTGCTTTGTCGCACAGAAGTGTCCCTCAGCACCTCGCTGAAGCAGTGCTCCACATCCCAGCATTTCCCCAGATCCTGTGAGGTGCTCTCACCTCCGTTCCACGAGGTACCCCCGGGAACCCACCATAAACTGCTCTCCCCCAGCAGCTCCATACCGAAGAGAGCAGTAAAACCCTCCCCCTAAAACAGCCCCCAGCAGGACCTGCTCATCCTCACTCTCATTGTGAACACCTGGGACTGCTCACCCTAAGTGCTCACACCTGGGGCTGCCCTGTTCTCTCATCACCTTAAGTGCTCACACTGGAGGAGAGGCCACACTCACCGGGGAGGGGGCCACGCCCCCAGGAGAGGAGATCCCTTCCACCCCCAAGGAAGGTGGCCCCGCCCACCAGGGAATAGCCCCTTGCCTCAGGAAATGAGACCACGCCTACAAAGAGGCCATGCCTACGGAAGAACAGCCCTTGCCTTCCAGGAAAGTAGGCTGCACCCACCAGGGAGGGGACATGTCCCATAGTCTGGGGGGCGGGGCTTCACCCCCAGGGGCAGGGCCTCCTCTGCTGGAGGTGGGGCCTCTGGCTCTTGGGGCGGGGCCTCTTTTCCTGGGAGCGGGGGGGGTGGGGTCACTGAGAGACATAGAGAATTAGAAAAAGAAACACAGAGACAGAAAGAGTTAGGGTGAGAGAGAGAAAGCAAAATACTTAGGGGTTAAAGGAAAATAGTAATACACAGTTAGAGAAACAGAGAAGAAACAGACTTACAGGGAAAGAGTGGTAGAGGGAAATAAGGATATAGTGATAGACTTAGAGAACCAGAGAGACGCAGAGAGCTCAAAATAGAAAAGCAAAGCCAGAAATAGACTGAAAAGTAAAGTGAGAAGCAAAGCAAGAAAGACAGTGAAGAAAATGAATAAATCATACCAAATAAAGACAGGAGCCAGGGGAAGAGGGGGGAGAAGGACTGGGGTATCTTTATTATATTCAATTTTATTGAATGAATTTTTTTTTTAATTTACACTTCATCAAACACAGCCAAACAATGTATACAAAGGCAAGTACAGATACAAATTGAATTACAAACACAATCCATATACACGCTGTTAAATGCAAATTTACATATAGAGCAATACCTGGAAATGCAGCAGCAAATGCACAATAATACCATTGACTGCAAGTCAAATACATATTAATGCAATATATCCATCCTCCTATTTCAAAACTGCTCACCGTAGTTTGCTTTATTTATACAGGAAATCCAAAGGATAGTCAGCACACAGAAGACTCTCATCTGCCACATGCACCTCCTTATGCTTACCTGCGACTCACCGTTGCTCTCCTGGTTCTGTATAATGTGTGCTTTATTAATGTATTAGTTATCATCAATAAAGTATACATATATATTATGCTAAAATATAGTTTGCACAGATACCTTTGTAAATTCTGAAAGAAGCTGGCCATTAGGTAATGCTGAACAATCAGCATTCATCTGGATAAAAACCCCAGGAGCAGAGCTGAAACTTGTTTTCATTGGCAGCTGTACCTTCCTGCAAGTTGTGTTATCGTACCTACGTAGCACACACAAAGATTTCACCCTGCTTATAAACCTTCATGTACTCCCCCCTGCCCCCCACTTGTGCTGCTGCAAAGATGGAAACTGCTAATGGAAGGTTTCAGAAATACAAACCAGCACCATCTGTATTTTTCACCAGGTATGAATGCAGGATGAGCATAACTTCATCACATATGACAGGTGCTAAAATTCCAGATGCTCCTTCAGCTTTCTGACTATGGACTAATCTAAGATGCTCCTTGAGCTAGAAACCAACAATTTATGCTAGAAAAGGAAACCAGGTTCAGAAGAAATTATTTTCTTCTATTTTGCCCTAATGATAAACAGGAAGGTTACTGAAACACAGTAATGCACATCATGCTAAAACTCATTTTGTTCCTATTTTCCATCTCTTACTAGCTTAGCAAAAAGGGTGTCCACAGATAGAACAAGATTGCTTAAAATGAAAAGGACAAAGAACTCAGATATTTTAAATGAAGAGGCTAAAACAAAAATGGTTCACGCAGAATGTTTTAGGTGGAATAATTCTGTTCCATTACTTCAACTTCTTTGCGCTTTGAAAGGACAAGGACTAACAGAGTTTGGAATGTAGGAATCACCATGTCATTATTCAATTTTATTGAAATAAAACTGATTTTTTTCTCCAGTACTAGAGAATCTCAGCTGCTTATCAATGACAATCTATTCATATCAATAGTAAATACTTTTTTACCTCTGAGAAGGTTACAAACCTTCACAATAGCTTCCCCACAGCTGGATCTCTGCAAACACTTTTGGAAAATATTTGTGTTGACCCTTGACCCCCTGACCTTTGACCTTTGACCCCTGACCTTTAACCCTTGACCTTTGACCTTTAAATCCATGACCTTAGACCTTTGACCCTTGACCTTTGACCCCATGACCTTTGACCTTTGACCCTTGACCTTTGTCCCTTGATCCCATGACCTTTGACCCTTGATCCCTGACCTTTGAGCTTTGACCCCATGACCCTTGACCTTTGACCCCTGACCTTTGACCTTTGACCCCATGACCCTTGACCCTTGATATTTGACCCCATGACCCTTGACCTTTGACCCCATGACCTTTGACACCTGACCTTTGACCTTTGACCCCATGACCTTTGACCTTTGATCCCATGACCTTTGACCACATGACCTTTGACCCCATGACCTTTGACCTTTGACCCATGACCCCTGACCTTTGACCCCCTGACCTTTGACCTTTGACCCCATGACCTTTGACCCATGACCTTTGACCCCATGACCTTTGACCCCATGACCTTTGACCTTTGACCCCATGACCTTTGACCTTTGACCCCATGACCTTTGACCCCATGACCTTTGACCTTTGACCCATGACCCCTGACCTTTGACCCCTGACCTTTGACCCCATGACCTTTGACCCTTGACCTTTGACCCCTGACCTTTGACCCTTGACCTTTGACCCCCTGACCTTTGACCCTTGACCTTTGACCCCATGACCTTTGACCTTTGACCCCTTGACTCCTGACCTTTGACCCTTGACCTTTGACCCCATGACCTTTGACCCCATGACCTTTGACCTTTGACCCACGAACCCTGACCTTTGACCCCCTGACCTTTGACCTTTGACCCCATGACACTTGACCTTTGACCTTATGACCTTTGACCCCTGACCTTTGACCTGTGACCTTTGACCCCATGACCTTTGACCCATGACCCTTGACCTTTGACCCCATGACCTTTGACCCCTGACCTTTGACCTTTGACCCCCCATGACCTTTGACCTTTGACCCCATGACCTTTGACCTTATGAGCTTTGACCCATGACCTTTGATCCCCTGACCTTTGACCCTTGACCTTTGACCCCATGACCTTTGACCTTTGACCCCATGACCCTTGACTCCTGACCTTTGACCCTTGACCTTTGACCCCATGGCCTTTGACCCCATGGCCTTTGACCTTTGACCTTTGACCCCATGACCTTTAACCCCATGACCTTTGACCCATGACCCCTGACCTTTGACCCCCTGACCTTTGACCTTTGACCCCATGACCTTTGACCCTTGACCTTTGACCCCATGACCTTTGACCTTTGACCCCATGACCTTTGACCTTTGACCCCATGACCTTTGTCCCTTGATCCCATGACCTTTGACCTTTGATCTCTGACCCCTGACCATTGACCCTTGACCCCATGACCTTTGACCTTTGACCCCATGACCTTTGACCTTTGACCCCATGACCTTTGACCCTTGACCTTTGACCTTTGACCTTTGACCCATGACCCATGACTTTTGACCCCTGACCTTTGACCCCTGACCTTTGACCCCACGACCTTCGACCTTTGGCCCTTGACCTTTGACTCCATGACCTTTGACCTTTGACCCCATGACCTTTGACCTTTGACCCCTTGACCTTTGACCTTTAACACCATGACCTTTGACCCCATGACCTTTGACCCCATGACCTTTGACCTTTGACCCATGACCCCTGACCTTTGACCCCTGGCCTTTGACCTTTGACCCCATGACCCTTGACCCCATGACCCTTGACCCCATGACCCTTGACCTTTGACCCTTGACCTTTGGCCCCCTGACCTTTGACCCATGACCTTTGACCCCATGACCTTTGACCTTTGACCCCATGACCCTTGACTCCTGACCTTTGACCCCATGACCTTTGACCTTTGACCCCTGACCTTTGACCCATGAACCCTGACCTTTGACCCCCTGACCTTTGACCTTTGACCCCATGACCCTTGACCTTTGACCTTATGATCTTTGACCCATGACCTTTGACCCCATGACCTTTGACCCCATGACCTTTGACCCCATGACCTTTGACCCCATGATCTTTGACCTTTGACCCCATGACCTTTGACCTTTGACCCCATGACCTTTGTCCCTTGATCCCATGACCTTTGACCTTTGATCTCTGACCGCTGACCTTTGACCCTTGACCCCATGACCTTTGACCTTTGACCCCATGACCTTTGACCGTGGACCCATGACCCCCGACCTTTGACCTTTGACCCCATGACCTTTGACCTTTGACCCATGACCCATGACCTTTGACCCTTGACCTTTGACCCCATGACCTTTGACCTTTGACCTTTGACCCCATGACCTTTGACCCCTTGACCTTTGACCTTTGACCCCATGACCTTTGACCTTTGACCCATGACCCCTGACCCCTGACCTTTGACCCCATGACCTTTGACCTTTGACCCCTGACCTTTGACCCCTGACCTTTGACCCTTGACCTTTGACCCCCTGACCTTTGACCTTATGACCCTTGACTCCTGACCTTTGACCCTTGACCTTTGACCCCATGATCTTTGACCCCATGATCTTTGACCCCATGACCCACGAACCCTGACCTTTGACCCCCTGACCTTTGACCTTTGACCCCATGACACTTGACCTTTGACCTTATGACCTTTGACCCCTGACCTTTGACCCTTGACCTTTAACCCCATGACCTTTGACCCCATGACCTTTGACCCCATGACCGTTGACCTTTGACCCCATGACCTTTGACCTTTGACCCCGTGACCTTGACCTTTGACCTGTGACCTTTGACCCCATGACCTTTGACCCATGACCCTTGATTTTTTGACCCCTGACCTTTGACCCCATGACCTTTGACCTTTGACCCCATGACCTTTGACCTTTGACCTTATGAGCTTTGACCTTTGACCCATGACCTCTGACCTTTGACCCCTGATTTTTGACCTTTGACCTTTGACCCCCATGACCCTTGACTCCTGACCTTTGACCCTTGACCTTTGACCCCATGACCCTTGACCTTTGACCCCATGACCCTTGACCTTTGACCCCCATGACCTTTGACCCCTGACCTTTGACCCCATGACCTTTGACCTTTGACCCCATGACCTTTGACCTTATGACCCCATGACCTTTGACCTTTGACCCCGTGACCTTTGACCTTTGATCCCATGACCTTTGACCCCATGACCTTTGACCTTTGACCCCCTGACCTTTGACCTTTGACCCCATGACCTTTGACCCCTTGACCTTTGACCCCTGACCTTTGACCCCGTGACCTTTGACCCCTGTGACCTTTGACCTTTGACCTTTGACCTTTGACCCCATGACCTTTGACCTTTGACCCCATGACCTTTGACCCATGATCCTGACCTTTGACCCCTGACTTTTGACCTTTGACCTTTGACCCCATGACCTTTGACCCATGACCCATGACCTTTGACCCCTGACCTTTGACCCTTGATTTTTGACCCCCATGACCTTTGACCTTTGACCCTATGACCTTTGATTTTATGACCCCTGACCTTTGACCTTTGACCCTTGACCTTTGACCCTTGACCACTGACCTTTGACCCCGTGACCTTTGACCTTTGACCTTTGACCACATGACCTTTGACTTAAGACCTTTGACCTTTGACCCTTGACCTTTGACCCCATGACCTTTGACCCTTGACCTTTGACCTTTGACCCCCATGACCCTTGACCTTTGACCTTTGACCCCATGACCTTTGATCTTTGACCCCATGACCTTTGATCTTTGACCTTGACCCCCTGACCTTTGACCTTTGACCCCTGACCTTTGATCCCTGACTTTTGACCTTTGACCTTTGACCCCCGTGACCTTTGACCTTTGACCCATGACCCATGACCTTTTACCCCATGACCCTTGACCCCATAACCTTTGACCTCTGACCTTTGACCTTTGACCCCTGTCCTTTGACCTTTGTCGTTTGACCCCATGACCTCTGACATTTGACTTTTGATCTTTGACCCCATGACCTTTGACCTTTGACCTTTGACCTTTGATTTTTGACCCCATGACCCTTGACCTTTGACCCCCTATGCCCCTTGACCTTTGACCCCTGACCTTTGACCCCATGACCCTTGACCTTTGACCCCCTAACCTTTGACCTTTGACCTTTGACCTTATGACCTGTGACATTTGACCTTTGACCCATGACCCTTGACCCCTGACCTTTGACTCATGACCCTTGACCTTTGACCTTATGACCCTTGACCTTTGACCTTTGACCCCATGACCTTTGACCTTTGACCCCCATGACCCTTGACCTTTGACCTTTGACCTTTGACCCCCTGCCTTTTGACCCTTGACCTTTGACCTTTGACCCCCTGATTTTTGGCCCTTGACCTTTGACCTTTGACCTTTGACCCTTGACACCTGACCTTTGGCCTTTTATCCTTAACCCTTGACCTCTGACCTTTGATTTTTGACCTTTGACCTTTTGACCTTTGACCCTTCACCTTTGACACCCTGACTCTGATATTTGACCCTTGACCCCTGATCTTTGACCTTTGACCTTTGACCTTTGACCCCTGACCCTTGACCCCTGACCCCTAACCCTGACTTTAACACCGTCACCCTAACACCATCACCCTAAGTGTAGAGTTAGGGGTGGGTGTGAAGTAGGGGTGGGTGCTAGGGTTATTGAGGGGTGCTAATTAGAGGTGGGTGTTAGGGTTAGGGAGGGGTGATAATTAGGGGTGGGTGTTAGGGTTAGGGAGGGGTGTTAATTAGGGGTGGGTGTTTGGGGAATGGGGTGCTAATTAGGGGTGGGTGTTTGGGGATGGGGTGCTAATTAGGGGGTGGGTGTTTAGGGATGGGGTGCGAATTAGGGGGTGGGTGTTTAGGGATGGGGTGATAATTAGGGTTGGCATGGTGCCAACTGTGTGGCTGAGTGCCCGCAGGGACCCCCTACATGGGTGGGTGGGCGTGGTGTAGCCCTGCCTGGGGGGGGGGGGGCGGCGGCGGCGCATGGGGGGGTCCTCCCTCCCTGTCATGTGGGTGTGGTCCTGGCCCTAGTGTATTCAGCCCTCAGGTGGGTGGTGGCACCTGCAGGGATGGGGTAGGGTGGGGGCTGATCCATCCCAGGTATGTGGTACCTGTAGGGGGTGGGGCTAGGGGGGCCTGGACCTCCTCGGTAAGGGCTAATTAGGGGCCCTATATAGTATATATAAAAAGAATAAAAACTATAAGTCTGGTGCAGCAGTAGAAAGTTTCAGGCTCCCGGGGAGTAAATTGTTTTTATTTGTTTTAATGTTTTTTTTAATTTACTCCCAGGGAGCCTGAAAGTTTCTACTGCTGCTTTTTTAAAGCTATAAAGGAAAAGAAAGTTAGAGAAGCAAAGAGAGAGAAGCAAAGAGAAGAAGAGAGAGAAGCAAAGAGAAGAAGAGAGAGAAGCAAAGAGAGAGAAGCAAAGAGAAGAAGAGAGAGAAGCAAAGAGAAGAAGAGAGAGAAGCAAAGAGAAGAAGAGAGAGAAGCAAAGAGAAGCAAAGAGAGAGAAGCAAAGAGAGAGAAGCAAAGAGAGAGAAGCAAAGAGAGAGAAGCAAAGAGAGAGAAGCAAAGAGAGAGAAGCAAAGAGAAGAAGAGAGAGAAGCAAAGAGAAGAAGAGAGAGAAGCAAAGAGAAGAAGAGAGAAGCAAAGAGAGAGAAGCAAAGAGAGAGAAGCAAAGAGAGAGAAGCAAAGAGAAGAAGAGAGAGAAGCAAAGAGAAGAAGAGAGAGAAGCAGAGAGGGAGAGAGAGAAAAGACAGAGAAGCAGAGAGAAACAGGGAAACAAAGGTGGAGAAGGAAATAAATAGGAAAAATAGAGGAAAGTAGAGTTAGAGAGGACTTAGAAAACCAAAGTCAGAAATAGACTGAAAGGTAAAGAGAGAAAGAGTGAGGAAAATAAATAAAGACAGGAGCCGGGGAGGGGTACGTGGGGAGAAGCGGGGGGATATCTTTATTAGGGTCGGGGTGGAACTTTATTGAATGATTTTTTTTTTTTAATTACACTTCATCAAAATACAGCCAAACAATGTATACAAAGGCAAGTACAGATACAAATTGAATTACAAATACAATCCATATACATGATGTTACATGCAAACTTACATACAGAGCAATACAGGGAAATGCAGCAGCAAATGCACAACAATACCATCGACTGCGAGCCAAATACATATTAACGCAATATATCCATCCTCCTATTCCAGGACCGCTCGCCTCGGTTTGCTTTATTTATACAGGATATCCAAAGGACAATCTGCACACGGAAAAACCTCTCATCTGCCGCACGCTAATCCTTATGCTTACCTGCGACTCGCCGTCGCTCTCCTGGTTCCCGGGAGCCTCGGGAAAATCGTCCCACCCGAAGAAAACCCCGGGTCCTGGTCGATCTGCTGGGGATTTTTTCTTCTAAATGCAAAAATTAATTGAAAAACCTGAAAGGCAAAAGAAATGCAAGCAAGGTTAGAACCCTTCGGCACGCAAATGCACCCTCGCTCTCGTCTCAAGCACTCTGCTGAACCGCACTCGCCGCGCTCCTCGGGAACTCGGTTCCCGGGAGCCTCGGGAAAAATCGCCCTGCCTGACGAAAACCCCGGGCCCTGGTCGGTCTGCGCCCGAACTTTGGCGATGAACGTCGCCTCGCAGACCGGCCGGGACCGAGGAAAAAAAAACCCAGCCGGGGGGAAAAAAAAAAAACAACCCGGCTGGGGATTTTTTATTCTAAGTGTAAAAATTAATTGAAAATGCTGAAAAGGAAAAGACATGCATGCAAGGTTAGACCCGCTCGGCACACGCGCTCGCTCTGGCCGTCTCAAGCGGCGGCAGACCCACGCAAACTCTCGCAAACAGACAAACGGTCACACGCTCTTTAGCTGACTGCAATCCTTACCCGAAAAGCTACGCTGAAGAGGACGCTTGGACGCATCTTCCGGCTGCTGGTCTTCTACGTTGAACCGGAGACTCCGGGAATAGTGGCGGCGGCGGCAGCTGCGGAGACGGCTATCTGCCTGGGGTACCTGTGAGACAATGGGAGGAGGTCAATGAAGGTTTAGCTGAATTAGGAGATAACCTCAGACATTTCCTACCCAAAATCCCATGGAAAAGAGACCAACAATCAAGTTTCATAGCTACTCTACCTAACTGTGACTACCTAACTGTGTGCCAGGGCAGGGCAGCTCCGAGCAGAAGCAACATTTACAAGGCACAGCAAAGTGAGCAACATCACATCATGTACAAGGCACAGCAAAGTGAGCAACATCACATCATGTACAAGGCACAGCAAAGTGAGCAACATCACATCAGATACAAGGCGTGGCAAAATAAGTGACGTGTACAAAGCGATGTAAGTGCGTGACGATGGACCGTGACGCCTTGAGGCGAGTCGGTTCTGAAGCTGTGAGGAGGACGCTCTGGAAGCTCGGAGGAAGGAAGGGCCGCCGAGGGACCGTGGCGATGGCTCCGAGCTGAAAGGCGGGCTCCCGGGGAGAAAATATCCGGGACGGCTGAGACGCGAAAAAAAGGCTGACGACGCGAAGCGGGGGGAAACGGCGTGCTTGTCGGAACTGCCCTGCCGAGGCTCTGGTGAGGCCGAGGAGAAACCCGGTCCCTTGGCTTCTGAGGGGCCCCTCCCGCTATGGGACTGACCTCTAACCTAGCTTCTAATTGCCCCCGCAGATAAAGATTTTTTCCCCTTTTCCCGACCGCTGGCTCCTTACCTTTAGGTAGATCGTCTGATGAAATCCATTGGTGCTGGAAACAAATCCTTGTGGTGGAGATATTCTCTTAGTCAGCTACAAAAAAGAAAATTAAACATCAGTGTATCCTCCTAGCAACAGATGGACCAGAACCAAATGACTCCGGTACTCACCGTCTCCTGAGAACGCCCGGGACCTCGGGGAATGTGGCCTCTGTTAGGGTCTGATGCCATCTCACCAGGATATACCTGCAATAAGAGGAGACAAGGTGATGTGGCAGGGCTGAAACTGGACCGGACCCACGCTCCGCCCCCCAAACTCCGACTCACCGCGATGGCTCGGCCGGTGCCAAAAGCTGCCCGGGTGGCGCCTCCAAAGAGGAAAAGGCTGAGGGTTCCTCAGAGTCTGCTGTAATACACCTGGAGAGCTTGCAGGAGGAGGGAACAGAGTCTGTTGCCAGGTCAGTGAGGACATCTCACCTTAATAAAAGAAAACAAACAGCAATGGATACTTAGATTTGCAGCAGAAAGTGAGACCTCGGCAAAAGCAGCTGCTTCTGTAAACAGATCAGTGCTCACCTTGCACGCTTCAACTTCACTGCAGATATCCAGCTTTAATTCCTAAGAAAGAGACAAAGCAAAGTGCTGTAACACACTCATCATTTCCTGTCCCCCTGCAAAGGCAAACTGTGACTGACCTTCTCTGGTGAGTCTCCCCGGCCGGGATGGTCCCTCTGCCTCAGATGGAATTCACCTGCAACTGAAAAAAAGGTAGGAGAACAGTCAAAGCCCTGCAGGATAACTTAACCTCTCCAGCCACCTTGGCTCAATGTACATATTTGTGCACATATGCACAAACAGTCTTTCTGGTTCTTCAAAAAGTTAAAAAAGCCTGTAATAAAAATGATATAAAGTAATATTGTGTCTCAGACTGTTCAAGAAAAGGGAAAGCGGAGCTTTAATGTCCCACTGAGAGATGTTGAATAAATCTTCCCCATGACTTTGCACACAGTAATAAAATCTTTTTGTCCAAACAAAAATAAGATTTTTTTGACCAAACAAGTTAGATCTGTATGAGAACAGCTCAGGAGACTTTCAGGGCTCACAGTGAGGATGGCAGAGCACAGAATGTTAAAGATGAAGTGTTAGTTCCCTGAATTAATGCTCTGACGTAGCCAAATCTTTTTACAAAGAGATGTAATAGTTTCTCCTCCTTGTTTCCGAGTTCCCAAGCCATCCTGCAATTCATCACCTGCACTAGTGCAGAACAACCTGAGGTGGGTCAGTAACATATCCAGCTCCTGAGCTCCGAGCCACACGTCCCTGACCTAAAGACATGTCAGGAACACAGAAACAGCTGTGGGAGAAAGATCAGAGAAAAATCAGAAGAGCTATTCTTCTATTTCCACACAGAAATATCAAGCCAAGCTGTTTGCCTCCAGGACTATGTTTTAAAATAGTTCCCTAACTCTTTTCCTAGGTGGAAAATGTGCAGTGCCTTCACCCCTGCAAAGCCAATGATCCTGCCCACAAGAAGGAAAAAACGAGTTTCCTGTTATATAAAACAGCTTGAAATCTGACCTGTCAGATGCTGTCATGGACCAGCAATAGGGATCAGCATCCAGACCCACGGGGACTTGTCTTTTGCAGATTATTTTCCCTCTTGGAATTACATTTCTTTTATACCTTTTGTTCCGTTTCACTCCTTGAAAGGGAATATCTGTGTGAATATCATGCAGAGGTCCAGAATGGCAGTGCTGTCTTATTTTTCCTAACAGTCCCTTGCTTTGTGTGCTCACAGACTATTCTGGAATTCAGAGGTCAAGTGGGGTTAGCTTTGGATTGACCTTCAACTCTGGCCCCACTTTGTACAAACACAACTTGTGCCAGGGTGAGTGAACTCATTGCCTCAGCTTTTCCCTCCAAAACATCCCCTCCTTCTTTCCCTGTAGGTGAACTCAGACCCATTCCTCACTTCCACTGGTCACCCAAGGGTCCATTCTGCTGCCTACAGTGACCCCAGGCAGGTCCCTTTGCCTTTCTCCTGCCCCTTTCCAGCCCGAGGCCGCTCCTTTGCTCGGTCTCCCCGGCCTTCTTTTGTTAGAAAGATACTGGACAGTGAATTGTACAACAGGCTTTAGAAACTGCATAAAGAATAAAAGATCCAGACCAAACCCAACCACCCCCACCACTGCTCCACCCCAGTTTTGGGAGAAATAGTGCCGGGCGGGGCGGGGCGGAGTGAGGGGCGGTGCCGGGCGGTGCCGGGCAGGGCGAGGGGCGGTGCCGGTTGGTTCTGGGCGGGGCGAGGGGCGGTGCTGGGCGGGGCCGGGCGGGGCGAGGGGCGGGGTCGGTTGGTTCTGGGCGGGGCGAGGAGCGGTGCTGGGCGGGGCCGGGCGGGGCGAGGGGCGGTGCTGGGCGGGGCCGGGCGGTCCCCGGGGCTAAAGCCGCTCCTCAGGCGGCTCCTCCGCCAGGCGGGGGCTGCGCCGGGAGAACTGCGCCCGCCCCTGCCCGCCCAGCGGGGCTGGCACCGGGCCCAGGCGGCCTCCGAGCCCCCTCCGGGGCGGTCGAAACGGGCTCGGTTCCTGCCGCCGCTCCGGCACTGCTCGGCTCTGCACGGTTCGCACTCGCCCGTGTCTGTCAGTCCCCTTTAAATCACAGCTGGAGGGCTATTTCCCGCAGTTTAAACACACACAATAACGGAAGAGGAATCACTCCCCTCAATTTTATTTTTTTTTAGTCCTCATAGCCCCCATTTTTTTCTGGGGGCACCAGGGAGGGAGCGGCAAGGTAAAATTGACAAGGGAAAAGCGACAAGTTCCCACTACAAAGCCACACTGTTCAGCAGTTGCTTCCTCGCACAAAGGTTCGTCACTGTCTCGGTGCCCTCCAGCATCTCCTTGTAGCGACGCTGGAAAAAACAGACCTGGGGAGGGAAATTTTGGGGGAAAAAAGTGGAAAAAAACCCCAGCCAAAAAAAAAAAAAAAAAAAAAAAGGCCAAAAAGAAGGAAAAAACCCCCAAAGAAACCACAAAAACATCCACAAAAAACCAAAACCTCCCAAAACCCCAACTCACCCAAAACCAAAAAAAACCCAAAAATTCCCCCAAAAACCCTCAAAAACCTCTGAGAATCAAAAAAACTTTCTAAAAAAATCCCCAAAAACTTTTTCAAATCCCTAGAAATACCCTAAAAACAACTTTAAAAAGCCTTCAAAGCATCCCAAAACCCCTTTAAAAACCGCAAAAAACCCAAACTAAAAAAACACCCAAAAGCCCCCAAATTCCACTGTATATGGCTCCCAAAACCCATCCAAAAAAAAAAAAAACCCCAAAACCAAAAACCAAACCAAAACAAAAAAAACATAAACAAAAAACCACTTTTAAAAATCTCTAAAAATACCCTAAAACAACCTTAAAGACCCTCTAAAAAAACACAAAAGCTGTTTAAAAACCCCTAAAAAGAACCTAAAAAAGCCCCAAAATTCCCATTTGAAACTCTCCCCAGAAAACCTTTTAAAACACCCCAAAATAACACAAAACCCCTTTAAAACCGCCAAAATTCCTCCAAAAAAACTCCTTTAAAATTAAAAAAGAAGCTTTTCAAAACCATTTTTTTAAAAAAAGCCCCAAAATTCCGCAGAAAAAACCCGAACTCCCCCCCCCAACACCCCGTTGTAAATCGGAGGGCGCGGCCACGTGACACCTCCGGCAGTCAGGCAGCCCCGGGGGCGCGGTCAGGTTCAGGGTGCCTGAGCAGGCAGCAGCAGTCGAGCCCGGAGCGATCGATCGGCGGGCATTAACACGCGAATCCAGAGCGATCGATAGCCAAACATTACCCTTATTTACAGCGGATTTGGGTTTTTTTTTTGTGGAATACTGGGGCTTGTGGGGGGGTCTTTTGTGGGTTGTTTTTAACGGATCTTAAACGGGTTTGGTTTTTTTGTTTTTTTGTTTTTTTTAAAGGGATTTTTAAAGGAGGTTTTTGGAGAAATTTTGCAGTCTTAAAAGGGGTTTCCTGGTTCTTTGGGGGGTTTTGAAAGGTTTTTCTGGGAGGGTTTTCAATGGGAATTTGGGGGTTTTTGAAGTTCTTTTTAGGAATTTATTTTAGGGGTTTTAAAGGGGCTTTTGGGTTTGGTTTTTTTTTTTTTTTTTTTTGGAGAGCCTTTAGGGAATTTCTAATGGATTTTTTTAAAGTTTTTGGAGGGAATTTATTTTTTTTTAATTTTGGTTTGGTTTTTTTTTTTTTTAGTTTTTCTGGGATTTTTAAGGATTTTATTTTTGAGTGGGACTTTGAGGGTTTTTTAATATTTTTGGGGGGGGATGGGTTTTCTTTGGGTTTTAAAGGAGTTTTGTGAGGTTTTAAAGTGGAATTTTGGGGCTTTTCAGGTTCTTTTCTTTGTTTTTTTTTTTCAGTGTTTAAAGGGGTTTTGGGGTGCTTTGGAGGGTCTTAAAGCTTGATTTAGGGTATTTTTAAGGATTTTTCAAAGTTTTGGGGATTTTTTAGTGGATTTTTTTTATTCTGAGAGGTTTTTGAGGGGTTGAGTATTTTTTGTGGGGCTTGGTTTTGGGGGTTTTGGGGGGGTTTTTTGGATTTTTTTGCCTCAAGAGAGGCATTGAAGCTCTGTAGGTGCTTCTGCCCTTTTCCACTGACCCTAAAGAGAAGAGACACTGTCCCTGCATGGACCACCTGGCTTCTGTCACAGTGTTTTTAGGACAGTGAGGTGATCAGGAGAGGAAGGTGGTTTCCGTGGCTGTGGGCAGCTCTTTCCGAGATCAGGGAGAGAGGACTGCGCTGTTAAGTAGGAAATGGATGCATTTTCCAGATAAAGCTTCTTCAGGAATGAAGCTCTGGTGGCAAATATTGCACAGTTCTACCAGCTCCTTGAGGAAAGTCACAGAGGAGTCACAGGGGCATCAGTTGGGCTTGGACCAGGATTTGCCAACCCCACAGAACCTCACTAAGTTCTCTGTGGGTATTTGGTGCTCAAGTACCACCTGGCATGACTGAAAGAAAATTCTGTCAAACTTGTACGTGTTAACTGGGATGTGACCCCCAGAACAAATCAGTTCTTCTCTGAGGTGGTGCTTGGCCCCTCCAGACCCCAGCCCTTCCCACCCACATACATTCAGGGATGCTTTTCAGCGCAACTGTGCTCAGGAGCGCCCAGGAACAGCGCGCTGCTCCGAGAGAAGGGTTTGTGACCCACCTGACACTTGTCCACCCTGTCCCTAGGTTATGGGACACCCATCTCGCTTGGAAACATGCTGAGGAGTAACATGGGTGCCTGGCAAGAAGCAAAGATTGCATTTTCAGGGCTGCTCTTACAACTGTGCCATACACTAATATTCACTGCCACTGTAATTTTCAGTCCCAAGGCAGTCCTTGAGCTGCAGGACCCCAGAGTGATTGGCACAGGCATCAGTTTTCCAAGTCTCTGAGGGCACTGAAGTACAATGAAGCAAAGTAGTGGGCTGGAGTTCTGAGCTGGCTTAAAATCCACTTCCATGGACTCACAACCTATTGCACAAAGAGGTGCATGGACAGAGATCTCACACCACAGAGACAGAGGACAACTAATTTGGCTGCTCTCAGGCCCTACCGCTCTAAAGCTGTGGGGCATCAGGGCTACACGGCAGCTGTCCTCTGAGGAGGTAGCTCGGTCTGGTGGCAGCACTCTTCCCAAAAGGTGCATTCAGACCCTCTACTCTTCACCAGTTCCACTGTGGTATTCTCCCCTTGTCACTCCTTCATTTGCACTGAAGCTCAACAAGGCTGTAGGACACCAAACATATGTATTGTTTTAACCGCATTTGTACGTGAGCTCCTTACATTGCTTACCTTCATGGAATGGTGTTTGTTACAAAGACTGATGAAAAAAAATTTAAAATATCCTTCAAGCCATCAATTTATTAGGGTATCAGAACCCATGTTTTTAGCCCTAAATGCATTGAGTGCATATGAAATACTGACTGCTTCACTGTATGACATTTTACTAAGTTGTACCATCTAACTTAGCAAGGATTGAACATTCATTATAGACTTCACCGTCTTCAGAAATGACTTAGAAACTTCTTCACATATGCCTGGACCTTTGCTTTTCAGTTTGATGTCCCAGAGCTGTATTTCAACTAATTACCAAATAGTAATTGTAAAAGTTGGCACCGAATCCCTGAAGTTACTAGAATGGGCATAGAAATTGCCATTTCCTTAGCATTCAATTTTCTTTTGAGTCTTAAGGATAACAGGCCAACTCATGTAATGCTAGCAAAGTTAACTCTAAAAATCACAAGTCTATTTCAGCTGGTAAGGCACATCCTTCCATCTGCACAAGTTAGAGCTTTACATACTGTAACAACAAACTGAACTCATGGCATTTCAACATACTGCACTCTTTGCAGATACACTGTTACTATGGTACTTACAAAACTAACACATATCTGTAGGAAATACAGTTCCAATACATGTATAAGAATTTATTGAACCACCATTTATAGAAAGGATTTCAATCCAAAATGGTCAGAACAATCTTAAATAGCTGGGTAAGAATTTATAAACATTTGTAAAGATATACCCCAGACTACAGCTTTCTATGTTTTCAAGTGTAAGTTCTGGTAGATATCCACATTTAAATAAAATGGACAGTACCAGCAGAGATGCATACCTCTTTTGTCTTTATTTATAAAGAAGTGACAACACTAGAAAACATATTGATAACCAGAGCTTTTAACAGTGAAGGTGGGATCTAAAAAAAGTCTGATTAAACTAAACAACTTTAGGTCTTTGTCAAGTTGCATATCTGCTAGGAATGCTGAAATGTAAGAGTTTACACCTGCAATATTCCGTAACGGAACAGCCACATGATATCAAATATAATCTCAGATTTCCAAACTGGTACATAAAAAAAGCCATCGCCAAGTATTAAAAGACCACTGCAAGTTCTTATTGCTTTTTGAGTTAAATAATTATCTTTAAATAAGCCAAAACCCAAACAATCTCTACAGCATCTTGCTTATCTTATCCTCCCATTCATTCATTAACAATGGAAGCAATCAGTTATATGATGCGGCAAAAGAGGCATTTAAGAACAGCCAAACAAAACCTATTTAAGTACACGGGTATCCCCACCCTCCCCCTGAAACCCACTATAACCACTTAGTGCCAGTACAGGAGCAAAACTCGGTAAGACAAAACCAGAAGTCTGACTACAGTAAGAAGAAAAAGGGAGATAGAGCTTCCTTAAATATCCGGAATCTGATGTCTTCCAACACAAAGCTCAACATCCGCATAATTTAAAAAGGGAAGTTGCTTTCTATGTATCTAATCCTCACACTTGCTGAGTAGTTCTCAAGACCACTGAGCTCCACTGTGCAGCAGTTGATTTTGAATTCAACAATGCTTCAAAAACGACAGTAATATTCAATGCGCATTTTACTAAGGAGAGGAATAAAACAAATGCGTGTTGACGTTGCTCTTGCCAGTTCAGCATTTCTGCAGCAATTCTGTTTGCTTCTTGCAGTATGAAAGCATCAGTCTTCAGAATCATCTTCAGAAGCTGTTGGAACAACACAGTGTAATCAGAAGCCTTGACAAAAATGTGTAAAATTAAAGCACTTTAGGATGAGTGGAGGAAATAAAGGTGATTTTAGAATATTAAACAGCAGACTGTAATACCCACCCAAACCTTCTGTAATCATATAGCTTCATTCTTAAATGTATCTCATGTCAGAAAAATACCGCATTTTCAAATCAAAACTTTCTTCCTCAAAATAAGAGGAAGAAAACTCAAGCATGCCAGAGATTTAACTTTTATGGAGTAGTTAAGAGTGGCTAATTCCAGCAGTAGTCACAGGAAGATAGACTCAGTCCATGACAGCAGCACCCAACATAAGGGAAAGAAATTACTCACAATTTGGATACTAAAATACCTAGAAAGATTCAGCACTCTAAACAAAAGCTCTTAAATTTTCATATGCATATATATACATATACATATATGCTGTTTAATGCAACCTGGGGCTACTTGGAAACAGCTCCTCTCTCCATTCCTGTCCTTTCAGCATATGCAAGATGAACACAAAGCCCACAGAAGCACAGAATTTTGTCATTGCAAGGTGAGTTGAAAGACAAATACACACTTGTCAACTGTGATGGGAAGGTCAGTTCCCACACCTACATTAGGTTTGCATAATGCTAGCTTGTCTGTAACAGGAATTTAGTGTGTCCTCTTAAGCAAAGTCTGCAGGCAAAGGAAGTATTTATATTGGAGTAACTTTTTCCATCCCTGAACAAAGAAAGAAGAAAAGTCTGACTTCCTTGCTTCCTCAGTTCTTAGAAGAGAAATGTAACTGAAGTGCATCAATAAGAAAACTAGAACTCAGTATTCCTCACCTGTAAGTTAAAGGCTGAATCACATATAGACTGAATTAAGGAGTAAAATGACACTCATTATTTTTTTTCCTCTAGTAAGGATGCACATAACTTAGGAATAAATTCAGAAATCAAGTCCACCTTTGATGGCTCTGAATGCAGAAATAATAATCTTGAACCAGAACTCCCTGTTTCACAGAAAGCACACTCCCATTCTTTATAGTATTCCAAATGCATCCTGTGTACTGCAAACCCATATACAGTAGACAGACACTCACATGTATACATTAGGAAAAAAAAAGAGTAGATCAAGTACCCTTCTACTGCCTATTCAACATGCCCATAAATAGATCCAGGTTATATTTACCAGAAATTTAGATGTATCAGCATATAGTTTTGAATTTAAACACTAAAAAAAGCCATGAGATGGAAAGTAGGCTAATCCTTCGCCAAAATTGGCAACCTTTAGACTTCATTCACAAGGTCCTGATCAAGGAACCCACACAACCAAAAAGTGTGTATAGATGGAAAAAAACAAGGCGAGAAGAGGGCAAGAAAAAAAAAAAAAAAGGAAAGAAAAATGGCAATACAACTGTCTAATTTAAATGTAATAAAATTCAATTCTAAATGTTTCTCTCCTGCTAAGACTCTTGTAAAAGGCAACAACCTGAAGGTTACCATTTATCCTGTAATTATGAATTACCAGAACTACAATAACCAAACTGTAACTAGTAAGGAATTTTTAACTGATTGCAGATAACACTTCTGTGGTTTAAACAACTCTGCGCTATTGGAAAATTAATCATGGAGAATTAAAATCAGTTCCCCCTCAGAACAATTCCACTGATGATGGAAAAAGCACTGCTGAGTAAGGTTTTCAGTAATGATGTTCATTCAGTATTATGACTCTTGGCAAGGAGAATTGTACTCATTAGCTTTGAGTTGATCTAATGGGAGAAGAGGGAAAGAGGGGAAGCACCTACTTTCAATATCTTCCATATGTGCCTGAAGAGTTCTTGCAAGGTTAATAAACTAGAAACAAGGCAGAGAGAAAGTAGTTTAAAAGTTGCAAAGTTATCTGCAGAAATTTGCAACAAGTTAGCAAAGTTTTCTTCATTTTTTACATTCCAAAGATTCATGACAGATCTCGGTTATCCTAACCCATTTGCCCAACTTACAAACAACAATGCAAAATTTAATATAAATCCACACACACTAGACTTCAAATTGCTATTGCACAGTTACTTCTGCTGTAAAATGTTTGTGGTAGCAGCTTGTGGCATCATCTTCATGTTCTACAGTCTGTAAAACACATCAATTTTGAAAGCAGCAAACATAAACAAGTGTCAATTTAATGAAAACCATTCCTAAAAACTGTAATGCAGAAAAACAATCACGGTAAGGACTTGCATTAGTTAAATACATTTCATTTAATTCACAACTAATATGACAAAACAGAACCCTCTGACTGGATGTGGTTCACGAAAAATGCATAACCACATTTAAAGTTTTTGTTTACAATTCAAATCTTAAGAGCAGGATTACTATTAGGCAACAGTGATGCTTTGAATGTTAGAAGCACAGGGTATCAAAACCCAAAGCCAAAATGCCTAGGAATAAAGTCTCAACCAAGTGGTTTTCTTTTGTCACTACCAATTTGCAGCACTGCTTCAAGTTACAAGTCTAGATATTGAGACACAGCAGATAAAAAGAGTTTCCATAGCTTACTTATTTGCTTGATATCAAACATTAGCATTGGTGGTCTCACTGGTTTAAAATGCAGCGTCACACACCGAAGTATGTAATGCTTCCTCTGATGGGAAACTAGTAAATACATCTTCAGCAATACTACTTCAGGTAGTAACTTGTGCTGGATGCTATTAGATCATGTGCCTTTTATACCTCTACACCTGTAGCAGAGACTGGACCATGGAATACAAGCCCTACATTACATGTGTACAGAAAACAGGAGCACTGTTCTAATACACTAAGAGATTAGACAGAGCACAGTCCTGCCTCTTTCCCAAAGACCTAGTACCTGCCTGCAGTCAACCATTCCCATATGCACTGGATAAGCTTAATGCTGTCACTCCTTCGTATGTAAGCAAAAAAATTAAAAATAATTGGATTTTAGCAGCTCAGTGGACTAAGAGCACTGATTACTGATCTAGTATCAAATAAACACATAGAATACTGTATTAATGAGTGAATCACTGTACAGAAAGAACTCTGTATGCTGATCTCTTACTGGTAAGGGTTCCTACACCAGGCCTTTCAAGTGACAAGAATGCAGTCGAATGCAACTAATAAGAGTTTGGACTAATGCCACAGAAATCATGCTACAGTTATGGGCTGTTGCAGAATGTTAATATTCCAGTGCACATTTAGGTGTATTCCGGCAGACAAGCATTGCAAGTTCTAGACCGTTGCAATACAGACTTGCATAATGAGAAAAATATAACTGATCAGGTAGTCCAGCATTCTTAACTGCATGTTTGGCAGAGAAAGAGGTTAACCTTTCAGTTTTGCATAAATTCACAATAATCATGACAACATGCATGCTAACTAATGAATTACCAACAACATTGATAAAAAGCATTCTGTAGCAGAGTACCTGCAATTATGTACTACCTTCAGTTTCTAACCAAACACGGTGCACTGACAAGCACAGCCCATTTTAGACTTATATTTGTTTAAAATGTGTGTTTATTGGGTATCTAGCTCCTAGGTCACTCGAGGTAACAATCTGCCTCCAAGCTCTCTGTGTAAGCAATTCCTGCCAGAAAATCACTGCATACTTACTCTGACACGTGTGCTGGCCTCATTTGCAGTTCCTAACATATCAGAAAAGCGCTGCTCGCATAAGTGTAACAACACTACAAGGTAGAGACCAGAGCTGATAAATTCATAGTCTGCCTTAAAAGAGATCAAAAGAAACACTCAGAATGTCAGTAATACATCTGCATATATGATTCAAGTAGAACAATCAGATTTTAATGGAATCATTATAGATTTATCTCTAGTTGCTCCAAAAGAATTAGGAGAATGTAATACTAAAAAATTTATGCTGCTGAAAAACTATTTATACTTCATATAGTACTGTTGTACTAAAACAAGACGATGGCACTCTTGAGAAAGACTTTTCAGAGACTGCCCAAATTGATAGGAATTAGAGTACTAGGGTAAGAACTTACTTTAAATAATTAAAAAATTAGAGGCAGATATTTTGCCCCAAAATTGATGTCACTCAATATTTTCTTTAAACATCTGAGGCAGGCTAGTATTGTTAGTCTTTGTATATCATCAGAACACATTCCCAGAGAATAGGGGAAAACCCTCTGAATAAAGTTCATCAAAAACAACAGCTTTGTGTAATTTACTCATTTTTAAATACTACACAATGCAGTAGTTCTAACATAATCCATTATACATAACAAGAGTAATACCAATGTGCCTTTGAATATTTTTAAGCTAGGAAATGATTTGCAGGAGCAGTTAGAAACTGCTAGAACAGAGGTTAGTATCTACCACTCTAAAAGAAGCTTGTAATCTTATGTTTAAAACAACTGCTGGGTTCAAAAACAGCTAAAAGTGATGGTAACTCCTGACTTAACGTGAAATTCAATCTAATCATGCCAGAATTCACACTGCATCTATGTGACAGTGTGCAATCCAGACACACTGGATTACAAAACTAGATGGACATATATGCAAGTAAGAGAAGAGATATATTAAACTTACTCAAAGCTCAGCTCTAGGAAGCATAGCAGGAAGGTAGTGGTAGTTGGAATATTGAGGAGAAAAATCTCTTCCACATTAACATTACTTTATATGTATAACAGTCCTTCTGAAATGGAGATGCATTTGGCTTCTCCAAAGACTGCCCTCCCACCACTAAAGCAACACTTACCAAATTAGGTAAAATATACTAACTTGTTCATTTGCACGTGCCCTATAGAGTTCATGAATGTCAAAGTCTTCCAGATTAAGATGCAACTTTTCCTTGCACAATTCACAAGTTGTCACTGCTTCCAAAGAAGAACCTGGTGGGGAAGCAGGCAAGGGGAGAACTCAGTGTCAAGTTTCAACAATCTATAACGTAAGACACACTCATATAAACATTAAAAATTCTACGTAATTTTATTTGCTTTACTTTGCAGAGCAATGTTAAAAGAAAAGAAAGCCTCTAATAGGAATGTGATAACATCTGCTACTGTCAGAATTTCAACTCTGTAGAATGTTTATTCTCCATCCAGCTGCACCTCTTTTGCCTCACATTCACGCTGGATATAATACACCTCTTCCTGCAATTCTGGCAAATAATTGCTTTTGGGCTTTCTCAATTTTACTGTTTAATCCAATTACACACTAAAGAAAGAATAAACATACCAGAATAAAGTTATTGTTAAGTAACATTTTGTCTTAAGTACCGGTTTTAAAACAAACTCCTCCATAAGCAACAAGATGAATAAAGTAAGTTGATAAAGCTGATAGTGGACTTACGTCTCTATATATAGTTTAATAATTCAATTTAATTTATTCTGCAGGCTAAGGCTTTTAAAACATCCCTACTCTGATGTGTTTCCTCTGGTGGAGAGTAATAAAGTCAGATACTAGCACCTTCCTTTGGTACAAAGTATTTCACATCTTCTATCAAGCCACCTACTTTTAAGTCTTATGAATACTGCAGATAACAGTTACAAACCGGTCAATCAATCTGTTAAAAATTTTTTCTACAGTATGCACTGTCTGAAGTGTTTCTTAAAGAACTATATACGCACTTCTAAGTAAATTTTGATCAAGCAATTTCAAAGTGCCTTGAACAGGAATTAGCATCTTTAAAAAAAATTAACATATTCAAGTCTAGTTATAATTCAAACTCATTTCTGGAGTTGTAAATTCCTATCACTGCTAAAAGTTAGCTCAGCTATAGAAGTCCTAAAAAAAGCACAACCATTTCAATAAGGAAGTGTGGGGAACAAAGTGGTACCACTGAGTGGTGGCAGAGTAATTCAACACCTACTTCTGCAATGTTATTTTGTCTAGCATCTTAGACAACCCCAAAAAATGTAGTTCTCTAAACAAGAAATGCAGTACTTGGAACTACTCACCTGAGAAGCTGCACAGACACAAAAAGCCTGGAAGCACCATACTACTGTTTGTTCCCACTTTTGCTTGCTTTTCAACTAAATACCTCACCAAGTACAATGCTTCTGATAAACCTCCCTGTATAACTGGAAGCCTACCCTGGTCTAGAGTTTGCTTTACCTGAATTTATCTTCGACTGCAGCCATTTTTTCATGCACTCCTGGTGAACATACTGCAGACTTCCAGTGCATTTGCATGGCTGTATTAAAAGGTTGTCAGAACTTGCAGAGGACATCTGACAGATTCTGCATAAGTCACCCTCCTCATCTTCAGAATCTTCTAAAAGCAGGCTGAATAGGATGGAATACCAACAAATGCTGTGACATTTAATGTAGGATATTTTAGAATGAAAATTCCACTTATCAAACTGCTCTCAAATCTATGAGAATTAAAACTAGTTTCTTTAAAGACAAAAGTGAGAATACGGGTGACAGGGCACTGAATTGCCACCTCCTCTAAAGGAAAGTACCCTTTTTAAATCAAGATTGCAGAAAGCCCTCTCAGGACAAAATAGGTACATTTTTTACTATTGCAAAAGAACATGCTAACTTACCTTTCTTTAATTTTCTGGAGTCTTTCTGGATCTCTTGAAGGTTGCATTTTAGACTTGCCACTTTCTTGTCCATCAGACTGATTCCAGCCAGAAGGAATAATATCTACCGTTATCATAAGATTGTCAGACAGACTGCTTCCTAATGTTGGAGGTACTGCAAAGCGAAAGAGAGAACCAGGCAGAATTCCTGAACTTCTTCCCCTGGGGGCTGAATCTGGTGGGGAGGCTGTAGAAATAACAGATACTGCAGGTGTTGGCCTGCTAACAGAAGCTTGATAAGGGTTATCTGATGCTTCAAGAAAGGTCTCCTCACCTGACCCTCTCCCTCTAAAGACATGTTGTGACCTAGCAGTTGTATCAGAGGTAGAGATCCTTGTGGATTCATCTCTTCCTTCTCTTCTTCTTCTGGAGAAGAGAGGTGTACATCTGTTCCTCAAAGAAGATGACAACCAGGATCCTGTGCTCCTGTTTTCAGTGTCTGGTCTGTAACTTTCCCCATCAGAATCAGAGCTGCGATTCTGTGAAACTCCTGATAAACCCCATCTTCGTCCAAGAAAACTAAACCCCTGAGAAGCTTCGGATGACTGAAGTCCTGGAACTTCAGGAGATGCAGCTCCATTACTCCTTGACAGAGTAGTAGCTTGAACTCTTGGGACCACCGTTGACTGTTCAGAGCCTAACGATCTTGTATGCAATGGGTCCTGGCTAGACCTTCGGGAGAAAAATGTAGATGACATACTAGATGCTAAACGAGATAGCAACTGTCTGGTTGTGCGCCTCCCTTCACTGTCAGCTGCAGAGTCATTCAGTGACCTCTGAGAAGATAAAACCCTTTCAGAACCACTTGAGGAATGGGCTTCATCTCTAATGGCATTAAGAGAAAATGCTGACTGCACATTCCTCTGCGGAGATTCCAATTCATTTCTCCTTTGTCTTGAAGAATAGCTGGATCTTGAAGAGCTCATGTTAGAGTCTCTGTCGAAAAAAGACGGCTGATGATCAGAAGGCAACTGGCGGTTCATGGGTACATTCAGCCTCAAAGTGCTTAATGAGTTCTCTTTTGGTCTTGCTCCCTCGGCATATGAAGAGGCAGGCCTGTCTTGAAGATCTGTTGCAGAAAAGCAGAGGAAAATACTATGACAAGATGTACTCCAACACATCAGGAAACATTTAAGGTGAGATTCAACAGGGCTCTAGGCAACCTGTCCTAGCTGAAGATGTCCCTGTTCACTGCAGGGGGATTGGACTAGGGGACCTTAAAGGTCCCTTCCAACCCAAACCATTTTATCATTTTTACAAGCATATCTTCTGTAAATACTGTCTGATCATGTCAACACATTGAGAAGAACTCCACTGTAGATGAACTGTAGTTCACATAAAGCAGCTGAGGGGCTAGTCTCCTTCCTCAAATGGCTGCACTGGGGGGTTGTGGGTGGGAAAAGGGGGAAGGAGGAACAAGCATGGATAGATGAAGGTAGGAAACAGAAGCTCTCTACGTATTCTCAATTTTAAAACTTTAATCTTTGTAGTTTTGGTGACTTTTTTTTAATGGTTTCCGCATTGCAAACACCATTTACTTCTGAAGATGAGCTTTATTTATCTGGCAGATTCCAGCTAACAAACCAACCATCTACCATATGCTTTGGATTACACATAAGGGAACACAGGAGTTATTTTTAATGCACTCAATAGCAGTACTACTGTTAGAAATGCAGCATAGACAGTACAAAGCAAGGTTGCTCACCAATCCACTTCTCCCATTAGGTTCTACCAGGTGTAGTCGTCGAACTGCCCCCTTACTAAAAAGGGGCTTACAGTACAATGACATTAAAATACACTCTTCTGTCAAGGCAAGACTACAGGACGAATTCTGAAATAAGTAGCTTTACTATTTTCTGCTGATCTTATATACTTAGAAACATGGCTTTTTTTTTTTTTTTAACTTCTGCATTACAAAAGATCACTAATGCATCTGGAAAAAGCTGCAGATCAAGACTAATGGTGAACTTCCCTTGAGACAGCTCTAGAAGTTCACAACACTGAACAGGAAGTGAAAATGACAGTGCATAAGTCCTTACTAGTCCTAGCAGTTGCCATGGGACAAGTCTCTCACTTAATGTGAAGTGCATTTATTAATTTTTATTTTCAGCAGTCTAGCAGTTTTCCCTAATAATCATTTGAGAACCCAAATAAAAGGAAATAATGTGCACCTTTAAGAAAAAAAGTTTCCTGGATCAAATCAACATTATTTCTCTTCCCATACCTAAATACAAAGAGATTTTAAGACAAACAAGAAAAGAGCTTTACTGACCAATCAGAGAGTTACTAACATCACTTTCACATGACTAAATGCATCTACAAGCTAGACCATTTATATAACCTTTGATGGTTTGGTCAACACATGGAAAGTGACCAACCAACTTTATTTAAAAGGACATTTTAGAATATATCTTATGTTTGTGTTTTGAATAAAATATTAAAAGAACAGGCCCAGAGAAGTTTTGGATGCTCCATCCCTGGAAGTCCCTGGATGGGGCTTGGAACAAACTGGGATAGTGGAAGGTGTCCCTGCCCATGGCAAGGGATGGAACAAATGGTCCCTTCCAAACCAAATAATTCTGTGATCCTATGAGCATGTTAAAAAACTAAAACCCATACAAACTGTAAGTTTACAAGCTTTCATTTATACAGAACATACATGTTGAAGGTGAAAAGTCACTGTTACTGTAGCTGGGATCCACTAGGTTATTAACAGATAGATCTGTTCTTCTTTCCAACTGTGTTCGCTCTCTCACCAGATCCGTTCCAAGGGAGCCAAGCATCACTGATGAAGATCTAGGAATCCTACCGCATCTCCATGAGGACTCTAGAAAGAAAAAGTAAATAAATTCTGGTTTTTGTCATCATCTAAAAATCCATTAAAACTGGCACTTTTGATGCAGACATTTTTGTTATTCTTATCAAGGACAAGTTTAACATTACCACCAGGCTGACCAAGGACCCAGCTGCCAACATAAAGCTAAGCGCACTCTGCTGATGCTGGCACTTAACCTTGCAGCAAGTTAGCTCTGAAAGCTAAATCAAACAAAAAGTAGTAATACTTTTGTGAAGAGTCAGACCCTCCTGTCCTCTTATAGGACAGAAGAAGAGAAGTAGCACCTTGCCTCCTAATGGGAGCTAGCTTTTAAAAGGTTTCACATTATAGCAAAAGAGCAGAGACTTAGTAAATGCTGCCATTTTACTTGACACTACTTAAATGAAATTTCATTGCTCATAAAAACAGCTGATGAAACTTAAATGCAGTTTAGACAACTTTAAGAACAATGACTAACTCTGTTCTTGTTCATATT